>NC_132792.1:116819677-117124677 GCF_048418805.1 Vulpes vulpes
TTGCCCTCAACTTAGCCCTCCAGGGAGGTCTCCCCCCATGATGGCAGATAGGGATGTCCTGGTTCCTGGGCCCTAACCCTAACCTTAATTTGGGTTCTAATAATCCCCCGCCCCAGAGCCTGGCTCTGAACTTCGAAGGATGGGGGACTAGTGAGTGACACCAGAAAGCTCAGCCAACCCCCCACCAGGAGGATAAAGTGCCATTTATGAGGGGCAGATAGCAGGAGTCCGAGATAGACAAAGGGCCCTCCGAGCCCAGGCAAATGTTCAGCACCCCCCTGCACACCAGCCAAGCACCTGAGCCTCACGCTTACCATGCCCTCAACTCATCCGTCTGGACAAGTCTTCACCTTGCCATTGAGTAGAAACCCCCAAGCTCCTGTGCCCTCACCCTAACCCTAACTCTAGGTTCAGTTATGGACCCACCCAGCCCCAAAGCCTGGCTCTGAAAACCAAGGAATTTGGGGCTCATCAGCAATACCAGAAGCCTCCAGCAACAAAAAGAGAAAGTCATGTCATTCGAAAGTATGGCAGATAGATAATGTAGGAGAAATCCAAGTACCCCCTGAGCCTAGCCCCGCATTCTGCATACCCCTCCACACGAACAATGAGCCTGAGCCTCATCCTTACCTTCGCCGGATCTCAAAAGGACCCCCAGATAGGAGCCTCCAAGCACCTGGGCTCTAACCCTAACCCTATGTTGGGTTTTGGAATGAGCAGCCCCAAAGCCTGGTTCCAAACCCAGAAGGATTTCAGACACCTGAGTGACACCAGAAGACTCACCTAGCAACCTAGAAGGAAATCCTACCATTTGATTTTCCCATAAATAGCTTAAGCATGAAAAATCTGAAAGTCAACCAGAGACAAATCCCACCATCAGTGCCCCACTGAATACCAGCCCTAAGCTTGTGCCCCACGCTGACCATCACCCTCAACTCATCTCTCGGGGCACGTCTCCCCCATGCCAGCAGATGGGACCCTCCAAGCTCCTGGGCCTTAACCAAACCTGAAGCAGAACCCTCTTTCTCACCAGAACCCTAATCAGAACCCTAGCCTCAGGCTGTCCTGACACAGCCCCACCACAAGGGGGCAGCACACCACTGCCATTCCCCAAGGGCCTTTCCCAGTTTTCTCCCCATCCAGTCTCCATCACTGGCTCCCACCACCTTTGTTTTTTCTTCTCTGCATTCTCCCTGCTGCAGTTTCTTAATTAGGAAAGAACCTGTAAGAATAGATTCCCCCGAAATCATATTATTCTGCAAGTGGTTATCAGACGTCTCTCCCACACAAACTTATCATCCAGGAATGAGTCAACATACGAACACCTTCTCTCCAGGAGCCAAGCGTGACTGTGGTGGCCCCACAGGCTGGTCTTAGGCCAACACCAGAATGGATGTGAAAGTCCTCTCCTTTCTATAAAGGGCTGCATACTTCCAAGGCATTCCTGACAGGCAGAGGAAGCCAGCAGGGAGATCCTGAAATACTGGCCAGGAGTTTGAGGAAAGATCTAGAACCTAAGGACATAATGAGGACAACAACCATGATCTACAAGAGATAGGAGAGGACAGTTAGGAGGGAGGACAGCTGAGGTGGAGTCGGTGGGCAGGAATGGGCCTCACCACTGCCTCGGGGCCTCGGGACCTCAGGACAGGCCTGTGAGAAGGCCGCACGGGCACAAGGAGCAATGGGAGCCCAAAGATGTACACTGAGCCCAAAGATGCAGGGAGTGGTTGAACTTACCTGTGTCCACACAGAATAAGCAGTGGGGGCCACGGGATGTCCAGGAGAGATCCCCGTGGGAGAGTGTCTGGAAGTCTTGGGCTGGGACAGAGGCAAGGAGGAAGGCAGGGTATGAAGGGAGGGAAAGCATGTAGGGGGAAGGATGTGCACCGGGACGGCAGAGAGGAGAGGGGGTGTGGAGAGGAGAGGCTAGCAGGTGGTAGCCTGGAAAGGGCTGGGCCCAGGCTCAAGCTGCTTTGTTGAGAAGAGGAATCTGACTTTATCTGCAGAGAAGCAGCAGAAAACCAGGGGTCAGATGGTCCTGGGGCCATGAAGCTTGTGGTGTCCGTGGAGCCCACCAAGATTGCTTCAAAACCTGGAGTCAATGCTAGAAATGACCTGAAGGCCAGCTGATCCAACCTCCTCACTTAATGAATAAGAAAAGGGGGTCCTAGACACGGACATTTTTTCCAGAGCCCATCCAGCAAGTCTGGAGAAGCAAGGACTAGCATCCAGCGCTCAGCGTCTCACTGAGCCTGAGCTCTCACCAGGATCCTGCAGGCTGAAGGACACACAGCCCCATTATAATACCTGGTTCGATACCAACAACTTAGAAGAGACAACAGCAAGATGGCTGCAGAGAAGGGGACACAGGCCCACTCTCGGTTCTGGACACTGGGAAGGAACACATGCTTTCATGGTTGTTTCATTGTTTTGACCACAGCTGAGGAAACCTTTTCTTTCAATGGCAGCCTCCAGAATCACTGTCTGGAACTAGGAGAATGGCCCCAAATCATGCCATAGCAGGAGGCTCTGAGCTTCCCCAAGGAGAAGACCCCACTCCCTACCACCCCCATCCCAACCTGTGGCCTTGGTTGGCAGTGAGGATAGGTGGCATTGGGGCAGCGACTGGATGGAACCAGAAATAAGCTGCTTGGGTCAGGACCTCCACAGCTCAGCCCCAGCCTCCCCTGACCTGGGGCCAGCCTGGAGCCTGGAGCATTATGGCCTTCTGATGCAAGAGAACTACTACCAACATGGGACCCACAGGTGCAGACCCCCATCTATTTGGGGGTCTGCCCCGCTGCCCACTCCCCCCAGTTGCTGGTCCTATTCTCCACATCCCCCATTTTACTGAAATCCTGTGACACTCTACCATCACAGGCAAGGGCTCTGCGGAAAGTCATAGGGCAACAGACCAGTGTTCATCTTCATGCTTTCTCATTTCTTTGCTTATTTGTGCACTCCTGCATTTATTCTTTCGCCACATGTTCATCCAGCGCCTACAGAGCCAGGCCCTTGCTCCGACCTAGGCTCTGCATTGAGGAGCCGCAGCAGAGCGGATGAGGCAGGCCTGCCGGTCAGAAGCAGGGGCGCAGCAGATGCTACACGCCATCTGCCTGTAGGCGTGCTTTCTTTGGCATACGTCATGCCTCATTGCTAATGTTTTCACTTTTCTATAAAATTAGCTGAACAGGGATCCCTGGGTGGCGCAGCGGTTTGGCGCCTGCCTTTTGCCCAGGGCACGATCCTGGAGACCCAGGATCAAATCCCATGTCGGGCTCCCGGTGCGCGGAGCCTGCTTCTCCCTCTGCCTGTGTCTCTGCCTCTCTCTCTCTCTCTCTCTCTCCCTGTGTGACTATCATAAATAAATAAATAAAAATTTTAAAAAATTAGCTGAACGATTTTATAAGCAGGAGTTTTCACATAAAAATTCCTATTTTCTGGGCCTTTAGGAGATGTGACAACACCCGGTCTACTTGCCCCCCTCAGCCCAAGGGTAAGTACTGCTGCTCCTTGGAGGTAAGAACAGTCCCATTCACCACAGTCTCCACCAGTCCGTACTGTCTCCTGGCGGAGGCCCCACGGGGATTGCCAGCAGTCCCCCAGGGAGCTCCACCGCCTTCGCCCTGCAAGCCGGGGTCTGGGCCCGTGGTGCAGAGCGAAAGCACAGCCAGCAGAGGGCGCTGTGGGGTGCAGGGGAGAGGAGCCCCAGGCACCTGCTGCAGTGCCTAGAAGAGAGATTCCTTAACAGCCTGCGCACAGCCTGCGCTTCCTCCACCAGGGCAAACACGGAGGGCAGACCTGGTCCTGCACTGTTCATTCCATCAGGGTGATTTACTCATTGATTCAAGCAACTGTTTATAAAAAATTTGCTGTGTACTTGGCACTGTGCTAGGCCCTGTCCTTAGCTCCCAAGGGTTTAAGATGTGATTAGGAATGGGAGACATGGGATCCCTGGGTGGCGCAGTGGTTTGGCGCCTGCCTTTGGCCCAGGGCGCGACCCGGGAGACCCGGGATCGAATCCCACATCAGGCTCCCGGTGCATGGAGCCTGCTTCTCCCTCCACCTGTGTCTCTGCCTCTCTCTCTCTCTCTCTGTGACTATCATAAATAAATTTAAAAAAAAATTTTTTTTAAAAAGGAATGCAAGACATTAGATTACATCCCCTCCATGTATTAGGACTTCTTCATCAAGTTCCTCCAACATCTAGCCCTACTGCCTGGCACATAGTAGGTGTTCAACCAATACTTATATTAACGAATGAAACAATAACTAATAAGATTGCCTCTTATTTACTGAGATCTTCCATCTTTATACATATGGTCTCGATTCTCAAGACAGGTTGTTATTTTCCTGTTTTAATGACAAAGAAGTGAGGCCCAGAGAGGTTAAGTAAACTGCCTAAGGTCACACAGCCAGTCTGAACTCTTAACCACAATTCCGTGTGCCATCTCAGCAGTACAAGGCAGGACGTGCTCAGGGCCAAGGCACAGCACACAGGGGTGCCTGAGGTCTCAGAAAGCCAAGCAGTGAACAGGGGCTGAGAAGTGAGGGGAAGATTCACAAAGACTGGACAGAGTCACTGGTAGGGGTAGAAGAGGACATCTTCCCAGATACAGGAGAGCTTGGCCAGAGCAAAGTCCTCCAGACATGCTTCCTGGGTTTCAAGGAGAGGCTGCCAGTCAGGACATGATCCTTTAGCAAATGTAAGATCTCCGATCTGCCAAGCCCTGGGTCGTGTGCTCAGGAGGGTGGGAACATGAAGTAGTTCCCTTGAGGATCTACAGGCAATTGTCAGGCAAAATATACACACAAATCAAGGAGTGCAAGTACTGAGAGCTGGCAGTGGTGTGGGAGTGGTGTTGAAGAGGAACAGTGGTTTCCAATTGGGAAGACCAGCAGGCTTCTGGATGAGGTGGCATTTGAACCGAGCCACGAGGGGTCAGTAGGACTGCACCATGTCATGAGTGAAGGGGTGAGAGCGTCAAAGACGAAGGCCTGGGGTGCATGTGGCAGGGGAGCCTATGGGCCCAAGGGAGGAGCTGGATGGGGGCAGGAGGGGAAGCTGATGTGCAGAGCAGGGCAGGACAGGTGTTTCTGGGAAGCTCTATGTGCTGTGCTAAGCAGCTCAGTTTGCTGCCCTGGGCAGGGGAGGTTTGTAGCCTGGGAGGGACAGATCTTGCCCAACGAGAAGCTACATAAAAATATTTGCCTTCTGCTATGTGAGTTCCTGAAGGCATGGCTCTAGAAACACATTCACCCTGAGGATCTGTCACTCAGACTGCAAGAGGGAGGTGTGATCAGAATCACCCTTAACCAAAAACCAGAATGTCTGGGCCCAGTTCCTGCTATGTCACCAAGCAGGCCGCTCTCTGGCATCAGCTTCCTCATCTGCAATACAAGGGGGTGCAGTGCCTCCAATGACCCTCCAATCTCCAGCTCATCCTGAGTCCAAGAACTTCAGCCATCAAGGAGTGTTTATCTCAGAGTCAGGTAGGAGAAAAGGAGGGCTTGCTGGGTGACTGGCACGCACGGGAGACGCAGAGCCAGCAGCCACTGACTGACCCAACCTCGGTGGGAGCAGGGGGAGACTGAGGGAGAGGCTGCTGGCTTGATCAGGTAGAGCAGAGGATGGAGGTTGAAGGGAAGTGAGCTACCCAGCCAGCTTCCTCCCAAACCGGCTCCAGGCCCGGGGCTGGGCATTTCACAAAAAGGCTGAAGGAGCTTTGTGAACATTTCCTGTCCCACCCCAGCACCCTTCCTGGCACTGACAGCCCAGCTCAGCATTACCACACTGCTCACCTGTGAAGCAATCTTCCCCAAGAGGGCCGAGCATCCAGCCGGGAGCTGCCTATAAATGTGAGACACACACCGAGCTATCAAACCCCTCTGTGTGGCTCCCTGGCTTGGGTAAGTGAGTTCTAACCTTCCACTCTGACTTCTTCTTAACCTCCCGCCATGACAGGCCTCCTCCAAGGCCTCCTCCTGAAAGCCCTCCGTGACTGATCCACCCACTTGAAAATTTCCTCACATTTTCTTGGATCATATTCTGCGGGAGCCTCTTGTCTTCAAATGCTCTTCTCTTTAGCATTCTCCAGATATTCTAAAGCCACCCCTGCCACATGGGGCAGGATCTTCTCCCAGAGCAGTTACAGTTTCTTTTCCTTCTGTATCACCCCCATTGTTTCTACGAGCAGCCTGAGAGATGTCAGGGGAGCTCAGCAACCTTTTCTTCTAAGCTCCTGAACCCTCACTTGTCCCCTCCTCAGACAGAGTGCAGGAAAATGGCGGACCAGATGTCGCAGCTAGAATGTAACATCGAGACCATCATCAACATCTTCCACCAGTACTCTGTGCGGCTGGGGCATCCGGACACTCTCAACCAGAAAGAAATGAAACAGCTGGTGAAAAAGGAGCTGCCAAACTTCCTCAAGGTAGGCAGGGGTTCCAGGCAAGCCTGGGGCGTGGGGTGCACTCTGCAATGGCCAAGGAGGAAATCCCAGCTCCTTCACCCACCCTCCAGGGGCAGCAGGTGCTCTGTCCCTGGAGCTGCTCCCAGGTAGAAGCAGGCCGTGTGTGCTGTGTGCGGGTATGTAGTGGCACATAGGGCCCCATGGTTGGGACACACAGGAAAGATGTTGTCTCACAAAGAATACGGATGAATCCAATGCCGTTAGTGCTCCAAAGGACCTGAGAGAGAGCGCTGCAGGTGATGCGGGGTGGGGAGCGGAGCTGACACCTGACCTGGGGAGAGAAGCACCTGAGGATGAGCCTTGACAGCCTGGAAGCAGACCAGAACCTGAACCCAGAGAGGTCTGAGTGTGAGAGCTGTGGGGCCTCCCTAAGTGGGAGGGTCCGGAGCAGGGAGCACAGAGCGTGGGGAGATGCACCCAGGAACAAAAAACACTTAGTAACATGATTAGTTTATTTCCCTAATGGGAACATTTCTAGGCAGTTCTAGAAAAAACGGAGGATTTGTTCCTTTGTTCCTCCCCCCGCCCCAACCCCCCCTCCCCCATCTTCCAGTGTACTTTACAACTATGGGGAAATAGGCAGGAGTAAGAAGGGTGAGATGCCTGCCCCCAGGCTCCCTTTCATTCCCCCCGGGGCGGCTGGCGCCCTGCCACCCTCCCCAAAGCCAGGCCCGCACCCCTCAGGAAGCAGATGGGATGCTCACAGCTCCGCACAGGTGCAAGGGGAAGCCGGGTCAGGACAGCCAGGAGCTGGTGGGACCAGGTTCTCCTCCGTGGGACTCCTCCACTGACCCCACCACCCGCCTCCCATGTCCAGGAGGGAAAACTGAGGCCCTGCCCAGCAGCTGTGGCACAGTGAGGGCTCAGCCCAGGCTGGCGGAGAAAGCACAGAAGACCAGGCGATGTGGACTGGCCTGGGGGCTGAGCAGGGCACCCGCAGGGGGGGCACTGGGAGGGGCCTCAGCTGAGCCTGCCTAGCCTATGGGCCCACCCACTGCAGCCTGGGTCCTCCTCACCTCCAAACTCTCACAGCCTGGGTTCAGTGCAGAGCATGCACCGCTCTCCAGCCCCACACAACATACAAACCATCTTGTTTTCATCAGGTGTTCCCCCTGCCCCAAGTAGGTTGAAATGAGTGTCAGTAATAAGTAACCTAGAGAGGGAAGGAACAGGTAGGCAACGGGAGGGAGCCCACACTGGTAGAGGGACTGGGACAGGTGGGGCTCACACCCACTCTCCCCCTCCCAAGCCTCATGGATCTGCACAAACTACTTCCCCTTTTCTAAGACATCTTCCTCCAGGAAGATGCCCTGTGAAGCTTGTTATAAAGGCCAAATGAGGTGACATTTCTGCACATACTAATTGCGTGACCTCAAGGAAGTCCCGTGATCTCAGTTCCTCTCCTGTAAAATGGAGAGAATCATAGTGCCCAGGTTGGATGCAGAAAAAATCAGCAAGTGTCTAACACATGTTCAACATCTGCTAGTCTGTGCGCATCAGTTCAATGGTCATTTCTAATTTTTTAACTGAGGCCTGGGAGTCAGGTTCCCTGTGCCTTTGCCTGGGGTCAGTGCAGAGCTCCCCTTCTGCAGAGCTGGCCATGCCGGCCCTAACTGCCCTTGTCACCTGCACCCACAGAAGCAGAAGAAGAATGACAACGCCATAAACAAGATCATGGAGGACCTGGACACGAACGGAGACAAGGAACTGAACTTTGAAGAGTTCTCCATCCTGGTGGCCAGGCTGACGGTGGCCTCGCATGAGGAGATGCACAAGAATGCCCCAGAGGGAGAGGGCCACAGCCATGGGCCAGGCTTTGGGGAGGGCAGCCAGGGCCACTGCCACAGCCACGGTGGCCATGGCCACGGCCACAGCCACTAATCAGGAGGCTGCCCACCTAGGGCCACAGAGAGGCTTAACGGCCTTAGCTGGGGGACAAAATAAAGTCTTCCTCCAAGCCAGCACTTTGTCTGCTTCTTCCACCGCCCGCCTCTAGCCTGTCCCTCCAGGGGCCAGGGTGCCATGCGGCCCTGCCCCCTAACTGCCCAACCCCTTCACATGGTAAGAACAGAGTGAGAAGCCACAAAATGTGGGTCTATTCTAAGCCCCTTGGGCTCACTCCCCTGACCATTTCCTCACCTCTCACTCAGGCCCCAGTCACCTCACTCCAGCTCAGGACTTCCTCATACTGCCGGTCGATACCATAGAAAGCAAAAGGCGGATACCTCCCTCAACATTCTGGCCAACCCCACCCAAGCCCTGACCCCTTCCCCCAGTGCTATCTACCACCTTCTACAGCTGTGTGTCTCCTAAGAGACCTTATTCCTCTGGAAGTTGTCCAGAGGTGATCCTAGATGGACTGTGTCTGAGGACACTATACTGGAGATGTTTACCCATAAACTGAGTTCTGAATCCACGTTGAGCAAATTGATGTCTCTTCACAGACCGAGCAATGTCATCATGGATGGACACTGGGGCAGGTGCGGGCAGGGATGAAAGTGGGGGAGTCTGACCCCATGCCCACCCAGTGCCAGCAGGATGGAGAGAGAGAAGAGCTCCAATCATGTCCCTGCAGCTATAAGGTTCGACCACTACCATGAGGAGGTTGGACTTTGGGTTCAGGCCTCCCTGGAAATGAAGAATGTGAAACAGAGTGGAGAAGGAACCAGCCCAAGGCCATAAAGTGGAAGAATTGTTCAAAGTAGTGCAGAGGGGTGCGGGGGGCTCAGGTTATGATCTTGGGGTCCTGGGATCAAGCCCTACATTGGGCTCCCTACTCAGTGGGGAACCTGCTTCTCCCTCTATCCCTCCCTCTTGTTCATGCTCTCTCTCTCAGATACATAAGTAAAATCTAAAATAAAACAAAAAAGTGCAGAGAGGGAAGGGCCTTGAATCTATCTTTTCTATGGGCTGGATGTCCCAGCTCCTTTCCCACTACTGAGCAGGAAGAAAGAGCCAGTCAGGTTTCCGCTGCCCCACACTGGCTGCCTGTAACTGGGTCCCAGGATGTCTGCAAGCCAACTGCAAAGGCCTCTGGTCTAAAGGCCAGTGGGGCTCTGCTGTGGGTACAAGGATTTGATGGCTCCCACTCAAGCACATAGGGTGTTTCCAGGAACTCTTCCAGGCTGTGAGGTTGAGAAGCAGAATTTAGAAGCCCCCAGCCCCTTCCCTGCCTGACTTAGAGAGCCGAGAGCTGGGGAGACTCACCTTCTGATAGCCCTTCTTCCTGACCCTCATGCCCACAGAGGAGTCACCTTCTAGATGCAGCTTGGTAGGAGAAAGAGAACCAGCCTGGGAGGTGGGAGGCCTGGGGATGCGCCAGAAAGGGTGGGTATCCCAGCCCACTGCCCCCCCTTTTCACAACGTGCCATAAACATATTTATGACTCTGCCCCTTACTAGACTGTGAACGCAGTGAGGGCCAAGTCTGCAGCATCCGCTTACCTCTGCTTTCTCCCCAGCACGCAGAGTAGTGGCAAATACATGGCAGCTTCTCAACAAATACTGACTGTACAGATGCTCGAGCATTTCCCACGCGCTCCTTTCTCACGGGTGGTGTGGAGAAAAGAGAGAGGAGGTAAGGGGGCGGCGGGGGGGGGGGGTTAATACTGGTAGATGGAAGAAGCCTTCTGGATATCACGAATCTAAAACTGGAAGGTAGGGGGCAGCAAGGTGACAGGAATCTGAAGCCCCACCCCCACCCCCCCACCCTTACTTTATTTAGTCATACCAGCCTTTATCCATTGCATACTAGAAACTTCCCTTTGAAAAAAGGGATTTGTCTTGAAAATAGTTTGAAAATTGTTGATTAGACCTAACCTGCCCCACCCCAGTGCTTGATTGATTCTCCCCAACATCCCTGACAAGTGGTGGCCAGCCTGAATTCCCCCATGAAAGAGAGCTTCCTAACGTGGCACAGACACTTAGAAGGTTCTTCATCATGCCAAGCTCAAATCTGTGTCGTTGTGCTGCCGGGCATTAATCCTGGTTTCCCTCCCACATCCTTGGGGACACAGAGTAAATCTAACCCCTTCCATCAACACAGCCACGCAGCCACTCCTTCAAAGCATTTTCCCTAAATGACATCCAGGCTTTCTCCAGCCTCGACACTTTTGCACCAGGAGTGGTCTCACCACCCTGGGGTCTCTAGCAAGCCTCTCAGCCCTGTCCTGAGAGCCCAGAGCACCTGTTGCTGCTGCCATGAAGACATCCCTGACCACCACCTTCTGCAAACACCTAGGGGCTTACCCCTCCCAGCCCAGGGAACTCTCTGAGACATCTACCATTGCACTTCTGATACAGACTTGGAACCTCTTATCAAGAGGTGATAATGGCCCTGAAGGCAGAAATTATGGCTGATTTGCCTCAAATCCGCAGGGTCCAGAATGAAGCATTATAGATGAGCAAGTGAAAGTAGGTTGGTCCTAGGATCCTGTGGAGCCGGAGGATTTGCTAAGGAGCAAGACAATAGGGGACAGGGCTTCACAGATGCCAAGAGTTCTCCCTTTTGTGTTCTCTCTCTCCTAGCTCAGTCTGAGAGTAGGACGTAGTTCTAGACTCCAGGGGAAGGTCTGACAGTAAGCCACTGTACAGAGCCCTGTGGGATTTTCCTTAAGCATCGTTTAGGAGAACTGGTTAAGGGGATTTAGCCTCTTCCAAAAAAGCTGGTTCTATAAATAATTCTAAAAGTTGTATAGAACCACAAAAGACCCTGACTAGCCAAAGTAATCTTGAGAAAGAAGAACAAAGCTGCAGGTATCACAATCCCAGATGGCAGACTATACTACAAAGTTGTAGTAATCCAAACAGGATGGTACTGACACACAAATAGAGATATACATCAATGGAACAGACTAGAGATCTCCAAAACAAACCCATGGTTATATGGTCAATTACTCTTTGACAAAGAAGGCAAGACTACACAGTGGGGAAAGGATAGTCTCTTCAATAAATGGCTCTGGGAAAACTGGACAGTTGCATGCAAAAGAATGAAACTGGACCACTTTCTAATACCATACACGAAAATAAATACAAGATGGACTAAAGACCTAGATGTGAGACCCAAAACCATAAAATTCGTAAAACATAGGCAGTAAATTTTTGATGTCACCCTAAACAATATTTTTCTGGGTATGTCTCCCTAGGCAAGGAAAATAAAAACAAAGATAAACTGCTGGGACAACATCAAACTAAGAAGATTTTGCACAGTAAAGGAAACAATCAACAAAACAAAGGCCGTCTACTGAATGAACAAAGATATTGCAAATGACACATCTAATGAGGGATTAATATCCAAACTATATTTAATAACTCATACAACTCAACACCAATAAAACAAATTTTCAAAATGGCCAAGAACCTGAATAGACATTTTTCCGAAGAAGACATACAGATGGCCAACAGACACATGAAAAGATGCTCAACATCATTCATCATCAGGGAAATGCAAATCAAAACCACAGTGGGAGATCACCTCACACCTGTCAGAATGACTAAAATAAAAAAGAGCAGAATCAGCAAGTGTTGGTGAGGGTGTGGAGAAAAAAGAACCCCTGTGCACTGTTGGCAGGAATGTAAACTGGTGCAGCCACTCTGGAAAACAGTGAGGAGGTTTCTCAAAAATTAGAAGTAGAATCAATGTATGACCCAGCGATTCCACTTCTAGGTGTTTACCTGAAGAATGCAAAAATATTAATTCAAAAAGATACATGCACCCCTATGTTTTCTGTAATATAATTTGCAATAGACAAGGTATGAAAACAACCTAAGTGTCCATCCATAGATGAATAGATGAGGACTATGTGGCATGTATACACGATGGACTATCTCTTAGTCATAAAAAAGAATGAAATCTTCTGATTGTAACAACATGGATGGACTCAGAGTGTATTATGCTAGGTGAAATAAGTCAGACAGAGAACAACAAATACCATAGGATTTCACATATATGTAGAATCTAAAAACAAAACAAATAAAAATAAAAAACTGTAAAAGGACTCAGATACAGAGAACAAACTTGTGGTCGCCGGGACAGAGGGAGGAGGGGTGGACAAAATAAGTGAAGAGGAATAGGTAAATTTGGATATAACAAATTTCCAGTTATAAAATAAATAAGTCACAGGGATAAAAAGACAGAATGGAGAATATGGCCAGTAATATGGTAATAGTGTTGCGTGGTGACCAATGGTAGCTACACTTACCCTGATGAGCATCATGTAATAGCACTATGTTGTACACCTAAAACCAATATCATATTACACGTCAACTATACTTCAACTAAAAATGAAAAATGAAAAAGCTAGTCCTGTTGAGTAGAGAGGAACTGACTTTCTTCCTCAGTGGGAGCGATCAGATTCCCACCCCACCTGAGAATCATCTCTCGGTGATTAAGGAGTCCTTCTGGGAAAGATGAACTTTTGGGGGCTTCCCCTCCTTATAGTGGCCCCATCATGAGATGCCTGCCCCTGGTTCCCAAGCAGGAGAACCTGAGTTTCGGGATGGCTGTCTGGGAGCAATGAGGAAGGGACAGTGGCTGTGCAGACACTTCATGGTGCTCTGATGTGTTCTGAGGCTGGCAGATGCAGGATGCCCTACAACTCAGGGAAGAGGTGAAGTCTCTCATTATCCACTTGTTCATGCATTCATTCATTCACTCAGCACACACAGACGGGAATGATGAAGAAAGCCTCGCCTTGTCATGAAGGAGCCCAGGCCTGCGGGCAAACCACACAGCTCCTCAAGTGCTCTCAATGTGGAAAATGAAAGGCTGTAGAGGGTGGTTTGGTGGGACTTTGAGGTATCCACATGATCTTTCAGCAGGTGCTAGAAGGGCAAACGTTAGACCCCTATCAAGACTGTGGGCACCCCTGGGTTAACATGCAGGTGCTCCGAATGAGGCCTGGAAGTGGGCGGGTGTGGGGTCTGATCAGGACCAAGGAGCCAAGGGCGGGAGAGGCAGAGGTGAGCAGGCCAGAATCTCGGCCTGGAGTTTGCACTCTCAGCAGGAGAAGGGAGGGCAGGAGCAGTGGGGGTTTTAGGGAAGTGTACGATTTAACCATACTTATATTTTAAAGTGTCTATCTGCGGTTTATGGGATGAATTTGGGGTGGGAATGAGCTAGCAGGCCCAGGCCAGTGAGAAGGCTGCCGGAAGGTCTGGTGAGACCTAAGAGAACCCAAGATGGCATTCTCAGAAAAGACAAGTCCAGCCAGGATCTCAAGCTACCCAGGTCCGCCCAAACCCTACAGGACAAGGAAGGTGATTCTGTGCTATTTCCCAAGACCTTGCCAGGAAGAAAGGCCTCAGCTTTCACCAGCCTGGTGAAGCAATTTTACACAACCGTGACACAAATCCTAGTCTGAGGAAAGCTCCAGAATCCCACCTCCATGCCCTTGCACCCCCTCCCTGAAGTTGCCATAGAAAGCTCTGTGACACAGATGTTGACATCCCCATTACCAAAATGACAGCAGAGCTGAAACAGATGGTTGCTCAAGTCCTGTTTCCTGTTGAGGCTCGGGCCTGGGACCATCCCTCAACCCTGAGACTCCAGTTGGCTCCATGGCCTGATTGGGCCCCAAAGCCTGTCTCCAGAGACCCTCACATACACAAGAGACAGGTAACACAAGCACCTGGGAGGCCAGCTGGCCTCCTCCCATGAGTGCCCTCATGTTCTCCCTTTTTTGCTAAGAGCTCTCCCATTTTGGCCCAGGTACCCAGAACTATCCTGTGCAGATCAGCAAGACACAGGTCTGTTGCCAAGCCCTGAGGGTGCAGCTCAGGGCTCAGGTCCATCGACCCCTCCTCTCCTCCTGCTGCCTCCCTTCTTCCCCTCCATCCATCTATATTCTCTCCCTGAGTCTTCTCTCCTGCTCCACCTGCCCTCCCAGTCTTCGTGGTAACATGCAGTGCCAAGGAGCTGGGATGTTTTCAGGAAGGGCAATGCCTTTGAGTGAAACTCAGGGTCATCTGTAGCTAGGGATGATGCCTCCAAAGCAGAACACGTGCAGCTTCAGAAGCACCTATTAATAGTGAAAGGTGAGAATCATGAGGGGAAATAATAAGGGCTGACGGTCTGCACAAAGAGAAGCAAGGTGGGCTCAGGAAGCGAGCCTTCCGACATTGCTGAGGTCAGAGGAGAGCAGTCCACCCCCAGCAAGACCTCCCAGCCTGCTGTGAGTGGCCCATCCTCCCCTCCTCCACCACCAGCAGCAGCAGCATCTCACTGGCTGATTTGGACCAGCTGCTCATTCCCTCATTAGAAAACACTAACTGGATTCCACTAAACCAACATGCATTGATTCTTCCTTGACTGAGCAGCTGCGTGTGAAAAGCATCCCGGGCCTACAAAGCAGGCAAGTCCCTGCTCACTGGAGTTTCCATCTAGAAGAGAGTCAGACAAGGAATAAAGAATTGATCATTTCAGAGGTGATGAGCTCCAGGAAGAAAATAAAGGAGGGAGATGTGAGGGAACAGTGGGTGGGGGGGAGAACGAAGCAGAGCCTCCGTGGAGAGCAGCGATGGACATGGGGCCAGGTGGCAAGTACTGGAAAACTTCTGGTGGGTTTTAATCAGGTAAGTGATGCAGTATGTTTGTGTTGGGAGGCCATCTGGCTGCCACATGTAAGAGGGTCAGGGTCCAGAGTGGAAGCATGGGGAGCCGCCGGGAGGCTGTGGCACCCCGCCTGGCCTTCATATCAAACACAGCATTAGGGCCCTGCCCTTGAGGAGCCTTCAATATGATGCGGGTGAGGAACACCCAAATAGGTATTTTCAATATCAGGATGTGTGGAAAAGAAAAGCAAGGTAGGTGGTCACTACAGGCAACCTGGAAGCATAGAGGAGCCACTTCTTGTCTGTCTTCTTGCGTGGGTGGAGGGGAGAGAAAGAAGGCCGGGGTAAGCGCTCACAGATAAATGCCAAAGTGAGTTTTGAAATGGAAATGGTTGAGCTACTGCATGCCCAGTACTGTGTTAGATAATCAGAGAAATCAGAGAAGCATGGTTTGCTTTCTTTTGACTTGGATGACTTTTTGTACCGGCCGAATTAAAATGTTGAGTCCTACTCACTTTTGCCCTAGGCTCCTGGTAGCCATCCCATTGAGTCCAGATCTTTTCCTGATTTCCAAAATCCCGATATGCACCTTGGCATAGCTTGGCATGCAGTATACCCGTAGCCCACCTGAGATGTCTTTCTGAAAAGCAAGGTGTCACACCCAAAAAGTGGCATCAGTGTCCTCATTTTATAGATGAGCAAACAAGACTCCCAGAAGTTAAGGGTTCTGCTCAAGATCACAGAGGTGATCTTATTCCTGAATATAAACACCTTTGCCCAGAGCACTCTGTCAGACTAAGCCTGATGGATGGGCAAGCCCCCAGAGTTCCATGGAATCTACTATGGATAGGAGGAGTGGACATGTGTGAGGAATGTGAAGGGGTGAGCTCCCCAGTGGATGCAACAATTGGGTTGGGTCTTGGTGGATAAGCAAAATATCTAGACCTCAGTGATCTGGTACCTAAAACAGAGTAGACGCTGTAAAGGAAGAAGAGGGCACTCCAGACAAAATGGACAATAGCACAGCACTTGCAGAATTCAAAGAGTCCAAAAGTTCACAGGGAAACTGGAGAATGTTCTGGAACCCAGCGTAGCAGGCAGGGGGTTGATGGCATGGTGCTGGAGAGAACAGGTCCCGCCTCTGTGGTCCTGTGGTTCTAATGGTCCTCATGTCTGTCTGCTTGTTTCCAGGTACGGACATCATCCGGGGACTAGCCTCTGCAGTTCCATCTAAAAAGTCCAAATTGCACTTTTCAGATGGAAACACAGAGGTTCAGACAAGGGAAGCCACTCACTCAAACTCGAAGGGCCAAGAAGCAGTGGAGCTGGGAAGCTAACCAGACACCTTGGATTCCAGGCTGGGAGCGCCTTTCATTGCCCTTGGGTGCCTCTGGCTAATGAATTTTTACCAAGTTTCGGGGCCCTTCAAATTTCTCTAAAAAGGATTTAAGTTTAATCGGTGGTTCAGTTGGCTATTTTGAAAGTAAATCATGGATGGTGAATTTTTCATAAGAGCAAATATGCTGGGTTTTGTTCTTAGAGACTGGTTGTTGTTTTCTACCACATTCTGATAGGCCTCTGTATCTCAGAACTGGTCACAGACAGGTGAGTGCTCCGGTTTGCAGAACAGGCTGGTCCTGCTCCAACAGTGGCAAGGTCTGTAGGGAAGACACTCACCCAGCAAGTGAGGGCTTTCCTGAATGTTTCCCCATTCAGTCATCTAGGCTGGAGCCATTGCAAGACCCCCTTCTCTGGGTCCGGAATTCCTTCCTCTTCTGCCAATCCCACTTCACCCCACCCTCAGCCTTTCATACTTTCTTCTGCCTCAGCTTTACCTCAGGTCCACATTCCTGAGATGTGGCCAGTGGCCCAGCAAACCTCCACCCCCAGGCCTCAGTGGTCAAGACTTGTCACTTCCTGGACTCCATCCTCAATCTCAGCATCCTAGACATTGCCTTGATGGGGCTTGGCATCAAATAAACTGAAAGACAGACCTACTCCTTCCATAATATAAAACTCCTCTTATCTGTCATACCTGGGCTCCAGAAAATTACCTAATCTTTCTCAAATTTTTTCCACAAACTCTACCCTCTGGCCTGTCCCTCCTGCTGAAGAGGACCCAGCAGGAGCAGCCACTGGAGGATATGCCAGAGCTGTGCCCTGCCTGCCACTTCTATGGCATCTTTGTCTGCTTAGCTGCTAGAGTGGCTTTAACCACAGACCGTTCTCGAGGCTAGAAGCCTGAGATCAGGGTGTCAGCATGGTCAGGTGGTGGTGAGGTCTCTCCTCCTAGTTTCCAGACAGCATCTTCTGCTGTGTGCTCACATGCCCTTCTCTCAATGTGTGCTCACGGAAAGAAGCAGAACTGTCTCTTCTTGTAAGGGCACTGATCCCACTGTGAGGATCCCACCTTCACAACTTGATCTGAACCTAATTACCGGGGTACCCAGGTGGTTCAGTGGTTGAGCGTCTGCCTTCAGCTCAGGTCGTGATCCCAGAGTCCTGGGATGGAGTCCTGCATCAGGCTCCCTGCTCAGTGAGGAGTTTGCTTCTCCCTCTTCCTCCCTCTCTCTTTATCTCTCATGAATAAATAAATAAAATCTTTTTTTTAATAAAATCTTTTTTAAAAAATAAAAATAAACCTAATCACCTCTTGAAGGCTCCATCTCCAAATACCATCACATAGGCGGACAAACATTCAGCCTGTAACCTTTATGTATTCTGACACCTGACTACGTGGAGTGTGACACCAAAGGGATACCCCATCTTCCCCAGACTGGACTCAGCACCAGACTGAGGTTTGGGGCAGGGACGCCCCCAGTGGCTTTTGCTGAATCAGACTGAATGCACTTCCCACCAGGGCTCTGGCCGACCCAGCCCTCAGAGGCTATGCTCCTTTCTCTTTCCTCTGGGACCATTTATACAGAATCAAACCAATAGCCATGCTGATTTCTATTCATTCATTCATATAGGATGTATGCATGAAACCCTATCGTGCGTCAGGCACAGTGATACAGCACCTGCTCACTCCAGTCCATGGAAAGATGGACGTGAAACACAAAACCACATCAGTGGATACAGAATCACAGCAGGAGAGAGCACAGCAGGAGAGCAGTACAGTCCTAGGGGGATTCCATTTAACAAAGAACCTGCATAGACCACAGTAAGGAGGGAGGCTGGCCAGCGAAGTGTTCCCTCACTGTGCCCTATGTTGGGTAGAGCTAACCCTCTTCTCCTGCTTCTGTGTCCCCGGCTGCTCCCAACACCTTCCTGCCCCCCTACCCACACTCTTGACAGAACCAAAGGAAGGTTCCTGGAAATTTTGCATCTTCTCATCTTTCAAAGTTCTACCCCAAATTTCACATCCAAGGTTCTCCTCCTCCAGGTTACCTAACTGACCTCAACCAGCAGCCAAGGCTGGGCCACTCACCTGTTCCCCACCGCACCCTGTGCTTACTTCTGCCCAAACAAACACGATACAGTGTGGTGATTTTTGCTGCTCAGGTTTTCCCCTGGCAAGGACATCCAGCCCATCTCAAGGAAAAGTCTTTGGAATAATCCTTGATGTCTCATTGCCACCTTCCAAGGTATGCAGAGCCTGACAACCCCTTACCAGCAGCATGTCTGCCACCCTCGTCCAACTGCCTCCTCCCTTGAATGGGCTAGAGCTGCACTTCCAACGTGGTCATTGTGAGCTACATGTGACCACTGGCCTCGTGAACAGTGATTGTCAGCATGAAGCATGCTGGATTTCAAAGGTTTAGAAAAAAAGAAAAGAAGGCAAAATATCTCAATAATAACCTGTATGTTGTTGGGGCCCCTGGGTGGCTTAGTTGGTTATGCGCCCAACTCTTAATTTCCACTCAGGTTGTAATCTCACAGACATGAGATCCAGCCCCGCATCAGGCTTCCTGCTCAGCATGGAGTCAGCCTGAGATTCTCTCTTCCTCTCTGCCCTCCCCACCCACTAGGACTCTGGCACTCTGTCTCTCTGAATGCCTCTAAAAAAATAAAAATAAATAAAAAGTAACTTGTTGTTTCAACTTGTTGTTGAAGTGATACTATTTTTGATCTATTGGGTTTATAAAAATTTATTATTAAAATTAATTTCCTCTTTATTTTCACCTTTTTAGTTGTGGCTACAACTAAACTTAAAATCCTAAGCATGGCCCATACTGTTTCTCATGGCCAGCACTGCTCTGGAGAAACCCTCCTCACTGTTCTCTTTGCTTGCCCTCTGGGGTCTGCCCCCAACAATTTCCTCTCCACAAAGGCAGGCAGAGTGATCCTTTTGACACATAAATGAAATCATATTGCTCTCTTGCTCAAATCTACCCAGTGGCTCCTTAGCACATTTACAACCCAAAGCTTGCCCCAAGGTCCAGGAGTCCCTGCTCCCCGCTCCCTGCAGATGATGCACAGCACCCACCACTCCCCACTCAGTTCCTGCACCTTGTCCTCTGTGCTATATTTTTGAGCAGGTCAGATGCATGCCCACCTCAGGGCCCTGGCCTCTCTCTGCCCAGAACTCTTGGCCCAGATATCTGTGAGCCATGCTCATTCCTCTCTTGGATTTCTGCCCAAATGCGTTCCTTGAGCATCACACGTAGCCAGCATGCCTCCCCTTCCCTTCCACCCTAATGGTACTTCCCTCTCCTGCCTTCCCCGGTATCATATGATGTGCTTTGGTCTGTTGGTTCACTACCCCCTCCCTCTGTGAAAGAACATAGCCCCATGTGCACAGGGCTCTATGTCTCTGGTTTCTGGCTACCACAGATGTTCAGTGAATATTTGTTGAATGAATGAATAAGGAACAAACAGTGGACATTTAATAGTCCACTGTTCATTTGGTGAACAAATGAACAAACAAAGAAGGGGATCTACAGGTTCTACATGAGGTCTGTCAGAATTGCAGGGGTGAAACGTGCTCCAGTCTGGGGACTGTGGACACGGAAAGAAAGAAGTGCACACTGTTATGAACTTTTTGAGAATACATTTATTATTGTCACTTTCTTCAGTGATTACAAGGATTGGTCTTCTTGGGGACTTTGCTCAGAGCTTCCTACTCTTTGTGGGTATTCCTATGAGAAGTGTCTAGCACAACAGAAACCAGGGATATGAATTCATTGAAGTTGACCTGTCCGTCTTTATCAGCATCCAGATCTTGGAATAATTTGTCAACCGTAGCTTGATCTTTGGTGTTCTAGAAAGGGACATGAAAGACAATGAGCTCAGACTCTTTCTCCCCTTTCTCCAAGCCTCTCATCTCTCAGAGCTCAGCTCAGGGAGGCCCAGGGATATTAAGTCATTTGCCAAAACTGTGTTGGGGAATCCAATGTGACAAAACAGAAGTCAGAGGGAAACAACTGTCGTGAGTTACCCTAGAGCCACTCAAGTCTCAACCTGGAAGGTCTCTGTCGCTCACTAGTCCCCACAGGTGAGGGAACAATCCCAGAGAGAGAGGCAAATATTGCTGGAGGTGACAGAGTAAGTTATGGAGATAGAGGGAGGCAGAACCCCCCAGGCCAACCTCTGCCCAGCCCTTCAGAGGACAAATTTGGTTGAGAGGCCATCACCTACCTTGAGGGTGTTTGGAAGTTCCTTTATGATCAGCTGCTTCATCTCACCCTTTGAAAGGGTGTCGGGATGCCCCACCCGGACTGAGTACCGGTGGAAGACATCGACGATCCCCTCCAGGTGGTCCTCCAGCTTAGTCATCTTCTCACCCTTCAGGAGACAAGGGAGGTCTAGGGCAGCTCCTCCCCTACCCATCCCCACATCTCCGCTCTCCTCTCTTTCTGGTTCAGACAATGGATGACTCCCCCACATCTGCTTTGCATTCTCTGTTTGATCACTAGCAAATTTTTCAATTGTAAATAGGCTTGGGGACCTGGGGGGCATATCATACCATCTAAAGTCTAAAAGAATCAACCCCCATTGCCACAATGTTCCATGTCCCCTTGTCTCCTAGGGAGTATAATTCAGAGGGTGATGTTCACTCAAGCCACCCAGGAAGGATTTGGTGGCTAGCTAGGCTCTTTCCTTTCCCCGGGTGATGGCACTTTGTCCACAGGTCTCTTCCACCTTCACATCCCTGGGTCCTGAGACTGAGTCTACCTAGCACAGCAAGGGCTGGTCTCCTGAGTCCAACCTGCACTCAGTCCGGAGATGCTTTGGCAAGCAGAAGCTTGTGGCTTCCAACAGCCATCAGTCCCTACCCTGTGTGCCCCCTGAGGGCACAGCCAAGGACAGGACACTTACCCTTCAATGTTCAGGAGAGTGGAAATGTAGCAAGGAGCCTGCACTGGTGAGGACTACTGAGCAGGGAGGTTTTTATAAGGCACTCCAGGCTTCACCTTCAACCTCAAGTGAAGAAATCTCTCTGATTCATCTTGAGGCAATTGCTAAACGATGCTGTGTTGCTCAACAGAGACTTCAAACCTCTGGCTTTGACTGCAACATGAGCCTGGTTGCTTCCATGGCACACAGCACCCCTGCTCGGCCTGACACAGAACCCCCTATGCCACCACTCCACCGAAGGGGCCCTCAGCTCTGGGGCAGGATCCAGGCTTTAGGCTGACTTCCTGAGTTTTATCAGGGTTTTCTAGTAAAAAGTCACGGGAACAGGTTTTGCTGCCTGGGTGGCACCTACCTGGAAAGGGAAGGACTGGGAAGAGGCGTTTGCTGAGTGTCAACTACAACAAAAACAATAACGAGACTAAAAACCATCAGAGTAGACATGTACTCCCGGAACAGAGAAGGGGCACTAGGAATCTTAGTAAAGCATGGAATTTAGTTAATAATAATGTATCAAGAAATGTTCATCAATTGTAACAAATGTATCATATTTCTATAGGATAACTTATCAGGAGGAAACTGTGTGCCGGTTTTTGGGCGCTGTCTGCACTGTCTTGTGTCTTCTTGGCCTTTCCATAAATCAAAAACTGTGCTAAAAAACTGAAGAATCTTGGGGATCCCTGGGTGGCTCAGCGGTTTTGCACCTACCTTTGGCCCAGGGCACAATCCTGGAGTCCTGGGATCGAGTCCCGCGTCGGGCTCCCGGCATGGAGCCTGCTTCTCCCTCTGCCTGTGTCTCTGCCTCTCTCTCTCTCTCTATGTCTATCATAAATAAATAAAAATAAATTTAAAAAAAAACTGAAGAATCCTCACTTAATTCTCCAAACAGCCCCGTGGGATGAGTGTACATCATGCAGATGAAGAAAATGAGTTTGAAGAATTGAGGTATCAAATCCAAATTTGTCTGCTTTCAAAACCTTTGTCATTGATGTACTTTTCCCCCTAAATCAGAATAGGTGGGGTTTTGTTTTGTTTTGGTTTGGTTTGGTTTGGTTTGGTTTGGTTTGGTTTTGGTTATACAGACATAATACATGCTTGGGGTGCCTGGTGGCTCAGTCATAGAGCATCTGCCTTTAGCTCAAGTCATGATCTCAGGATCCTGGGATGGAACCCCACGTCAGGATCCCTGATCTGTGGGACTCTGCTTCTCCCTCTCCTTCTGCCCCTCCCCTTGCTTGTACTCGCTCTCTCTCTCTTCCTCTTCCCCTTTCCCTCTCTCCCTCCTTCCCCTCCTCTCTCTCCCTCTCTCCCCCCCTCCTTCCCTCTCCCTCTCTCCTCTTCCTCTCTCCCTCCCTTTCTCTCTCTCTCCCTCTCTCTCCCTCCCTCTCTCTCTCCCCCACTTTCTCTTCCCCTCTCTCTCTCACACGTACTCTCTCTCTCTCAAATAAATAAAATCTTTTTAAAAAGCATAATAGATTCTCAAACTTCTTGTAAAAAATATAAGTTAGGGTAAATTTAGACAATCTTATATAAGACCCCAATCTTTCCCTTTCAGTTTTTTGCCTAACATAGTTAATCTTCAATAAGCTCTCCTCCATGCACCCCCCCACCCCACCCCAGCCCCAGACCACTGTGTGGATGGCACCATGCTGGACCAGGTGCAAGGCCACAACTTCCGTGGCCGCCCTCCTGGAATTTGGAACAAAGTAGGCTGAGGAAGGGTGCTGGGGGCTCTGCACCCTCCAACAAGCCACTGACCTCTGCAAGACTGTTTCATTGTTCCTGGGCTCTCCTGGCTGTTCTTCAGTTCCCAGAGTTGTTATGAGGCTCAACTGGGAGAATGTGAGAATGTGCTTGAAAACAGTAAAAGGTGGTCTTTAAAGCTGTTTCCTTTCTACCCTCTGACGTAGATCATTCAGGGCAGCCAGCCTTCCGGGGGAGTCTAGCCACAGGCCACTGGAGCTTCAGGGCTTCGAGAGGAGCAGAGCCTGCCAGCAGCTGAGCCAGCAGCTGTGGCAGAGACAGCCCCTGCCAGGGAAGCCCCCTCACCTGCCCTGTGTGCCACCAGCACAAGCAGGTACCCAGGGTGCAGCATAAAGTCACCTGTCAGCAACTTCCTCCCTCCTCCCACCTGGGCCCCTGGGGAAAAGGCAAAATTAGCCCCAAGGGGAAGGGCCAAGCCTGTGATGCTTCCTCTGGCCTCTAGCTCTGGGGTGTCCTGCTGTCCCAGGGGCCCCCAAGGCTGTGCCTGAGACTTGTGGCCTCCTGGCCTCGCTTGGGCTGCTGGTGCCTCCCCCACTGGACAGGAACCCATCCAGGCCAGGACTGGGCAGGAAGGCTGACACTCAGGGCAGCCAAGGAAGGTGAAAAACATGAAAAGTATTCTGTCCATAGTTTGATGCAGACACTGCAATGGCAGGGACGTCATCATACATCGTCCAAACCGATAGAGTGTACACAGAGTGAGCCCTAATCAACTATGTACTTTAGTTAGTGTGTCACCATTGGCTCCTTGATTGTAACAAATGTGCCACACTAATGCAAGATGTCAATCACTGGGGAATTGGAGTATATGGGGACTCTCTGTACTTCCTGCTCATTTTTCTATAAACATAAAGCTTCCCCTAAAATGTAGAGTCTATTAATTAAAAAAAAAAAACTAATACATCTAGAGTCACTTATGTACAAAGAGTAATAACATACTACACAACAAAAAATAAACTTCTCAAAGTAATATTGAGCCAAATTGATACAGATTCACTTTCTCAACTCCCTCTGTAAAGTTAGTCAAAGTGTTTTCACGCTATTGGAAAGCCTTGCACAATGCGAGAAAATTTTAACTACTAATAAAAACATGAATTCAGGGGCACCTGAGTGGCTCAGCAGTTGAGCATCTGCCTTAGGCTCAGGGCGTGATCCGGAGATCTGGGATTGAGTTCCACGTCTGGCTCCCCACAGGGAGCCTGCTTCTCCCTCCCCCTGTGTCTCTGCCTCTGTCTCTGTGTCTCTCATGAATTAATAAATAAATAAATAAATACATACATACATACATACATACATAAATACACATCATGACAAATCCATGTTTGTGTGATATAAAGAGATGAGAGATTAAGCTGGTAAATCTGAGGAAAGGGTTTATAGGATTTTCTTGTAAAATACTTGCAGTTTTTCTGTAAGTTTGGAATTATCAAATTAAATTACATCAATTGAAATCATATAAAAATTTAGAATTATACATATTAGGTTCAGGAGCATCCCCCAAACAAGTCTAGTTTCCCCAAGTAAAACACCTTTTTTATAATTACAATTTTTGCAAGGGCTAAAAAATTTCTAAAAATAAAATTACCCAAGAAAGTACTCATGACAACCCAAATGACTCTTTTAGTCACACACAAGAAGTGGGGAGAGGCACACCCAGAGTGGGGTGAGCAGAAAGGGCAGGGTGATGGCCACCAAGCTGGGTTTAAAGCCCAGGTCAGCCCAGAGGCTGGCTCTGAGCAGAGACAATAAATAGAAAGTCCTGCCCTCATGAAGCACTTTCTATACAGCTTCCATCTAAGAGGGAAATGAACTCCCATGCGAGCAAGGGGGGGGTGCTGCCAATGCTTGAACCGGTGGGGACTCTCTGGAGATGGGGACCACACTTGAGGGCGAGCCTCTGAGCAAGGCAATGGCAGAAGGGGAACCTGGCAGACATTTCCCTTGCTTTGGTCCCTGCTAGCCGCTGGCTGGGCTGCCAGGCCAGCCGTCCCTGAGCTCACCCTGCGGGGAGCCAGAGTCAGAGCAGACTCCCCGGTAAGAGAGAGGCAAGGGCACCGGGGAAGCAGAGCTGTTGCTCCTTTTCTGTTTTTGATTTGATATTATTTTTATTATATGATAGCATTCTTCCTTACATTTCTACTTTGGGGATTTGTCTCATCATACCTTTTGCATAGTTGTCTACTGGACGTCAGGGGAGGGTGGTTTGCGAATTTTAAATTTTAATTGAAGTGTGATTGTCATACAATAGATTGATTTCAGGCATAGACATGGTGATCCCACAATTCTATACATTCTTCAGTGTTCACCAGGGTAAGTGTAGCTACCCCTTATGACCCCATGACACCCATGACATTACTACAATATTGTTGACTCTATTCCCTATGCTGTACTTTCATCCTTGTGACTTATTTATTCTGTAACTGGAAGTTTTTACTTCTTGTTCCCATCACCTAGTTCACTCATTCTCCCCTCCCCCCTGGTGACACCAGTTTGTTCTCTGTTTATGAGACTGTTTCTGTTTTTGTTTGTTTGTTCATTTGTTTTGTTTTTTTAGATTCCACATACAAGTGAAATTTCATGGTATTTATCCTTCTCAGTCTGTTCATTTAGCGTAAGGCCCGATAGGCATCACAGCTACTTGCTTCCCCAGAATGAAATGACTGATGTTGGGACAAGGCAGCGATCCTGGTAGGAAATCTGAGGGCGGGGGGCATCTGTCGAAGGTCCATGCTGCCTTTCTGTTTTCTTTTTCAGGTGAATTTAACTCTATTATTTGACACCTTGACTGAGGTACAATTAATATACCAAACCTGCACTTATTTAATGTGTAGAGATTGATGAGTTAGACACATGCACACACCCATGACACGGTGACCACAGTCATAGTAACAGACACATCCATCACCTCAAAGTTTTCTTGTGTCCCTTTGTTTTATTTTTGGTTTTTGTGGCAAGAACACTTAACATTAGATCTACCCTCTTAAGAAATGTTCGAGTGTACAATATCACATCGTTAACAGGCCAGCAGATATCCAGAGCTTCTTCATCTTCCGTACTATAACTTAACACACATGCACAAGGGTGGCAACTCTTCCCCACAAGGACCATGGGATGCTTGCTTTTATTTGGTTTTCTTTCCTTCTCTTTGCTACTACATTCCATATCATTTTGAAACAGACAAAAGACTACATGAAGCATCTGAGTTCATTGTAAACCAGAATAAAACACAAATACCTGTGAATCTATAGGAAGTTTTTAGTCCTCGACAAGCACCTGGTGTCTGACAAAGTATCCCAGAGAGCAGAAAAGGAAAATGAGGAATTTTTGTTTGCTACATTAGCTAATTCTCTGAAAGCCCCAGAGGGGATAGCAGAGTGATCAGATGTGCTTTAAGAGCAATTTTTTACCATCTACACCTTAGACTGAATTTTTTAAGATGCTAAATCTCTTCCTGGAGGAGGGCTGACCCAGAGTGCCTGAGCGGGGTATCAGGAACAAAGCCACCTATGATTCCAAGCAAATGTCCCAGGGCCAGTGGTGGTGCCATTGAGGTGCCAGGAGCCAGTGTGGTTGACAGGTCTTCACATTACTGCCCCAGGAGCAGGCGTTCCACACAGGAATGGGAACTAGGCTGAAATTTGTGAGAGTGGCAGACTTCAGAGAAAAGGAGAAATGAAGGAGGTTGTGAGACACCTGGCAGACTCTTCAAGGGTTTCATGTGGAAAAAGCCCAAAAGAACACAAGGCAGGCTCAACCAGGCCCAGTCATGGGGTACCAACCTTTCAAAAGGGCTCAGTATTAAGGGCTAATTCCAGAAGGTCTACTGCAAAAGGGAAAAGGCAGAGGGACATACCTCACTCAAGGAAACAGCTTCAGGCCCTGCAGAGGCCAGGGCACCAAGCTGGGGCTTGAGGTCCACTCGGAACATCAATCTTGTCAGAACTTCTACAGCTCAGAATGTCTGAGAAGGCACTATTTATGAGACAATTCCTAAGGGCCTTGGAAAAATGAAATGACCATCCTTTCATTTACCTGCAGAGAAGGTAGCCATTTTCTGGTACCCTTACCTCATTATGTGAATCTGCCTTTAGTGTTCCAGAGACCAAGGCTCATGTGCACAGGAGATGAGAGTGCAGAACTCCCCCCACATGAGGACTCGACGTAGTTAATATGAGGGCCTCCTGCCCCCACCTGCATAAACACTATGTGAAGATGATAAAGACTCAGTCAGGGGACAGGCAGCTAGACAGCTCTCCATGGCCAACCAGAAGGAAGTCTGTAGACTATCCACTCCCCCCAGCTGATATCCTACTTCAGAGAACAAGAAGGACAGTGAGGGATCCCTCAGCAGGGATCACCTGTAGGAGCCCCAACACTAGGGAAGTCCATGACCCTGCAGACAAGACAGTGTAGGTGAAGACTTGCACTGTACAAGAATCCCACAGCACCGGCTCAGAGTCTGAAGCAGGAGATGTCCATCCCCTGGGTCTGCCAGGCCCATCAGAGACTCCACCAGCCTGAGTAGGAGCCCAGACAGAGCAGATGTCAGGGTTTGTGTATCAGTGCAGGCAATTACTGTGCTGCAGGAGATGGCAGGAAACCCACTCCTCACTCAGGTTCCCCTGCAGGGCTCCTGGAGGTTCCATACCCTTATTGTGAACTGGTTTTCAGTAAGGCACACCATTTCTTTTTTCTTTCTTTCTTCTTTTTTTAATCAAACCCTTGGACAGCATAGCAAGGTTGGCAAAATACTCACGGAAAAAGAAGGCAAAGTGTTTTTGAATTTGTTCAAAAGTTAGTCCTCTGTGATAACAGAGATAACAGAAAAGGGAAGTGCATCAGAATTAATTAATTTTGAAGTCTTAATCTGATAATTTCTAAATTTCTGAGCCTTTTCCTAGAGGAGGAGACTCAAGAGTCATGATGTCTCCAGAGTCCAAGAATACAGCACCGTCTATCCTGCTCCTAACCTGGGAGCTCCAGGGGCAGGCTGGGGAAAGGCTATCAAGCCTGCAGAGAAAACCAAGACATATCAGCAAGTAAGTGTGTTTTCCAGTAGTGACATGGACAGCATCAGGAAAGAACTAAGTTGGCAGGGGCACATGCCTAAAAATTCTACAAGAGCAGCGGTTATTCAGAAGGAGAAATGATGGAGGCAATGAAATGCAGAAACAGGAGTACTCTGTAAGGGTTTCATTTACTTCTTGTGGCCAGTGCCTCCAGAGTTCACATTACTTCTCCTTTATGTTTTCTTGTCTTATAACTCTGGCTAGGGCCTCCAATACAGTTACTCCATACAAATGGTAATGGGGGCATCCTATCTTCCTCCTCTCCTTAGAGAGAAATGTCTAATGGTTTTCCATTAAGTCTCATATTATTTATTTGGTCTTAACAGATACACTATTATGAAGGGTTTTAGGACCAAAGAAGAAAAGAAAACCAGAGCCTACTATTTTGATTAGATATTTTACTCTAGAAAGCACAGGGTTTTAAAATGTGCCAAAGCAAAACACGATGCTGAGGAAGCTGGACTGAATGGAGCCTTTGCTGGGGATAGGTTATGAGGAACCTCTGCATGGGCTTTGGCCACACGATAGCTCCATGCTTCAGCTGTGAACTAGGCTGTTCAGGAGGAAGAGGAGAAGGCTCCTGTCTGCTGAAAGAAGGATGGCTACAGATGATTGGAAAGAGTTACTAAAGGCCTACACCCCGACCTCAGCAGTTTGTTCAGACCACAATTTTGCACATCAGGGAATTTTTCACATGGGAACTTATACAACTCTGAAAACTGGAAGGAAGCTCTCCAACTCAGGAAGAAGGGAGAACTGTCACTGGGACAACCCCTAAAAGCTTAGGGAAATCAAAATGCTAATCTTCTTATTCTACTGGTGATGTCTGGAGGATTGCTCACACCAGGAAAAAAAAACCCACAGTAATTCAGGCTCTGAGGCACACCAGATGATGTCCTGGACAGAGGAGAGGGGCCCAAGTGAGAAGCTTATTCTGGCACCTGCTGTGCCTTGCTCCTCAGCCCTGGGTGGCAGAGACCCTGCAGAAGATGAGGACAAAGAGGCCAGAAAACACAGAGGAAGGGCTGCTCTCCACTCAGGATGGAAGCCCACTAAAAGACTACACTTTGGGGTCTTAGCCAGAGTTTCTCTCCTGGAGACAGGGATCCAACCCTAGCTCTGCCACTTGCCAGATTAACAAATTTTGTCAAGGTTCTTAACTTCTCTGAATCTCCTCATATGTAAAACGGAAATAGTAATTACCCCTCTCATAAGGTTGTAACGAGAAATGAATGAGATAAACTATCATAAAGTCTAGTGCTAAAAAGCAAAATTATCAACAAATATAGTGGGCACGTGTCAAATTTCTTGTTTTAATTCATTAATGAGAGAATCGGCAAAGACTTTAAAAGCTGATTTGAAGAGTATTCAAGGATATATACGGTCAGGAAAGGAATGCCTAAGTAAGTCTCTTAAGTGAGATGCAAGACTCAACTTCCAACAGGGTGAAAATATCATGACAGTTAGAGGTTTAACATCTCTACAAGGCTATGAAATCCTATCACCACATCAAGCTGTACCATTCTGACTCGCTAATGAAATACAAGCATTTTACATTTCCCAAAAGTGTCAGTTGTTGGAAGATTAATGAGTCAGGACTTGTTTCTATTCAGACAGACTCTAGCATGAGATCAAAGATTTAGGCAACCACCATTTTATCTTTTTCTGGGCTCAAGATGATTTCCTTCCTTTCATACTAACACCCAGCAGGAACCTGGTGAGTGTTGGTAGCTTTCCCTGCCCTCTTCAGCCCATCTGAATTTAGCCTGCATTCCCCAGGCCAGGCAGCCAGAAAATAGACTAGTATCTGAATCCAACCCAAGTGTCATGGTTCTCAAGTGGAGGGATGCATGGGGAAGTCTCTTCCATTGAAATAAGCTCTTTCGTTCAGGTGCTAGATACCAGCTGCCCAATTCCAGATCCTCTCCATGCCCGTTAGGACTTTTGTCAAAAACATGAGGAACTTGGCTAAAGTCAGGAGCCTTGGGTGGAGAACCTGGGTGGAGAAGCAGATTTCAGACAGGTCATCCTTACAGCCCCGGAAATCTCAGCGGCCGGATCTGCCTCAGCTGGTGAGCCAAGGTCTCCTTGGTGGATTCAAACATTGCGTGACATTTCCTGCTAAACAACTTGTTTCTCAACTTCCCACTGCCTGTTCTTCTTTTGTAGCTGGGGAAACAGGAAACCAAATCACCTTGCTCTGGGCTATAAGCCCAGTCTGGTTCCTGTAACGGGCACAGTCTATTTACAAGTTACAAGCTTCCAAGAACTACCTCCCTCATCTCCACCTGTTTCTCCAGGCTGCCAGTACCAGCTGGGCCACCTCCCCTGCCCAACCATGAGTTCACGTATCAACTGTTGACAGCCTTGTACCAATGTGATTCTTCACAACCAGTGGGCCTATTACTCATGGTGAAACTGCAAAGGGTACTCTGGGTCACCTTCTCCATGGTATCTCCAAGCTGGCTCAGAGAAAGCACTCACTGGGTTTTCAACTGAAGGCAAATGATTAATAATGGTAAATCTCTGCCTAAAGAACCCATTAACAGCATTGAGTGCATTGTCAAGGAGAATCAAAGGCACTGGGATATGTTGCCTCCACCTGACCCAGGCATATACATGCATGCACACCACCATCAACCACCACCACCACCACTGTGGATTACCGAGGGGCAAACTAGCTGCTCTCCCCTTTTGTGCACTCTCCCATTACATTTCTCCCAACAAGGTGGAAGCACTGCTTTGGAGGATGGATAAAGCTCAGGAAAACTGAGGAGGAAGCAAGCTTGGCCCTGAGCCTCCCACTTGCTCAGCAGAAGCCCATCTCCATATTTGATAATAGATTTCCCTATCCCATTCTAGGTCCCAATCTTTTATTTTTTTAATTAATTAAATGTATTCTGAAGTATAGTTGACACACAATGCTACATCAGTTTCACATGTACAACATAGAGATTGGATATCTCTCTATACGTTATACTGTACTAACAAGTGTAGCTACCATCTGTCACCATACGATGCTATTACAGTATCATTGACTATATTCCCTATGCTGTGCCTGTTATTCCAATGACTTACTCATTCCATGACTAGAAGCCTATATCCCCACTCCCCTTTACGCATTTTGCCCAGCCCTCCCCTAGCCCCCCTCCCCTCTGGCAACCATCAGTTTGTTCTCTATCTGTATTTATGGATCTGTTTCTGCTTTTTGTTTGTTTGTTCATTTGTTTTGTTTTTTAGATTCCACATGTAAGTGAACTCAGCTGGTATATGTCTGTGTCTTATTTATTTCACTCAGCATAATACCGTCTGTGTCCATTCATGTTATTGCAAATGTTAAGATCTCACTGCTTTTTATGGCTGAGGAATATTCCATTGTCTATATATACCACATCTTCCTTACCCACTGATCTATCGATGGACACTTGGGTTGCTCCCATATCTTGTCTATTGTAAATAATGCTGTAATAAACATAGGGGTGCATACATCTTTTTGAATTAATGTTTTAGTTGTCTTTGGATAAATACTCAGTAGTGAAATTACTGGATCATATGGTATTTCTATTGTTAATTTTAGAGGAACTGCCATACTGTTTCCACAGTTTGCATTCCTACCAACAAGTACACAAAGGCTCCATAGGCCCCAATCTTGATTCTCTGCTGGCTGCCAACCATTTTCACCAATATGTTAGCTGATAATAAAATTGGCTAGTAATTAAAGCTTTGGTAGATGGATAAGGGTTTAAGCTGTTACCCTTTCTCACTTGTTCCCATTGTTGTATGATTAAAGTCTACTGCAAACAAAAGCCCAATAATCTGCTGTAAGTAATCTTCAGCACTGGAAGCCAGTTAATCCAAGTGGCATCTCGTTGGAGGACAGGAGTACTTGTTCCTCCTGAAATCCTGGGGGATTGGCCACCTCCTCTTCTCCCCTTGGGCATAAAGCACTTCTGGCTTCCCCAAAGAACCCCTTCTCACCCTCACCCCACCCCCATGGAGTTGGGTTCCTCTTCAGCCTAGGCTCCTGGGGTCAGAGGCACACTATCTTCCCTGAGAGGGCTGAAGGGTCCCTCCTGTGTTTATGCAGCAACTCAGTGCCTCCTGCATGCAGAGGGATCCCACTCCAGCCTCCTTGTTCAGGGACACAGTGCACCCCCAGCTTCCAGAGCGAGAGAGCTGGGAAGAGGTGTGGGTGGCTGGAGAGAGCCTGATATAGCAGCGCATGTCCCACAGAGTCCAACCACGCACAAGCAACAGCTTTTGTAGAAATAGTCCAGCTTTCACAACGAAAATCGAACAGCTAGGACAAGACCCCTTTTAGGAGTCTTAGGACCCTTTCAAGAATCTGATGAAAGCCATGGAGAAAAGTGCTTATTTGCGCAAATACTCAAAATGATACTTTGAACTCCAGCTCCATTTCAGTGATGTACAGTAAACCAAGTTAAGAACTCTGGTTTACAGATGCTAGTGACAGCCCCCTACCTCCATCTCCGTCACTAGCACCACTGCCCCATCACCTAAGTGGGCACAACAGAAAATTTCCCAATGCACAGCCTGGAAACGCAGCTTGGGGCTGGGTTTTGGTGAGAGGCACCTATCCATCACTGGCCTTCCCATTTTACTGGTGATGATCAGGAAGTTGTTGTAGATATTCACTGAGCAGCAGAGCATCACACCCCACCCTGCAAGGGCAGCATTTGAGTGCCGTATTCTGTGACTTCAGTTTTAGGAATACATTAGCCTATTTACCTATTCCTTTATTGTTTCATCATGTTGGGAGGCTGAAAACAGAGCGAGAAGGAAATCTTCCAAAATCTCCAAGGAGAAATTACAAATGTAGGACTGGGGGGTTGTTAGGGTTACTTAATATAGGACTCTGAACACCATCTACAGCCATAACACTAACAGAATCCATCTCTCTCCCTCTCTCTCACATACATGCATGCCTACTTAGTTATCTCCCTAATTCCCGAGAGTCACATCTAAAACATTTGGTTTGACACTAAAATTTAACTTAGAAACCAGTATGAGGGGCACTTGGATGGTGCAGTCAGTTAAGTGTCTGACTCGGTTTCAGCTCAGGTCATGATCTCAGGGTCCCCCCTTGCATTCTCTCTCTCTCTCTCTCTCTAATAAATAAATAAATAAATAAATAAATAAATAAATAAATAAAATTTTTTTAAAAAAAGAAAGAAAGAAAGCAGTATAAGTTTTCCCTACATCACCCTGTTCCCATATCACTCATTTGGGAACAGATAGGAAAATCACCAGCTCCAGTATCATGGACTTTTTGGAATCCTGAATAAATAGAACCAATACCTCTAGACAATGGGACTGAAGAGACAGGATTAGCTGGAGGAGAAAGTGGGAGGAAACCAGGTGAGTGATAAGCACTGAAGGTATGTGAGAGGAGAGCAGGGCAACAGAGGTTTGTTTTAGTTTTTTTTGGGTTTTCCACCCCTTCTTCCACCTCCTTGGAACCTCATTCCACAAGAGAAAGGCAAGACACCAAAAGAGGCCTGAGGTATCAACTACTTTATTATTCGGCAAGGACAGCCCCAGGGCTCTGCTACTCCTTGTGGATGTCTTTGTGGGAGGCCACGCCCACCTTTATCACCAATATGAGGAACTCCTCGAAGTTAATTGCACCATCGCTATTGATATCCAACTCTTGGAACCAGGTGTCTGCATCCTTTTTCTGTCAAGATGGAGGAGAAAGAAGCCAGTGCGTAAAGACCTTGGCAAGAGCTGAGCCATGGCTGTCTGCATAGGGTGGCATAGGGGACCAGGGACCCAGGGCTTCATTGGCCAGACAGAGATCCCTGCCACACCCAGCCCCTCCTCACCTTCATGAACTGAGGACACTCTGTCTCTAACAATTTCTTCAAGTCATCTCTGTAGAGGGCGTGGTAATTCCCCTTCACCAGGGAGTACTTGTGGTAAACCTCAATGAGGGAGTTTATGGCACTCTCCAGTTCCGTCAGCATGGCGCCCAAGGATCTGCCCCACCTGCAACATGAAACACATGGGGAATCCCAGGATGAGGATGGTTCCTCTGCCCCCAGCAGAGTGAAAACTAGGGGAATACTCATTACTCCAAGTAATGGCTTCATCCAGGCCTGCACCATTCAAATAACTAAACCCAGCAGGTGGCTGTGGCTGTGATGGGAAGGGGTGGGACAGGGAAGGTCCACACAAACATACAGTGCCTGCTGACTCTCCCTGTGCCCTCAGCCAACCAATAGCACAGAGGACCCAGCTCTGTCTTCATCCCTGTCTCACTGACTTCCTCCAAGAGCTCTGGATCTTGCTCCAGACCTCCCTTTCTCTCCCCTCTCTGCTCCACCTCTGGCCCTCCCGGGGTAGGGGGGCAGCCCCAAAGCATGGAGCAGACAGAGGCAGTCTTACTTACCAGGTTTCCCGAAACAGAGTTGACAGAGGATATGCAGGGCTCAGTGGCAGCTCCCCTTTATAGCAGCCAGGCTGTGGCCAGCTGCCAGGGCCCTAGGCCATGCAGAGATAGCCCCTCCCTCCCCAGGTTGCCACAGCCTCTGGTTTCTCAACCAGGTGAATGGGGCAATCACTGCACAGAATGAAAAATTTTGATGGGAGGTGGGGGAGTAGGAAAAATGGAAAGAGGAAGGTATTTGCTAGGCAGTAGTGCCCAGCAGGATAAATCAGGAAGAGGCCATTGTGAGGACTCCTTTGCTGGGCCACTTGCATCATTTGGCTCGGCCAGCCTGGATGCCCACTCTCAAGTCCTCCTCTCTTGCTGCTGCTAATCCCGAGCACTGTAGACTGTCTGTGCATCTCTGAAATGGAGCTGGAGTTCAAAGTATCATTTTGAGTATTTGCGCAAATAAGCACTTTTCTCCATGGCTTTCATCAGATTCTTGAAAGGGTCCTAAGACTCCTAAAAGGGGTCTTGTCCTAGCTGTTCGATTTTCGTTGTGAAAGCTGGACTATTTCTACAAAAGCTGTTGCTTGTGCGTGGTTGGACTCTGTGGGACATGCGCTGCTATATCAGGCTCTCTCCAGCCACCCACACCTCTTCCCAGCTCTCTCGCTCTGGAAGCTGGGGGTGCACTGTGTCCCTGAACAAGGAGGCTGGAGTGGGATCCCTCTGCATGCAGGAGGCACTGAGTTGCTGCATAAACACAGGAGGGACCCTTCAGCCTTCTCAGGGAAGATAGTGTGTCTCTGACCCCAGGAGCCTAGGCTGAAGAGGAACCCAACTCCATGGGGGTGGGGTGAGGGTGAGAAGGGGTTCTTTGGGGAAGCCAGAAGTGCTTTATGCCCAAGGGGAGAAGAGGAGGTGGCCAATCCCCCAGGATTTCAGGAGGAACAAGTACTCCTGTCCTCCAACGAGATGCCACTTGGATTAACTGGCTTCCAGTGCTGAAGATTGTGGGGCATCTCTCTTGTTACAAAGCACAGAGAGCCTCAGAACATGTCTACCAGGAAAGCCGTACACAGAACCCACCCAGTCTGCAGACAACTGACATCCAGAAAGGTAAAGCAGTTCACCCAGAGTTTTGAACAGTGCAAAGATGGGAAGGCCCAGAGATTCATGTGCCAGAACCTGACCAGACAAGAACATGACTCTGCTGAGAAAACTCTCCTCTCTGTTTCCTTCCTGGCATTCAACAGATATTTACCCCATGCCTCTCCAGGACACAGGCCATGATCGCCTCCTGGGGGAAGTAGATGGGATTAGCTTCCCCCTCCATGTCTCCATAGTCCTTTGTGCTTCATTATATCATTAACTTTATAGCTGTGTGACTTTGAGCCAATTACTGTCTTTGTGCTTCAGTGACCTCAATTATTAAACAGGGATTAAAAATAGAGTCTATCTGCAACCCACACAATGGGAGAAGATATTTGCAAATCATACATCTGATAAGGGGTTAGTATCCAGAATACATAAAAAACTCTTACAACTCAATAACAACAAAATTACCCAGATTGAAAAATGGGCAAAGGACTTCAATAGACATTTCTCCAAAGAGGATATACAAATAAGCCCATGAAAAGATGCTCCACATCACTAATCATTAATGATATCAAATCAAAACCACAATGAGATATCACCTCAGACCCATGAGATTGGCTACTTCCACAAAAGCAGAATAACAAGTGTTAGTAGGAGTGTGCAGAAATTGGGACCCTTGTACACTGTCGGTGGGAATGCAAAATGGTGCATTTGCTGTGGAAAACAGTGTGATGGTTCCTCAAAAAGTTAGAAACAGAATTCCTATATGATCTAGTAATTCCACTTCTAGATCTATATCCAAAGTAATTGAAAGCAGGGTGTCAAATAGATATTTGTACATCCATGTTCATTCACGTCAGCATTATTCACAGTAGCTGAAATGTAGAAACTACCCAACTGTCCATTCAAGGATGAATTAATATATAAAATGTGGTATATTCACATAATGCAGTATTTTCAACTTTTAAAAAGGAAGGAAAGTCTAACACTTGCTACAACACGAATGAACCTTGAGGACATCATGCTGTATGAAATAGACCAGTCCTAGAGACAAATATTGTTGGTTCCCACTTATATGAGGTTTCTAAGATAGTAAAATTCATAAAGACAGAAAGAATGGTGTGGGACAGGGCCTGGAGGAGGGATAACAGATAGTACTTTCTGGGTTTCAATGACAACATGAAAAGAGTTCTGGGGATTGTATGCACAACAATGTGAATGTACTTAATACAACTGAACCCTTAGATGGGAAATTTTATGTTATATGTATTTTGCCACAATTAAAATTTAAATTTCTTAAATGCTTCCACCTAAAAAATAAATAGAATATACCTCATATGCTATTGTAAGGATTAATAATAGATGAAAAATATTTATGATTTGTAGACTTCTCTTTTTTAAAGATTTTATTTATTTACTCATGAGAGACACACAGAGGGAGGCAGAGACACAGGTGGAGGGAAAAGCAGGCTCCCTGTAGGGAGCCTGATGCAGGACTCAATCACAGGATCCCAGGATCAAGACCTGAGCCAAAGGCAGATACTCAACCACTGACCCATTCAGGTGTCCCAATTTGTAGGCCTTTCTTAATATGTATTGTACTTTAATAAAAAGTTTACACAAAGAACATGTGAAGTACTTAGGGTGTGCAGAATAAGTGAGCAAGTGAGTGCTGGGTGAGCGTGCACCATGACAACTGCACTGCAAGTGCCTGACTGCCCAGCTAGACTATGAGCCCTCGAGAACCCAGACTGGCCCACCCATCCCTGCCTCCCCAGTACCCCACACAGGACGCCACACAGTGCCTAGCAGACACAGTAACAGCAACAACAACCAATAATAAGAACAAATAACAGCAAAATAACATTGATTGGGTTTCCACCATGTTCCAGGAACTGTTGTAAGTGCTTTATCTACATCAATCCATTGAATCCTCACAATAACCTATGAAGTAGGTACTATCACAATCCCCATTTTACAGACGAGTAATTTGTCATCAAATTACTTAGGTGACATGATGTGGTATCATCCACTTCCTGCCTCTGCCTGGAATGCCTCTTTGCCAGTCAAACCCTCCTTGTCCTTCCTCATCCAGCCTGGGTACCATCTGCTCCACATCCATCCCTGATCCTCCTCCCCACACTCTTATCAACACTGAGTTAATTCTTCTCCCCACTCCATCAAATCTTTATACATCACAGCATTTTTCCTGCTTTGTTATGATTCATCTCTTTCTTATCTGCCTTTTCTTTGGGACAGGGAGCCCCTTTAGAGTAGAAATCACTTCACATTCCTGGGGCCTGGTATATAGTAGGTGTTTGATTAATGGTAATTGAGGGGATAAATGAACACAAAATTAAACATTGGATCTATCCCGTATCCAATGCAGAAATTCCCTTTATCACATCCCTCCTGTGTAAATCATTTTGGGAACATGGCAGGATGTAAATGTATCAACCAAATGCAATTTAACTTCCTTGATGAGAGGTGAGTCAACCTTTTGATAGAAAAATGGGGCTGCTCCTGACATATACAATAACAAGTTTCAATTAGTGAATAAGCACTTAGTGCACACCTATTGTCACCAGGCCTCTCCTGCGTGGACCTGGCATAATAGCACCTTACTTATCCCAAATAGTACAATATACTTCTGAAATATTTCTATAACACTGCCTCATCTGATAACCCTTTGAAGTGGACATTACAGGTACAATCATCCCTATGTGACCAATGAGGAAACAGAAGCACGGGGAGTTACTCAAGTTTCTTCCCATGGCATGTATCTGCTTAGTTGCCAAAAAGCACACATTAGAACCAAAAAAAAGTGGCTTTTCTGAGACTCTCCTTAGGATCTGTTCACAAGCTTGGGATGGGGCCCACAGTGACCTGTCTCAGTGAGGGTGAGGATGCGGTTGATGCAGATGATGTCATCCCATATCCCTGGCCCTTCAAGGGATGCTTCCTTTGGAGGCAGTCCCCTGAGAACAGTCCCAGTGGAGACAGCTTTCTTCATCCAGAAATTAAGGAAACCAGGCTCCAGGTCCAGGGAGAAGACCAAGGCAGACATAAGCCATGACCTCCTTCCAGCATCACATGCTTATTCATGGAACTTGCTGAGTAGCGAGGCCTTGAAAGTTGCCGCAGAGATGCTCCACCTGGACCGACAGTCCCGGGGCCTGAGGGGGAGCAGGAGCCAGGCTGGCAGCAGGCTGAGTGACTTGCTAGAAGAATGTGCCAGGAACTGGGTAAGCACATCAGGGAAAAGGCACAATCTGTAATCAAACCAGCGGACATGGGGAAACCCCAGGACAGCGGAACCTGCTCCTACTTACAGGAAAGAGTTTAGTCCTGGGCATGTGTCCCAATAGCTCAACCAAGCCTGTGCCCACGGCTGAGGAAATGAGGACACAGCGGCCAGTGTAGAAACCACTGCACACTCCCCCCACCCATACTACAGGAAAGGGCAGGAGGTCTAGGGTGAGCCAGTCCCTTAGCCCTCGAAGGTCTGTGGAAACCAGCAGTCTTAGGTCAGACAGGCAGGAAGTATCTGGCCCTAGGCCTGGCTCACTTGGCCATCCATGCTTCTGGTCATGACTAGAGATTCCCAACCACAGGCCCCATTTCTGCATTCCTTACTGCAGCCATGCTCACAACAGTAGAGGGCACACATGGCAAAACACACCCAAGGTACACCAGCACATGCACCTCTGCAGACCCCATGGAGCATGCAGGAAAGTCCAGAGGAAGAGCGCTGGGACCCAGCCTAGTCCTGAACGGCAAGCACTGGTGGATTGGCAAATGTACAAGGGGCGTCCGTGGCAGGCCAGGTCCAGGGAACAGTGGGGGCAACACCATGCTTTAGAGCTCGACTGGTCAGAAACAAGGGCCCCTGCTCAGCCCACAGGGCGCTGCCCCTCCTGTGGCACAACTGGGAGAGGGAACCTAACCAAGTCCCATAAATGATTCCTCAGTCATTGGCATAGTGGCCATGATGATTGCCCGTCGTTCTTGGTAAACTCCTCATTGTTATCACAACACACTCAGGACATAGATTCCCAGACCATCCTCTGAGAACTAAGCCACCATGATGGGCCCCAGCAGGGCCTACGGCAGAGAAGACTGACCCAGAGAGATTCTGCGTCAGATTCCGCGTCAGATTCCTGGGCTCCCGGGGAGAGAGAGAGAAAAATAAACACAAAGATGGGCAGGGGCAGATCCCTCCTGGGAGGGGGTCAGAGACCACAGGAGGACTTAGATGGTAAGTCACATGAGCCCCAAGTACAGTAATCCCCACGTCAGCCTCGATTAGTAAAACCCAGACCCCACCCTTCCCTCCTCCAGGAAGACTTCCCTGATTGACCGTATCCCAGGTTCCACTCATCCCTCTTCACCATAATAGGCTGGAGTGTTCCCTTTGCCCTAATCCCTGTCTCTGACTCAGCATGTGCAAAATCCAGCTCACAATCTCCCCCAGACTGGCCCTGCCTGATCCAGCCAGCCCAGGACAATTACCCACATCACCTCCCGGTCTTGTTCCAGCCCCTTCTCAGGCCCAAGCTACTCCTGCTTTGGAGTAGCTGATTCCTTGGCTCTGATTCCTTGGCTCTCCTCCAAAGCAAGGAGACCCTCAAGTGGGTCCTGGCCCAGTGTACATGTGCCTTCTTGGCTCCTGTCCCATAGTGTACGCATAGAGCATGAGTGGTCAAAACATCACCAGTAAGGCCTATCTTCCATGTCAGACAGACAGCTCCCCAAGAGAAGAAACTCCTCCCTCAGACAGGGGCAATTGGAAGCAGGGGCGTTCTTCCCTCCCCCCTCAGACTGGGCCTTCTGGAGGTGAGACCATGTCTCCCCTCTCAGTCCAGGGCTCCCTCCTCAGACTGGGACTGGAATGGATGATCCCCAAGGGAGCAGCAAACCTCCTCTCTGGACTCATAGCAGATGCCCAGAACCATAAACAAAGAATTCCCAGCACATTTGTGGTGTTGCTCTATTCTCTTCTCTCACAGGTATGCATTGCACATGCCTGTGCACAGGTACAGGCACATGCAGGCACACGCTGACTCGCGGGGCAGAGCTCTGCAGCAGCTCAGGCTCCTGCTCCTGCTCCTAGATAGACACCTGGGGGCAGAGGCTGTGCAAGGCGTCCCTGTCCAGTGCGGGCTGTTCAGGGGCATCCCCGTCCTGTGCGGGCTGTTTAGGGACGTCCCTATCCAGTGTGGGCTATCCGGGGTGTCCCTGTCCAGTGTGGGCTGCTCAGGGGCATCCCTGTCTTGTGCAGGGTGCCTGGGGGCATCCCTGTCCAGTGCAGGTTGTCCAAGGGCATCCTTATCCAGGGCGAGCTTTCCGGGGTGTCCCCATCCAGTGCGGGCTGTCTGGGGTGTCCCTGTCCAGTGTGGGCTGTCTGGGGTGTCCCTATCCAGTGAGGGCTGCTCAAGGCTGTCCCCGTCCAGTACGGGCTGTCTGGAGTGTCCCTGTCCAGTGCGGGCTGTTCAGGGGCATCCCTGTCTTGTGTGAGGTGTCCGGGGGCGTCCCAGTCCTGTGCGGGCTGTTTAGGAGCATCCCTATCCAGTGTGGGCTTTCCGGGGTGTCCATGTCCAGTACAGGCTGCTCAGGGGCGTCCCTGTCTTGTGCGAGGTGTCCGGGAGCATCCCTGTCCAGTGCGGGCTGTCCGGGGTGTCCCTATCCAGTGCGGGCTTTCTGGGGTATCCCTGTCCAGTGAGGGCTGTTCAGGGGCGTCCCTGTCTTGTGTGGGGTGTCCGGGGGCGTCCCTGTCCTGTGCGGGCTGTTTAGGAGCATCCCTATCCAGTGTGGGCTTTCCGGGGTGTCCGTGTCCAGTGCGGGCTGCTCAGGGGCGTCCCTGTCTTGTGCGAGGTGTCCAGGAGCATCCCTGTCCAGTGCGGGCTGTCGGGGGCATCCCTGTCCTGTGCGGGCTCTCCGGGGCATCCCTGCCTAGTGCAGGCTGTGCCGGGCACAGTAGCAGGCACACAGTTGCCGGTGGTACAGCAGGTGGTAATCCTTCAGGAGCCGGCCCAGGATGAACAGGAATTCGTCGAAGCAGATCTGGTTGTCCTTGTTCTTGTCTGCAGCCCGGAACAACTCTGAGACATAGTAGGGCTCCTTCCGGCCCTGAGGAGGGGCAGAAGGTCAACCACCTGCCCAGGCCCCCCGCCCCACAGCCACTGGGGCCTCCACCACCTTGCAGGACACAGCCCCTCCCTCAGGCAGAGGCCAGGTCACCATGTGGGGCAGAATCAGGCTCCAAGGGGACATGTGGCAGGCCCTCTGCCCACTAGACCTGGGGCTATGTGGTGGACTGCACGGCCTGAGCACCCCCACCAGCTGCTGAGCTGTGCTGAGTGGCCTGGGGCATCCTGATACATCTGTCCACCGTCAGTGGCTGCTAAGCCTATCTTCCCAGCGGCCCTGGGAGCTGCCCTGCAGGGACAGCCAGGCCAGGGGCTTCAGGGTGGAAGGCTGTGCCCCCTCCTTCACACAGAGAGCTCCTCAGGCACAGCCCACCTGCTCCTCGTGTCTGCATGTCCAGTGCTATTACGGGGCCCCCGAAGAGCAGGATCAGATGTCTGTATGCTGTGGCATCTGCCCAGGAGTTGTTTATGACACTGAGCCTACGTCATCTTTGGATAGTGCAAAATGGGGAGAAAGACAATGTTGTGGGCCTTGAGGCTGTCCAGCACGGCCCAGAGCAGGTGGCCAGGAGGGCTGAGGATCGGGGATGCTATAGGGGAGGAGCAAAAGCACTTGAGGTGGAAAGAGACAACAAGAAGGAAGGCCAGGGTCAGCGGGCAGGAGCACCAGGCAAGGCCTTGAGCTGGTTTCAGCAGGATTTGGCTGGTAGATGTGGGGACCCAGAGTGGAGTCCTTGGAAAGCCTCCCAGGAAGGAAGTTGCATCATCTGTCAGCAGCCAGGGGTCTGGAGGGTGACCCTCATCCCTGTGGGCAGGTCTGCACCTCCTGCTTCCCCCTATAGCCCACCAGCATAATTCACCTCATCTGATGTCCTCTGCAAAACTGGTTGGTCCTGGACCCTGGGGCTTCCTGCATGAGCAGGCTCTCCCTGGCTCCCCTCAGCTCAGCCCCCCTGGCCCAGGCTGCCCACTGTCTGTCCCTGAGGGCCCTGTACCTGGGCAGGGCTGTGAGCCCCTCGTGGCAGTGTCTGGCAGTCCCATACCCAGCCACACAGTCTAGGCATTTGGCCCTGGATGACAGTCGCCCTAGTCCCCTCTGTGACCCTCATGGTTATACTCCAATAAACTGAGGGCAAGACTCTCTCTGATGTTTCCCAAAGGTAAGTAAGGGGACATGCCAAGTGAATGAGGCGGCGCTCCTTCTGGAAGGCAGTGGCCTCCAGTCAGTGTACGGATCTGAAATCCTCTAGAGATGGTGGTCCAGAGACCCGCCCCCAGGCAGGCCCTGAGGGCAGAAGACAGCACCCCAGACGTTCCTGCCAGTCCCCAAGACACCTGGTAATTATAGGGCCTGAGAATGGAGAAGCTGTGCAGGCCTGAGACGGTTTCTGAGCCCCCAAGCTGGCCCAAGAGCCTCTATTAGCCCTTCAGACAGCAGCTGGAAGGGGACACTACATTTTCTTTCCCCACCTGGCTTCTGCCCAAACTGTCCTCACCCTGGTGTGGTGACAGGGAGGCTTGTGCTAGTCCCTGGGAGGGGAGCTAAAAGGGCAGGTTTGGGGCAGGGCCCCTGGCTGAATGGGGCTGCAGGCAGAGCAAAGACTCAGGACCTCTTCTCTTAAGAAACAGGGTGAGCAGAGGGATACACAGGCTGGGATAAGGACAAAGTCTCAGGGATTAGCTGCAGTAAGGACCAGCAGGGAGTTTTAGGAAAAAGAGGAGGAGAAGCAAAGCTGGGCCAGATCCACCCTCCCTCTGTCAGACCCTGCCCTCCCAACCCTGCCCCAAGTAGGGGAGATAATTCCCTGCACCTATACCGTCACTACTCACTTCCAACCCCACAACCAATCCTATACTTCATCCCCACCTGACCCCAGACCCCACACACCAGGCTCTCCATGAAGCAGGGCACATTATCCATAAGCAGAGCCTTCAACTCCTCCAGGGACAGAGTCTCCACGTCCCCCTCCCGGGCCGCGTACTGGTGGTAGCAGTGGACGATTTGGAAGAAGGATTCCTCCATTGGCTTGTGTGTCATGGCAGCGAGGCCCTGGCCAGGACCAGGAGCACCTGGGAACAGTGGAGAAACTGAGAGGAGAGCAGCACCTTGGCTAACTCTTAGGGAGCCAGCCAAGCACTGGATAAAGCCTTGTATACAGAGAATCACATGTAATCTTCATAGTGACCTTATGAGGTAGACATTCCCACCATTTTCCTGACGAAGAAATGATATCCAGAGAGGTTAAGTAAATTTCCCAAAAATCACACAACTGATCCAGCTGGAGATTCAAATCAATTGGAGAACCATGACTTCCTTGTTAGGACATCCATCCACTGCACACATTCTCCAAAACAGGTGAGCTGCCCACTTCTGCTTTCTCAGACCTGCACAGACCCAGGCCTGTCCACCCACCTCCACCATTCTCACAAGAAGTGCTGACCTGTGCTGTTGGGATGGGGTTGCTCCAAAATCACCGTGCCAGCGTGTGGTTTGTCCTAGAGATTTCCCAGAGCTTAGGCAGGAGGCATCAGTGCAAGCAGGGGCCCAAGCACCGAGTCCTACGTCCTACCCATCTTTGGTGCTTCTAGTTATGGCAGCCAGTGTCCTGACCTTTCACAGGTTCTTCAGCAAAACGACTAAGCCATAATTGCATTCCTGAGATGATGTCACATGACACTTGCTTCCTACAATTAACTCAGCCAGTTTCAGGGACCCACCTTCCCTCAGAGCCTGATCTGAAACATCTCAGAACCACGGGAGGTCATAATGTCAGTCTCTCTACCTCAGAGTTCACCCTCCCAGCTCCAGGCCTTAGGTGGGGTCAGACACATAAATTAAATACATCCTCCTCAGATGTCCTCCCTCAATTACTGAGCCCCCGGACGCTAGAGTCATAAAGCATATTAATTCATCCAAAAACATTTCCGGAGTCCCCACAGTGTTCCAGGACCCGGTTAGGAATGTGCGTACAACATGAGGCCAGCTCACAGTGTGGGGAGAGCACAGAGTCACACACTGGTATGATCCACTGAAGAGTACTAGTTTCATGGCATGAACAAGGTACCCTGGTGCCCAGGAAGGAACACTTGCTGCCTAGAGAAGAGTTGAGGAAGATTCCTTAAAGAGACAATATTTGAGTTGGGCCTTGAAGAAAACATTTAACTGCAGGGAGAAGCATGGAGAAGGCTGGAGAGGCAAGGCGCCTTGGTGCCAAGCCAGGGCTGCGCTATATCTTATGCCCAGAAAGAAGCTGACAGGATTTTTAATGGATTGGGTGATGAGGAGGGGATGAGAAAGAAGTGGTAGGAACAGGTTTGTTGTAAGAAAATTACCAACGGTGATATGGGAGTGACCCTACCCTAAGGGGGCTCCTTACAAGTGTCCCTCTCTCAGCCCATCTCAGGCCCTCGATTTCCCTGGGAGGGGCCACACCAGCTGGTGAGTGCCTCTCCCAGAAGGCGGCGCCAAAGGACAGGTAATTGAGTCCCTGAAGGTATGAGAGTAGGAAAAGACGAAGCCAAAACTTTTTCAGTTTGCAGAGTGAGCTTTCTTCTACCCAACAGTGATTTCTCCAGCAAGTAAGTGGCTCACCAATACACATTTATGTTTCCAAAGTAAAAACAGGGCTCAAATTTCTAATAAAACAATTGACAATGGTAACCTATTGTCACAGAGATATTTATTGAATACCTTTAATTTAGCCATCACTGTCCTGGGAATTTATCCCAAGAAAGTAATTAAACAGATATTAAAAAGCAATAGATGGGGCATCTGGGTGGCTCAGCAGTTGAGTGTCTGCCTTCAGCTCAGGGCATGATCCCGGGGTCCTGGGATGGAGTCCCGCATCGGGCTCCCTGAAGGGAGCCTGCTTCTACCTCTGGCTGTGTCTGCCTCTCTCTTTGCATCTCTCATGAATAAATAAATAAAATCTTTAGGAAAAAAAAAAAGCAATAGGTAGTAAAATGTTCACCTTTGCATTGTCTGGAGCTAAGAAACAAAAATAAAAATAAAAACTTTGAAACCACCTAATTAACAAATTTGGTATGCCAATATGTCCTTGGACCATCACTGGATAATAGTCTGTCACTCAAAAGGAGCTCCGTTGCTAACCCATAACTGGTTTGTGAGGAGGAGATCATACTGCACCCCTCTTTACCCTGCCTTTTGCTCAACCTGGACACAACGACTCCCCTCACCATCCCAGTGCACAGTGATGACCTCCTTCCACAACTGTGCTATAACCACTCTTTTCACTTAATGCTAGACTGTGGACATCTTCCTAGATCATCTTCCAGCCTTCCATTAATCAATGCTCCCTGATTTTAATGAATGCCTAGTGATTATTTCTTTGCATGTATCAAAATTTGTTTCATTAATCTATTATTGGTATACATTTAAATTACTTTAAATTTATACATTTCAACTAACTCTTCCTTAATATTGATGTTTCTTAAGAATTTTACCATGTGTGTTAGGTGCTGGGGGGCAGGGGGACAGAAATGGCTTTATACCCCCTTCCCCAGCCAGATCTGCCCTAGTGTGCACTGAACCCCACCTCCCAGACCAGAGCTGCCACCCAACTCCCAGATGGAAGCGCCTGAGCTCCATAGCTCCATAGCTGTTTCCCATACACCCACATCTAGACACAGGTGTCAGTGCTGCAGCAAGTACACCCATAAGCAGACCCATGAGAGATCCTATTGGCCATGACTTCCTTCTGTGGGGGAAAAGAACAGGAGTACCCCCAAAGACTTCCCTGCTTTAATATAAAAGTCAATAGACACCTTTACAGTATTACATTAATCTGTATATCTCCACATATTGACCTTTACCTGTGAGATTTATGCTTTCCTATGCTTTCATGTTGCTGTTTAATGGGTTTTCATTTCAATTTTAAGAACTGTATTAAGGATTCCTTGTAAGTATAGTGATGAGCTCCCTGTTTTGTTTGTCTGGAAAACAAAAGAGTAAAACCTAGGACCCATGGATTTATGGGTGAGTTCTACCAAACATTCAAAGAATTAAGGCTAATGCTTCTTAAACTCTTTCAAAAAATGGAAGAAGGAACACTTCCAAACTCATTTAATGAGGCCAATATCACCAGATACCAAAAGTAGCAAAGACACTGCAATAAAAAACTACAGGCCAATATCCTTGTTGAACATACATGCAAAAATCCTTAATCAAATCCTAGCAGTGAATTCAGCAACACATTAAAAGGATCATGCACCACGACCAAGTGGGATTTATCTCAGGAATACAAGGATGGTTTGACACATGCAAATCAGCCAAGGTATTATAACAAGTTAACAAAATGAAAAAAAAATACATAATTACCTGAATAGATGCAGAAAAAGCAATTGACAGAGTTTAACACCCCTTCATGATTAAAGCCTAATAAAATAGGTACAGAAGGATCTTAACACCATATATGAAAAACTTTAAAGCAACCTTATAATTAATGGGAGAAACAAACTAAAAGCTTTCCTTCCAGGATCTAGCAGAAGGCAAAGACATCTACTCTTACCACTTCTTTTAAACATCATACTGGAAGTCCTAGTAGAGAAATTAGATAAGAAAAAGAAATAAATGGAATCCATACATGAGAAGGAGAAATAAAGTTATCTCTATTTGCAGATGATCATACATAGAAAATTCTAAAGACTAAACAACAATAAACTTGTTATAAATAATAAATTCAACAAGGTTGCAGGGTATGAAATTAACATAAAAAATCAATATATTATTTACACAAACTATCCAAAAGAGAAATTTAAAAAACAATCTCATTCACAATTGCAACAAAAAGAACAAAATGCATAAGAAATAGCTTACTTAAAGAGTTGAAAGACCTACACACTGAAAATTATGAAAATATTGATGAATGGATTTTTAAAAGACACAAATAAATGGAAAGACATCCTATCTTCATAGACTGGAAGAATTAATATTGTTAAAGTATCCATTCTACCCAAAGTTATCTACAGATTTAATGCAATCCATATTAAAATCCCAATGGCATTTTTTTATGGAAATAGAAAACAATCCTAAAATTCATATGGAACCACAAAAGATCCTGAGTAACCAAAGAAATCTTGGGCAAAAATCACACTTGCTGATTTCACAATTCATTACAAAACTATGATCACCAAAGCAGGATGGTATTGGCATAAAAACAGAAATGAAGACCAACAGAACAGAATAGAGAACCCAGAAATAAGTCCACACATTGGTCAACTGATCTTTGACAAGAATACTGAAATGGGGAAAGGGTAGTCTCTTCAGTAAATGGTGCTGGGAAAACTGAAAGCTGAAGAATGAAGTTGGATCCTGATCTCACATCATATACAAAAATCAACTCAAAATGGAGTAAAGGCTTAAATATAGGACCTGAAATCATAAAACTACTAGAGAAGAACATAGGAAATAGCTTCCTGACATTGGTCTGGGCAACAATTTTTTTGGATGTAGAGACCAAAATCACAGCCAATAAAAGCAAAATTAAACAAGTGGGATTACATTAAATTAGAAGCTCTGCACAGCAAAGGAAACAATCAACAAAGTGAAAAGGCAACCAACAGAATGGGAGAAAATATTTGCAAACCATATATTTGATATCCAAAATATATAAGGAAGTCATACAACTTAATAACAAAACAAAAAATATTTTTAAATTAATTTTTTTTTATTTTTTATTTTTTTTTAATTTTTTTTATTTTTTACAATCCAACAAAAAAAATTTTTTTAAGATTTTATTTATTTATTCATGAGAGACACAGAGAGAGGCAGGGATACAGGCAGAGGAGAAGCAGGCTCAACACAGGAACCCAATGTGGAACTCGATCCCAGAACCCCAGGATCACGCCCTGAGCCCAAGGCAGATGCTCAACCACTGAGCCATCCAGGCCTCCCCAACAAAAAAAATTTTTTGCCTGTCTTTTTTTAACAAAAAAAATTCTTAATGGGCAAAGAATCTGAACAGACATTTCTCAAAAGAAGACACAGAGGCACCTGGGTGGCTCAGTCAGTTAAACATCTGCTATTCGGCTCAGGTCATGATCCCAGAGTCGTGGGTTAGAGCTCCCACTTGGGCTCCCTGCTCAATGGGGAGTCTGCTTGTCCCTCTGCCTTCTGCTGCTCCTCCTTCCTGCTTGTGCTCTCTCTCTCAAATAAATAAATAAAATCTTTTAATAAACAAGAAGACATACAACTAGCCAACAGGTATGTGGAAACATGTTCAACTTCACTAATCATCAGAGAAATATAAATCAAAACCATAAGGATATATCATCTCATACCTGTTAGAATGGCTATATTCAGAAAGACAATAAATAACAAATGTTGGCAAGGATGTGGAGAAAAGAGAATACTTGTATACAGTTGGTGGGAATGTAAATTAGTAAAGCATTGTGGAAAATAGTATGGAGTTTCCTCAAAAAAAAAAATTGAAAATAGAGCTACCTTATGAATCCAGCAATCCTACTTCTGGGCATACATCCAAAAGAAATGGAATCGGGGGCGCCTGGGTGGCTCAGTGGTTGAGTGTCTGCCTTTGGTTCAGGTCGTGATCCTAGGTCCTGGGATTAAGCCCCACATCGGGCTCCCCGCAGGGAGCCTGCTTCTCCCTCTGCCTGTGTCTCTGCCTCTCTCTCTGTGTCTCTCACGACTAAATGAAATCTTTTAAAAAATAATAGAAGAAAATAAATGAAATCAGGATCTCAAAGAAATAATCTGCACTCCTATGTTCATTTCAACATTATTTAGTAATAGCCAAGATATGGGAACAACATAAATGCCCATTGAACGATGAATGAATAAAGAAAATGCAGCATATACATACAATGGAATATTATTAGTCATAAACAGAAGGAAATCCTGCCATTTTCAACATGGGTGAACCTGGAGGACATTATGCTAAGTGAAATAAGGCAGACACAGAAAGACAAATACTGCATGATCTCACTATATGTGGAGTCCAAAGAAGTTGAACTCATAGAAACAATAGAAAAGTGGTTTCCCGGGGCTGGAGGGAGGTTGGAAATGGCGAAATATTGGTCAAGGGATATAAAATTTCAGTTATGCAAAATGAGCAAGTTCTGAAGATCTAATGTAAAACAATGTGACCATAGTTAATACTTTATTGTATACTTGACATTTGCTAAGAGAGTAGATCATAAGTTTTCTCACCACATAAAAAATGTAATTATATAAGGTGACTAATATGTTAATTAGCTTGATTATGGTAATTATTTCACAATGTATCATGTATATCAAATCATCAAATAGTACACCTTAAATGTATACAGTTATTAACTGTCAAATATTTCTCAACTCAAAAAAAGAACAACACCCTATCTTCTAGAAGATTATAGTCTGGAGGTGGAAGCAGACACCTACACAACAGCTGAAGGTCATGTGTGCTTAGAAGACATCCACAAGCTTTGTGCCAGAGAGACATACCTGCGGTAGCCAGGGCATAGTCCTCACCTCACCTCCGTCCAATTGTAAAGACAGGCCACAAGCTGCTGCAGCAAAGGACTACCTGTCTAGTTAGCTTGAGAAAGCTAGCTCAAAATTGGCCCTGAAGCCCAACACCTCTAGAGAATATTAGGTTCCGGGAGGCAGGGGGTGGATTTCAAACAATTACTTTAAAAAGTAAAGAAATACGGCCACTTTGACACCAAAGATAATGAACCAGGTTATAATGGTTAAATGAAGCTCCATTTGGGATTTTTACCAGTTCTCATCAGTGTTTATCTACTTTCTATTTTACAGACCCATTTTTATCTTTATCGTTAGAACCAACTAATATCATACTCAATGGCCTCCCTGGTCGTATCTGGAACTACCCAGTGATGGTCTAAGCCTGAGAGGGGTTATTAGATGCTTTAGAATCATTAGGGAGACTCTTCGAGATGAAAGACAAAGTGTGACATTATTGCATTTTCTGGGTAACTTCGTTTCTTTGCCATGTAGAAAATTAGAATGGTATCAGTGTATGAAGAGTGACGGGGCTGCTTCTGTAGAATCAGAAGGCTTCTGGAAACAGAGAATATTACTAAATATATAGAAATAACTAAATGAGCACTTCCTCTGGCCTGAGCAGACTCCACACCTACCCATTCGTCTCACCTGCATAAGGATTGGTGATAAAGGGCAGCCCCGGTGGCACAGCGGTTTAGCACCGCTGGAGATCTGGGATCGAGTCCCACGTCAGGCTCCCTGCATGGAGCCTGCTTCTCCCTCTGCCTGTGTCTCTGCCTCTCTCTCTCACTCTGTATCTCTCATGAGTAAATAAAATTAAAAAAAAAAAATGATTGCTGATAAAGAACCCAAGGATTGCTGATAAAGAACCCAAGGAATCAGTCAAGGAACATGCTCAAAGCAACATAGTTACTAAATGCAAAGGCACAATTCAAACCTAGACTGGCTCCATGGCACCTATTTTTCTTTTCTCTTTTTTTAACAGCTTTATTGAGGTATCATTGACATATAAAAATTATATATATTTAAGATGTACAACTCGAAGGTTTGATACATGTGTACATTGTGAAATGATCACCATAATCGAGCTAACAAACATCTTCATAACTCTCCACTATTACCATTGTGTGTATGTGTGTTGGGAAGATTTAAGATTTATCCTTTCAGTAGATGACAAGTATGCAATACAGTTTTGCTAACTATCATCACCATGTTGTACATTAACCATGTTATCGTGCCTCTGAATAACAGACGATCCTGCTGAGAGAAGAATCCTGTAGTTTGAGAAAATGGCTGATCCAAGCGCACATGCAGGTGGGAGAGACAGAAGGAAAACAGCCAGAATAATGTAAACGAAGAGCAGAGAGACAGAGAGAGAAAGGAGGTGAGATTACATCTGTGAGGGATGCAGAGGCCAGACCAAGGAAGACTTTGCAAATTTGGAGTTTATTTGGAGTTTATTCCATTCCTAAATGGGATAGAAAGCTATTAAAAGATACACCATGAAAAAAAAAAAAAAAAAGATACACCATGTTCATGGACCAGAAGATTCTGCTTTTTTTTTTTTTTTTTAGATTCTGCTATTGCAAAGCTGTCAATTCTCCCAAAACTTACCCGAAGATTCAGTACAATCCCTATCAAAATCCATCCAGGATTTTTGCAGAAATTGACCTACTAATTCTAAAAAGTATATGGAATGCTAAAGGCTAAGAATAGCACAGACGATTATGAAGAAAAATCGGATGAGTCACAGTACTAGATGTTAGGGTTTATTACAACAGCTACCACAGGGACTGAGAGGAAGCCACAGAGGCAAGAGTGACACCCCAGAGCCAGAACCTGCCAATCTTTACACAACTTGGCATCCCGCCACCCACTAAACGAAGTGCTCAAGTCTCTGGTCTGCAGGAGATGGCCCAAGTTCTGGCCAGAACAGAACCAGAACCCTGGGAGACCTCACCTCCCCACTCAGGGGCTGATATCAAGGCTGAGGCAGCAACTAAGGCTCCATAAGAAAATGGATGTAATGTCAGGGACCTTCTCTGCCCAGACCTCCATATGAAGAAGTCACTGGACTGCACTGGTTTTAACTAAAGCAAACAGGCAGCAGCACCCTCCCCTTGTTTCAATCCCTGGATACAACATTTTAAGATGGAAGAGAGAGAGAGAATCGTTGGTTGGAGAACAAAGGCTCTGGCAGCAGATGGAGTTTGCTTCTGGACTCTCTCAGTAAATGAGGTGAAAGCAAAGGGCCTTTGGCCCTTTGTTATTATATTCAGCCTGAGCAAAAGTACTTGGACAGGACAGCTGGCCTTCAGTTTGGGGACTTAAATCAAAACACAGAATAAAAAAGGCAACTTACGGAATGGGAGAAGATATTTGCAAATAACATATCCAATAAAGGGTTAGTATCCAAAATATATAAAGAACTATAACTCAACACCAAAAAAATAATAAATTTAAAAACTGGCAGAAGACATGTACAGACATTTCTCCAAAGATGGTATCCAGATGGCCAACAGACATGCAAACACACTCAGCATCACTCATCATCAGGGAAATGCAAATCAAAACCACAATGAGATATCATCTCACACCTTTCAGAACAGCTAAACTCAAAAACAGAAGAAACAGCTAGTGTTGGCAAGGATGTGGAGGAAAAAGGAACCCTCTTGCACTGTTGGTGGGAATGCAAACTAGCACAGCCACTGAGGAAAACAGCACAGAGGGTCCTCAAAAAGTTAAAAATAGAACTACCCTAGGATCTAATAGTCACACCATTGGGTATTTACCCAAAGAATACAAAGACACTAATTCAGAGGGATGCATGCACCCTGGGGTTTATGGCAGCATTATCTACAATAGCCAAGTTACGGAAGCAGCCCAAGAGTCCGTCAACTGATGAACAGGTAAAGAAGGTGTGGTATATATACAATGAAATATTACTCGGCCATCAGAAAGAATGAATACCTACCATTTACATTGACGTGGATGGATTTAAAGAGTATCATGCTAAATGAAATAAGTCCGTCTGAGAAAGACAAATATCATATTTGTAGGGTAAAAAAGAGAGAGAGACGAACCAAGAAATCGACTCTTAACTACAGAGAACACAGTGAGAAGGGTGGGAGGAGAGGGAAACAGGTGACGGGGACTATGGCATGATGCAGCATGATGATGGATGATGATGGGTGATGCGTGGAAGTGCTGAATCACTACATTATACACCTGAGACTAATAGAACACTGTATGTTAACTATACTGGAATTTAAATTAAATTAAAATTTCAAAAAACAGGGGACACGTAGGTGGCTCATAGGTTGAGGGCAGCTCGGGTGGCTCAGTGGTTTAGTGCCTGCCAGGGCGTGATCCTGGAGACCCAGGATCAAGTCCCACGTCGGGCTCCCTGTGTGGAGCCTGCTTCTCCCTCTGCCTGTGTCTCTGCCTCCCTCTCTGTGTCTCTCATGAATAAATAAATAAAATCTTTAAAAAGAACTTTTTTTCAAAAAACAGAGTAAAAAAAACACACACACACACAAAAAGGCCCAGAACCAATTAGCTTTTACTCTATCCCATGCCACCCCATTCCCAACTGCCAGGGTGAATGATTCAGAGGTCTGTGTTCTTTGGAGCTGAGAAAATAGATCATTGGTTTCTGCTCTGAATGTACGGCACAAGCCCCTGAAACCCTTGGGATTTCCTGGGTGATGAAAGCACTGAGAACATCTTGGGTTCTAATATTTGGTCATTTACTCCAGTTCCTAAAACAGGGCTCCTGAAACCCTTGTAATCTCCTATGTGATAAGAACACTAGAAGCATCTTTTGTTCTAATGAGGTGAATCTGGGTGGGCACTTGGATGGCTCCCAGGTTGGGGCTGGTCACTGGTAAGAGCAAGCCCTGATTAGAAATTGAAACTTTCACTCCCCCCTCCCCACCCTCCAGACGGGGGAGAGGGGCTAGAAATTGAGTTAATGATCCATCATGCCTATGTGAAGAAGGTTCCATAAAATCCAAAAATGTGGGGTGCAGGAGCTTCCAGGTTGGTGAACAGTTGGAGGTATTGGAGAGGGGTGCACCCAGACAGAGCATGGAAACTCCATGACCTTTCCCACATACCTCTCCCTATACCTCTCTTCCACCTTGATGTTCGTCTGTATCTTTATCATTCCCTTTAATAAACTGCTAAGTGTTTCCCTGGATTTTGTGACCTGCTCTAGCAAACTAATCAAATCCAAAGGTGTAGGAGTTCAGAGGAAACTCCAATTTGTAGCCAAGTTGGACAGAAATTGTGAGTGACCCAGGGGCCTACTACTTGTGATTGGCATCTCAAATGGAGGTATGGGCATAGTCCTGTGGGACTGAGCCCTTAACCTGTGGGATCTGACACTGTCTCCAGGTGGATGGTGCGGTGTCAGAACTGAATTAAATTGTAAGACGCCCAACCAGTATCACAGAGAATTGCTTGGTGTAGGTTAAAACCCCACACACTGGTGACCAGAAGTGTCAGAAGTGCGATGTTCTGGGACACCTGGGTGGCTCAGCGGTTGAGCATCTGCCTTCAGTTCAGGGCGTGGTCCTGGAGCCCTGGGATGGAGTCCTACATTGGGCTCCCTGCATGGAGCCTGCTTCTCCCTCTGCATGTGTCTCTGCCTCTCTCTGGGTCTCTCATGAATAAATAAATAAAATCTTTTAAAAAAGAAGAAGAAGAAAAAGAAGAAGTGCAGTGTTCTGTGTGAGTGTGGTAGTCATGAGAGAGTAAAGAAGGTGAGCAGGAAAGAAGACCACGGTAAAAAAAGAACTGGGATTTCTGGCTCAGGAGGAAGGATTGTGGGTTTTACCAATTTAGCGCACCTGAGAAGAAATGCCAGGAAAATAAAAAACTCTCTAGAGTTTTAGGGATGCATTTCACTTGGTATTATGATCTCTACTGTGTTACTTCCACTCTTAGGGGTACATGAGGAGAAACTACCAGAAGCAGCAGTTGAATCCAAAGAGGTGAGTCTAATGGGGGGAGATTTTTATTGCAGACAAAAGACACATGTTTGACCAACAGACCTTTCCCTGACCCACAAACCAGCATGGATTACTGTCTAATAATGATTGTTAACATCTCTACCCCTCCTTCCACTTTCCAAAGCATGCTCACATACGTCGCCTCACTTAAGGAGGCTCACCTATTTTACATCAAAGGTAACAGGCTCAAGGGGTAAGTGATGTGGGACGCCTGGATGGCTCAGTGGTTGAGCACCTGCCTTCAGCTCAGGGCATGATCCCCAGGGATCCAAGGATCCAGGCATGGAGTCCCACATCGGGCTCCCTGCATGGAGCCTGCTTCTCCCTCTGCCTGTGTCTCTGCCTCTCTCTGTGTGTCTCTAATGAATAAATTTAAAAAAATCTTTAAAAAAATAAAAGGGGGCTAGGCGATGTGAGCCTATTTGGAATAATATACAAACCCCTGGGTCTACAGTTCTGCTTTCCCTGGTTTGTTACTGTCAACCATTCACATCACTTTCATTACAGCATATTGTCATGCTTGTTCTATCTATCGCTGTCGGTAATTCTTTTAACATCTTACTAATTTATACATTAGTAAAAAGTAGTGCCTAATTTAAAAATTAAGCTTTACCATAGGTAGGTGTTGGGAAATGTTGTGCCTACAGGGTGCTACAGTGAGTCTGGGTTTCAGGCATCCACCGTGGGTCTTGGGCCATGTCCCCCATGAATAAGTGGGGAAACACTTAGCAGTAAATGTCATTGCCGTGCAGGAGCCCCTACTGCTGTGCTGGTGAGCTGTGGGGACAGAGAAAGCCTTCAGAAATCCCACGGTTAGGTCTCAGTCTTTTAGTGGGGCCTGGCCCAGGGCTGGGACCTTCACAAGCTCTGCAGCTCCTCCTCATACAAGGCACAGGAAAGCCTCGGGGCTGAACTAGGCATCTCTCATCTCCTGGGTTGTCTAGGCCCTGATAAAACCCCAGTCAGATAGACTCTGGTAAAATATTTACCTTCAAACAGGAAAGGAGAGCACAGAGCTCTAGCTTATTCCAAATGGTTATGATTTTCCTCCTTGCTAGAAGCCCAAGGAGGTTCTTCTGTGATCTTCACCTTGAGAAGCCAACGCGACTCCCAGAGGTAAAACTCAGGGAGGTATAAAGGCTCCGGGAAGGCCGGGCCCCAGGAGCTTTAGTCACTCACCTTCTTCACACTGACCCTCTAGCCAAGTCCCCTCCAAGTGCTCCCCCCAGGCTCCAGCAGTGGCCTCTGCTCCCGTCAGCTGGGATTTCCTGTCTTTCTCTCTCATCTTCAGGACAATGGTTTGCCCTGTGACCTCGATTCTCTGAGGAACCCAAGTAGAGTTGTTGGCTTTTAGTTTTTTCAGCTCTTTTCTTATTGCAAGAATGGGAATGACAAAGTCCACACTGTTTGCACACTGGACTGGGAACCAGAAGTTCTGTGCTGATGATTTACATACACCTTTCCAACCTCTAAGCTGAGTATTGCTGTCCCCGTTACACAGATGGGAAATTGAGGATTTGAGCAGCTCAGTAACACAGGCAGGATGTGCATCTACTATATGCAAATCCAGGACTCGAACCCAAGTCAGCCCAGCTCCCAGGCACCTGTGTTCCACGTTCTATGGGACACTTGTTGTGTCAGCCTCTGGGGCAGGTAAGGGGTCACCCAGGGCCTGTGCAACACCATCGATGATCTGGAATGCAGATAGCCGTGAACACGAATGTCTGCACAGCAAAGTCACCAGGACTGTAATGGGGGCAAGGGGACCTCCGTCCAGGGAGCCATGTAGGCTCCAGGTCCCAGCAGCACTGAGTGGTTTCCAGAGCCCTGGTTTTACCCTCCTGCCGCTCTGACAGGGACAGCTGTGTAGAGAACACTGACACTTTGAACAAGGGACTTTCTCCAACAGTGAGGCTCCCTGAGCCAGTCAAGGCACTTTCAGTGACATCATCTTACTAGACTCTCAAAGAAACCCTGGGGGAAAGACAGATTATTGCACAGAGGCAGTGGAATGACAGACATAGAACTGGAACCCAGGACCCCTGACTCTGCCACTTCCCCATAAAACGCCAAGGGAAGCCTAGGCCATGCAGAGAGAACCACTATCTAGACCCAATGAGATGGTGACCCCAGAATTCAGACACTAGGAACAAGGCCAATGACTCCAGGGTTATGAGACTTGACTTAAAGAAGCCAGGAAAGGGTAAAAAGCTCTAGAGCTGAGCTTCTCCACAGAGCCTCCCCCACCAAAGAGCAGATAGGATTTCAGACGGCAGGGGCCTAGGAGAGGGGTCCCTTGGACTCATGAAGAACGGCCCAGCTGACACTTTTTGGGTTTCCTAATTCCATCTGCCACATTCCCCAGATAGGCTTTCCCATATGGATGCAGGATCCTCAGGCAGCCACCTCCATACAGGCACCTGTGTCCCTTAGAGCATTATCTGCTCCTCACAGTTTGTTCTGAAGGAAATGATATCTTTAGCCTTCCATGTGTTTACTGGGATGACCCAAAGTCATCTGGGTTTCTCCTGCAGCCACTTTGCCGAGAAACAACAAATCTAACACGTGCTTCCTTGAAAGGATCTCTTCATGCTTCTCCCCACCTCCCCAAGGCAGGGCCTGGTTCCTGGTCGCTCCTCTTTCTCACCGATACCCCAGCCTCTCCATAGGCTCCTATCTCTTCATTTGCTGCTTCCTCATGGTCATTCCTTGGCTCAGAGGTGTCTGAAGCCTTCTGGGACCAGCAGCAGAGGCCTCAAACCTTTTCTCTACATGCCGATAGATAAAGTAGGCTCCCTTGAGGGAAGCAGAATGAACCCCACTCACTTTGTCAGTTCAGGACAGTCTCGGGCCACTGCCAAGAGAGCCTGACAGCTTCCACAGGTGCTTAGGGAATGCCTGGACCCAGGATAAAGTCCAGAGAACTTGCCTTTCTGTCACCACCCTCAACACCCCCCCTACAGGCTGCCCCCTGGGCCTGAGGACTCCACAGGTCATCCCACTCACAGCGAGACTCTGCTGCTCCCTGGTCAGCACTCGGCTAGCTCTACACCACAGCAGTCCTGCCCTCCGACACTAGGCTTTCCTTCTCTGGGGCATGGGGCCCTCCACTGAGAATAGAGTAAATTACACTTTAGATTGCATTGTCCTTCACTGCCACAAATTTTCTACTTGTTTCTGAAAATATTTTGAGTATGACCTCTGGTCTTGACTTCAAGGTCCCTGAGAGCAGGGCTCAGATTCCCTCATCAAATATCCAGAACAACCTGGAAGCAGAGTACCATCTCCATACCGGAGAGACCAGGCCTCGAAGGAGGAGGCCCACTGCACCCTGCAGGGTTTCCTGAACTCTCCATGCCCTTGCCCACACCATGCCCTCTACCTCCCGTTCACTTAGAAAACTCTGGTTCATACCTCAGACATCCACACTCACCTCTGCCATGGAATATTCCACTATTTCAAGTAGAGTCTTTGCCAGGACCCCAGGTTCCAACGGCGCCTCCTCTTCTCTGTCTGTCCTTCCACACAGCGACCTGCCTGTGGCCCCCAGACAGATCAAAAATAGGGGTGCCCGTCCTAGGCCCTCTTCTCCATATACTGTATTTCTCTATTTTAACTGCCTCCACTGCTCACTCTCTTGTTCAAAGCCCGTAATTGGGGTACCTGGGAGGCTCAGTAGGTTAAGTAGCCCACTCTTGATTTCAAGATCTCAAGGTCCTGGGGTGAACTCCATGCTCAGCAAGAAGTCTGCTTCTCCCTCTTCCCCTCCCTGCACTCGAGGGCTCTTTCTCTGAAATAAATAAATCTTAAAAAAAAAAAAAACCTTAATTGAAATTAAGGCTCTGAAAGCCCAAAACTTCTTATCCCAAAACCCTTTTCTTTTTTTTTTTAAGACCTTATTTATTTATTCATGAGAGACACGGAAAGAGAGGCAGATACAGGCAGAGGGAGAAGCAAGCTCCCTTTGGGGGGCCTGATACAGGACTCAATCCCAGGACCCAAGGATTATGTCCTGAGCTGGAGGCAGATACTCAACCTGAGCCACCCAGGCGTCCCTCAAAAATACTTTCTTCAAACAATCGTGTGAAGAAAGCAGATACTTATAGCCAACAACAGAACTGCTCTGATAAAGGAGAGAGACAGAGCCCGAAGTTGGAGGAGGAGGCTCAATCCCAGGACCCTGAGATCATGACCTGCGCCCAAGGCAGGTGCTTCACCAGCTGAGCCACCCAGGTCCCCCAGAAGCTGCATTTAAAGGAGTGTCCAAAAAATAGAAATAAAAATAAAAATAAAAATAAAAATAAAAATAAAAATAAAAATAAAGGAGTGTCCCAAGGTTGTTTGGTTTATTCTCTCTTGCTTTGCTTTGAGTTGGGCTGGAATTTTTCTTACTGTGTCCTAGAGAAAGTCTGAGAACCACTGATTGTAGTCTAAGTTCCTTGGGGGCAGGGACTGGGTTTCCGGAGGCATCATCAATACAGATATGTGGGCAGCCCAGGTGGCTCATAGTTTAGCGCCGCCTTCAGCCCAGGGCCTGATCCTGGGGACCGGGGATCGAGTCCCGCATTGGGCTCCCTGCGTGGAGCCTGCTTCTCCTTGTGCCTCTGCCTCTCTCTCTCTCTCTCTCTCTCTCTCTCTCTGTGTGTGTGTGTGTGTGTGTGTGTGTCTCATGAATAAATAAATACTTTTAAATTTAAAAAAAAAACTTTAAAAATTCATTAAAAAAAATACAGATATGTCCATGACTCCGTCACCTCAGGGACATGCAAAAGAACCAGAGACAAAGGCCATGGGGCTACTTCAAGGGGGCTACTCTCCACTAGGAACAGGACTCCAGGTTCACCTGCATGCACCCCACCCCCCACCACATGAGCCCCTCTGGACCCCTGACCATACCACGTCCTGCAGGGACCCCTCCCAACCTCCATCCACTCTCTCAGCCTTGCCTGTGATTCTCTTCCCCCCATTCTCTGACTGCTTTACAAACCCTCCTGCTTCACCCAAAAGAGTTCCCTCCCCTTCTCTCCAGACTCCCCAGGACCCACATCCGTATTTCTCAATTCCCACATTGTACTGAATGCAAGGGTCTCTATCTTATTCTCACTGGTTCCACCGCAGGCAGCTCCCTCCTTAAACCCTCACAACCAGACACAGTACCTGGCACAGATGAGGAGTAATGAATCACAGGGAGAAAAGACCCATGTGAAAGAACTGACCCATGAGTTGGAGGTACTAGGGCCTCCGCTTCAAGATCCATTATCAGATCTCCATATGGCTCTGGAGAGCCACTCATAGTCTCAGGTCCAGGAACAGCCAGAAATGATGGAGATGAACACATTGTATTCAATACAAGTATGAGGTGATAACAGAATTGCAGGTTGATTTGTTGCTGAGGGAGTAGACTATAGAAGCCCACCAAGGAGGTAACAAATGTACTGAAAACAGCTCTGGGCAACCGTTCTATTTACTATCTTGAATTCTTTGAATGGAAGAACTTTCCCTCCACAAGTGGGCTATTTGGTTATCCTGAAACACAGCTCATACCAGAGAAGCAGAAGAAATGCTTAATTCCTTCTCTTTAATCACAATTTCCAGAGAAGTGAGATGAGGACGCTGACGACCACCAATGACATCCTGGCATTCATTAAGGCTGTGTCCCCACCCTCCCAATCATCTGTCTATCCCTTCCTCCTTCCTTTTCTCTCATCCTTAGGAATACTTGGATTTTCACATATTCATTTGTCTTTATAAATAGCTGACTCTTTTACCTTATTATATAACCTCACGAGCCCTTGACAGAATTCTTGATTTATGGTTCACCAACATGTCCAAGCTTACCTCATCTATCTTCTGGCCCAGTTTTATACTTTTTAATATTATTTTAGTTGATATACTTCCCATTTCTCTCTGAATTGGGGATAAGGAAAAGTTGTGTTAGCAATAACAATGGATTAAACTGTCCTGGAGAGGCCTTCATTCATGAATTAATTACCAATGGGTCTCTGAAGAATTGAAGATCAGCACTAAAACTTGCAGGAATAAATATGAGCAATACTAAAGAAAAATGAGCCTTGAATCAGACAACGGTTGAGGGGAGGGTGTTCACCCTCAGCCTCACCTAGTTCACTCACTGCCCTGGGAGAGTGGCCACAAGACTGCCAGGTCATAAGCCCACTCTTATATCTGCCTCAGTTCCACCCCCAAACTTCCTCAGATTTGAGTTCTGTCCCAGCCATTGTTCCTGGGACTATCTGGCATCTTCTTCCATCCTGGGACCTTACTCCAGCCTTACCAGGAAACTCCTGATCTTCCCCAGAAACACATGAAATCCTGCTTGCCTCCATCAACCCCAGTGCTTCCATGATTTCTGTGCCCTATCTCTCTAACTTTTGCTTTTCAAAATAAAACTAGTTTTATATCACTGGTTTAAAAAGTAATGCCTATTCATTAAAAATAAGATCATAAAACATGGTGGCCTAACATAGTTTCATCATCCAGAGGTATCTCCTTGCAGTTATTTTCTATATATTTTCATATGAGAAGCAATTTAACAAAAAAAATCAAGTCACTACACATACAAGCTGCAAGCATATTCTTGATACTATTTCATTTATTTAAAAAATATTTGTGGTACCTGGGTGGCTCAGTCAGTGAAGCATCTGCCTTCGGCTTGGGTCATGGTCTCAGGGTCCTGGGATTGAGTCCCACATAGGTCTGTCTCCCTGCTCAGCAGGGAATCTGCTTCTCCATCTTTTCCTCTGGCTTCCCCTGCTTGTGCACTCTCTTTCTCTCTCTCTTTCTCTCTCTCCTCTTTCTCTCTCTCTCTCTCTCCCAAATGAATAAACAAAATCTTTTTTAAGACTTTATTTATTTATTCATGAGAGACACAGAGAGAGGCAGAAACACAGACAGAGGGAGAAGCAGGCTCCATGCAGGGAGCCCGATGCGGGACTCGATCCCCAAACTGGGATTTGCCCTGAGCCAAAGGCAGATGCTCAACCACTGAGCCACCCAGGGATCCCGAATAAATAAACTCTTAAAAAAAAAAAAAAACTGGGTTTGAAGCTTAGAAAAAAGAGCATTCTGACACCTCACTGATGTAAAGTTTATATTTATAGCAAAAGACCCAGAGAACTCCACTTCCACAGAACATTCCAGAGAATGTCAGGCTGAGGATGTCCTCCAAATAGTTTCCTCATTTCTCCCTCATGTTCTCAAACTTGTCGTACTGAAACTCCAGCAGTTTCAGAAACTGCCTTTAGGAAACCACATCACCTGGATCTAACTCCAGCATCCAGATATAATTTCTTCCTGGCGATGAGCCCTGTCTTGCTGCATCACTCACCCAGGCAGAGCCACACTGTAGCTGGGTCAGGATGGCCAATCGGCCACTGTCCGTCAAGTGCCTCCTATGTGACCGTGCCAGGAAGGACTGGGCACAGCAGGCTGGCCAAGGCCATCGGCACCAGGAGCAGTGCTGAGGGAGCAGCCATGCCCACGGTCAGGTGCTCATCCTGGGGCAGGTAAGAGTAAGGCAGTATGTCTTGGAGCACCACCGGGTTGAGGTGGCGGTAGGGAAGGGGCAGTGGTCAGACTGGTGTGGCTGGACGTGAAGGCGGCAGTAACACCAAGGACCGACTGGCCTCCATGGGCCTTCGCAGGGAACTCTGAACTTCCCAAGTCCTTCCATACCAATAACCTGGTCCCCGTTGACTCACTAGCTCTGTGCAGCTATCATGAAATAAAGTGTCCACTTCCAAGACAAGGAAGGGGGTTGCAGAAATGTTTGCAAGAAAACCACAAGAGCACATGCGTCAGCTGCCCAGGCCAAGACCCGGGTCACTGCACCGCCCAGCCAGAGAGGAGAGATGACCCCATGGGGAGAAAAGAACTGGACTAGTTCTCAGGGATGCAGGACCCCCCTCCCTGCACACACACACACACACACACACACACACACACTGGTGAAAGCCCACAAGGCAAGTTGTCCCCAAGCAGACTGAGCGAGCATCCTCAAGGACAGGTAGGTGGGAGCAGCCTCGGCAGGGACCTGTCTTCTCCAACAGTCTCCTGCCCAGGGGCCAGAAACCAGCCTCACCCTCCTCTGAATCCCTCACCATGAACCCACCTCCCAGACATCCTCCTCCTGACGCTTCCTGCCAAACCAAGAAACCTGAGCCGCCCGCCTCACTCCCATCTGCTACCCACCCACCTCCCACCGAGGACAAGTGACACCAGAACCAAAGGCTCTGCCAGAGTTGGGACACCCCTGTGGGCAGCCCTGGTCTACCTCACCGCCGTATGGCAGGCTCCGCAATTATCCTGATTTTAGAGAGGAGACAACTGTGAAAGAGAGGAAGTGGTGTTCCATGTGTTCCATGTGTTCCAAAAACACATGCCAGGCAAGGAGAGAGCTAGGGCTCACGTCTCCACCTGCACAGCCACAGTTCTGCTGGTGACAGGCCTGTCACTCGGGACACTAAGTTCAGCTGTGCATGTGTTCATTCCACAAACCTAAACTAACAGGGTGCTGTCTCCCTCACTGTGACCTCAAAGCTGAGAACAAGGCTGTTATATGTCTACACAACCACCTTCAAGGCAGGAGGTGACTTGATCCATCCCTCACCTCAAGGGTAGGGAAGACTGGGGTGCTCAGAGAGACGAGTAAACTGGAATGCTGGCAGGGTGTGTCCTCCTTCCCCACCCCACACCCCATGGAGGGTGAGGGCAGGGTGCTTCCCCTCTCCCTAACCCAGGCGAGAGCCACTCAGAGAGCTCTGGCTGCGTCCTACGGAACTGGCACCCACCAGCAGTGATTCCTGACTCATAGCCAAGACCTACAGGGAAGAAGCGTCCTGCGCAGCAGCAGATGGGGAGAAGTGTCTCCAGAGCGGTGTGACTGCAACCCCAGTAGCCGGGTGGCTGCTCAGGACCTGCAGCCACATGTGCACCCCCACAGAAGGGGGATGGCCTACCAGACAGGGTGGCCCCAGTGAAGAGTCTGTGGAGACTTTTGTTGGAAACCAGGGGCAGCTCTGACAAACCCACAAGAATTACTCCCACCACCCAATGAGGATGCCAAGGCCAGATTATAAATACATTGGGAAGAGAGAACTTTGTGGTCTCACTTTCTCCTCTCACCTGCCTGGAGGGCCAAAGCTCCCATGGAGCAGGAAGGAGGCACCGGTGAAGATGCTGCCCTCACCCTCTCCCATGGCAGCTTCCCCAAGACCAGGGGTGGGGGAACCTCTGACTGGGGCTTTTCCCATCTGAAGACGGAAAGGCTATGAGACCAGAAGGATTTCATTCAGGGGTAGAGAAAAACGATGGCCAAGAAGGGGTTATTGGAGAACACTTGGAGGGGACAGGCTGGTCCACTGCACCTCACAAGTCCCATGCACTCATTGAGCTGCTTATAATAGTAAGTGCCTGCATTAGGGCAAGCACCATGTCGGGTAAAGGCACAGAGCACCCTGTGTGCCCACCAGAGCTGGGCCTGTCCACCAACCCCTCAGCAGCAAGAATGAGCCCTCACTGTGTTCCTGAAATGATGACTGATGGGTTTGTGGGGCTTTGTGGGACTGCAGTCCTACATGAAAACCTCACCCCTAGGTCCTGCCTCCAACCCACCACACTCTCCAGGGTGGAAAGGAGTTCATCCCTTCAACAAAGATTCATCAAACACCTACTGTGTAGTAGGCTCTGTGCTCAACAAACATGAGGATGACATGGTCCGTGGCACTGAATAGGTCACAGTGGGTATCAGGAGTGGGGCTGGAGCTGGAAGCGGTCAGGCTTGCAGAAGGATTGTCACACTCTCATGTGATAAGGACAGGCATAGAGGACTGTGGGAGCTCTTACCTGTGCCTGGGATCCGATATATCATAAAGGATAACCTGAGGGGGCTTCCAGGAAATACAGGGGATTGCATGAACTTGGCAAGATCAGACCAGACAAGTGTCTGGTATGTGAGCAGCCCTCCTTTCTACTCGCAGAGAGCAGCAAGTTTATCACAAGGGCTCCATTCTCTCTCCCTCTCTCTCTTTTTTTAAGATTTTATTTATTTATTCATGAGAGACACAGAAAGAGAGGCAGAGATATAGGCAGAGAAAGAAGCAGTTTCCCTGCAGGGACCCCGATGCAGGACTCGATCCCGGAACTCCAGGATCATGCCCTGAGCCAAAGGCAGACGCTCAACCACTGAGCCACCCAGGCGTCCCACAGGGGCTCCAAGGGCTCCACTCTGATGACCTCTCCCAAACCTGATCATACCCCACAGGCTTCACCTCTCTAGGTACCATCACATTGGAGATTAGGACTTCAGTATAGGAATGGGGGAGGAGGGAACTGTATTCAATCCATAGTAGAAGCTGGTATGATTTTAAACAAAGACAAATTTGACAGCAATGTAGGAGAACTAAGGCCAAGATGTCTAATTCAACTTTTTCCTTACCCTGTGGGGCTGCAGTCACTAGCACTGTGTGGCACATCCCTAAAGAGGAGCAGAATGCTCTGGTTTCTGCTCCAGCCAGCCAGTGTCCAAAGATCTGGCCATCTGCCAGGCTGTCCATGGCAATCATGCTACCTCAGGCCTCTCAGGGCACTCCCAGAGGACAGATGGCACTGAGCGGAGCAGCCAAAGGACTGGCAACCAGACCATCACCAGGTTGCTCAGAGCCTCTCTCCCGTGGAAGCGCCTGGGTTCTAGGCCCCAGTGCAGCCTGATCCCCCAGGTCACTCATTCCCAACCCTGTGCTCTAACCCTTGAATGGGAGCACAGAAGGAGGAGTGCGTACAATTTTTCCCCAAACTGGGGACAAGGGATGGGGAAACAAACACACACAAACATATGCACATGCACACACACAGTTTGTTTTAGAGGCTTTTCCAGTTTCTTGGAGAAGTTTTACTTACCAAAGTCAGTAATTTCCTGATCGAGCTCTGGATCACACATTTGTGTGTTCCTAAACTAAAGCTGTGGCTCTGAGCTGTGCACAAGGACACTTCTCAGAACATACAATAATAAACTGGAGCTGGACTTATGCCACAGAACTGACTTTTTCTGGTAATGACTCACACTCTTGAGACTAACTCCCAAGTAAACACTGTGTTTATGAGAATATTTATTTACGCCCACATAATCTGTGACTGGTTGGAGAAATGGACACCCAGAAATGATCTAGATGTCTGAAATAAATGGACGTCAACAGGAAGGAGCTGTGTGCTGTCACTGAAAAGGTAATTATACACTTAGGAAGATTTGGTAAGAAAACAGAAATATTTGTTTATCTTTGCGGGGGATGCATTAAGGAATTTGACCCATTTCTGGAGGCAGTTTCCTCAGGGCAGACTGTGAACATCTTCCCTCCCCCAAGAGACTGAGAGTGGATGCAGGCATCTTGCTTAGCTGGGAATGTGACTGTTGCTTGTTTTAGGGAATAAATGATTACAATGTCTGTTTTCTGTATTTCAGAATTCTGCTATATTGTACAATTTTTAGGGATCAAACATTAGCATCTTTGTTGGTATAGCAATGCTACTTCAGTATTTTTTAAAGTCTGAAATTTTAATCCTTTATATATTGAGATGTTCCTAAGAATTATAGATATTAAAACTTCAAATCAAAGATTCACTCTACTAGAAAGCATTCTTCTACACCTTCATAATCTATAAGAGGAGAAAGAAAATGCAATCAACAAGCAAAGTCCCCACCTCAAGAATTATTCTTATCTCTGAGCAGGTGATGGATGGACATTTCAGCGCTGAAACTAATACTAATTACTCTGAATTGGAATCTCTATCCATAAATGAAGTAATTAAGGGAGACAAAGCAAATAAATATTTTTCAATACAGAAACTATATAGCTTATGATTAACAACAGACTGCATGCCTCGAAAAAAATTCAAAAGCATCTCATTGATCAAACAAGAAATGGGATTATGTGGGACACCTGGGTGGTTCAGCTGTTGAGCATCTGCCTTCGGCTCAGGTCTTGATCCTGGGATCTGGGATCGAGTCCCACATCAGGCTTCCTGCATGAAGCCTGCTTCTCCTGCTGCCTGTGTCTCTGCCTCTCTCTGTGTCTCTCATGAATAAATAAATAAAATCTTAAAAAAAAAAAAAAGAAATAGGATTATGTGAAGATGGTGTCAGCCAACCCCACCCCTGTTGACCTGAGCGTAGAATCAGTGTTTCCAGCAGCAGAGGACACACCACAGCCCAAAAACAGCTCCAGTGATGAAGATGGTCCTTTCTTTAAGATATCATTTCACCTTCACTTTCAAAGTTAATTTTCTTTATTTTTGTAAAGCATTTACTTTTTGTATGATTTTTATTAATTTGATCAATTTATTTTTTTAAGATTTTATTTATTTATCTGAGAGAGAGAAAGAAAAAGAGAGAGCACAAGCAGGGGGAGGGGCAGAGGGAGAAGCAGACTCCCCATTGACCAGGGAGCCCAACCTGGGGCTTGGTTCCAGGACCCCAGGATCATGACCTGAGCTGAAGGCAGATGCTTCACAGACTGAGCCACCCAGGGACTAATTTTATAGACTTATTTGGATCAGAATAGTAATGGTTCAGTGGTTGAGCATCTGCCTTGGCTCAGGTCATGATCTCAGGATCCTGGGATCGGGCCCCCATGTTGGCCTCCTTGCTCAGTGGGAAACCTGTTTCTCCCTCTCCCTCTGCTGCTCCCCCTGCTTGTGCTCTCTCTCTTTCTCTCTCTCTCGTCAAATAAATGGGTAAAACCTTAAGAAAAAAAAAGGGAAAGGAAGGAAGAGGAAGAAAGAAAGAAAGAAAGAAAGAAAGAAAGAAAGAAAGAAAGAAAGAAGAAAGAGAAAGAAAGAAAGAAAGAAAGAAAGAAAGAAAGAAAGAAAAAGAAAGAAAGAAAGGACGAACACAGAGACCAGACAATGATTCCACTTGGAGGGAAGGAGATAGGATGGGGAAGGCCATCCAAGAGGTTGAAACATAAAGGTAACAGTCGAGGGTTTTGTGCCATGATTCTTACATCTTAGATGTGTTCTACAAATCATTTTGTATACTCTCAATATGTAATTAAGACATGTAGAAAAAAAGATGAAGAAAGAATGGCCAAACTATGTCATGATAAGATGCACACTAGGGGCGCCTGGCTGGCTCAGTTGGAACAGTACTCAACTCTTGTCCTCTGGGTCGTGCATTTGAGCCCCCTGTGGGGGACAGAGATGGCTTAAATAAAGAAAAAAAAAAATTTTTTTAAAGGCACACTTGTGCACTGACAAGGGGCTGGCGAAGGCCCAGCTCTGATCCCATGCCCAAGTAGAGGCTCTTACCTCCCTTTTCACTCAAATGGGGCTGATAACCCATAGCACATGCAGGTCTTCTGAGGATTACAAAAGACAATGGATGTTAAAGTGTCTGGTAAAAACAAAAGTGCTACACCAAAGTAAGGTGGCCTTATTCTTACTAATTCCAGATTTGCTGGGCAAGGAACAGAGAGCTCCATTCTGTGACTCAGTCCTCTCCCCTTCCTGGGCCCACCCCAGCTCACAAACACAGCAGCTTCATGCAGGGCCATGAGGTAGAAGAATTAACATCAATTATACACAGCAAACAGAAAAGGACCCTGAGCTAGGTGAATGAGGTCACACTGCCACTTCCACCGTCCCACCAATGGGTGACCTAGACTCCCATCAGAACCTCTCCCCTTGGGCAGCTCCGGTGGCTCAGCAGTTTAGCGCCACCTTCAGCCCAGGGTGTGATCCTGGTGACCCGGTTCGAGTCCCACATCCGGCTCCTTGCATGGAGCCTGTTTCTCCCTCTACCTGTGTCTCTGCCTCTCTCTCTCTCTCTGTGCCTCTCATGAATAAATAAATAAAATATTTTTTAAAAAAAGGAAACTCTCCCCTCCTGTTAGCCCAGACCGCTTCACGGAGTGAGCTCCAAGCGTTCACTTCAACTTTACATCAGAGTCAAATACAATAAAAATGAATAGTTCATGCATCCACTACCCCTAAGAACATGACTGCACCCACCAGATAGCATTGGAAATGTTGCTTCCTCCCACCACCATCACCTCCAAAACAAAACCTTTAAAATCATACCCTGGGCTGCCTAGCTGGCCTAGTCAGTAGAGCATAGGACTCTCGGTCTTGGGATCTTGAGTTTGAGACCCACATTGTATGTACGGATAATTGAAAAATAAAATCTTTTAAAAATTGTCATACTCCCAAAGCAAACAAAAAGATTTGCTATTTATTCAGGGTTTGTTTTAATTTTTAAATCCTCTTTCCCATTCCCTCCACTACTGTGGAGAAGCAGAAGCCAAAGAATAATCCTGTTTAAAAAAAAAAAAAAAAAGAATAATCCTGTTTATTCAGCAGGCGGACTGTGCATGTTTGTAGTCTCACTTCAGCCTCTTGGTCCTCCAGCCAGCAGAGCACCCCAGAAACACAGGGGTGAGCCTGGCCAGAGCAGCTCCTCCCTGGGGAGGGGTCTTTACCTGCTGAGACAGCTCCCCCTCTCACTTTGCACCAAGGTCTTTTCACCCCTGAAAGAGGGGAAGAGGTTCAAATTCTGACTTTGCAAAAGGCCTTCCTTTCACTGACTCACTCACATAGGTGCCTCGTAGACAAAGTTGAGTTGTTTATGTAGGAATCTATGCTGGAGCCGCTGACATCCCCTGGGTGGCCAGATACTGTCTCCCTCTTCATAAGAGGAACTCCCTGAGCACCAGAGCTGTGGCAGCTTCCATCCCCCAGGCTCCTCCCCTGGGGTTCAAAAGAACCCATACCGGTATCCCCCAGCACCCTGCTGTCTGCCCACAGGATGGTGAGGGTGAACGCCCCATGCTCCAGGGGCCACCCCCACAGGCAGGGAGGGTACTTTTCCAGATGGAGTTGGAAGGACCCCGCCAAGGCTGAGATGAGGCTTTTCAGCCTGTGGGGGCTGAGTCCCTGGCTGGTGATTCTGACTCCCTGAGGGGCAGGAGGGGTTACTAGAGGACTCGTCGCCCTTTCTCCCCATCGTAGCCCGTTGCCGTTCTCCCCTGTTCACTCATCGTAGCCCGTAGCCCGTACAGAAGGATGACAATTCCACCAAGTTGGGCCCCCAGGAAGTGGGGGAGGAAGAGGGGAAGGAGGATGTGGTCTCCCTCCAAGGTGCCCAGAACTTACAGAGGAACTTGTCTGGCTCCGACTAGGCCTGGAGGGCAGAGAACAGTGACAAATGCCCCATTGCCCTGAGATACAGTTTACCCCCACACCCCATACCCTGAAACCACAAATACAAACAATGGATTCACACAATAATTCAATTAGTCATCCTCCCTGATAGGGGCTGAGAGCCAGGCTTGGTTCCCATGAAATGACTGGGGTGATTCATTCTGAGGCTACAGGGATGGGCTCACTGAATACTGATCCAGAGGCCAGAAGCTGTGGCTAGCCTGCACCCACCCACCCCCACCCCCCCCACCCCGATCCCAAGCACCCCCTGCAGCTGCCAGCTACTCAGACCTCCACCCCCAATGCAAAGAACACTTACACACTGAATACGGAGACAGTATGCCCCCCCTTCAACTGGGTGGTGGGCAGCTGCCATGGACGCAGCCATCCAGTGTCCCGGGTGGCCTCTCCAGCCAGGCTCTGGGCCTGCCAGATGTGGCCTCTCTGCCTCCGCTTCACTGCGGCACAGCCAGGGCCAAACAGGCAACTCGATCATCTTCAGGGGTTCAGGGCCCCGACTAGCCACGCAAGGGAACAGGCAGAAGGAAATGTAAAAAACCCTAAACGTCCTTGTAATCTGCAGTGCCTTGAGGCCAGCAGAGCAGAACCTTCCTCTAGGAAGCTCCTGGCTGTCTCAATGCCCTGCTGGAGGGAAAAACAGCCTTAGCTGGATAAAAGCAATGCCCCCAGGATCCTGTGAATCTCCTTTAGCTGATAAAGATCCTTCTGGAACTTCTCTTTACTTCCCCCAACCTCAATAATCAATTGCACTATCCCGTCCCTGTGCATTAACAAAACCACCTTTTTGCACCAAAGAAATCTCAAGAATTCTTTCTTGGCTCCAGACCTTGCCAACCTCACCAACATCCCAAAAGTACAGCACCCGGACTTTCTCTGCCCCAATCCAGACCCATCAGAGCCAAGTTCAGGCACCATTTCCTTCTCCACTCCTCTTGGTCCCATCCCAGAAACCTTTTTCCTGGGAACCATGTGAGCCTTCGCCCAGAGTGGGACCCTTTTCGAATCCATGTAAAGGCATCTTATGACCTAGCAGTGGCCTCATCAGGGTGGCCCCAAGTGTGGGGCCTTGCAAGTCACCCCCGGAGGTGACTGTGAGCAAACTCTGATGGCTGGTGCAGCAACCAAGCAGAGCAGGACATAAATCACTAGGCTACCAGGACACAGAGGAAGACTTGACCAAAGAAAGGTATTTATTGAACAGTTACCCAGCACTGGATCTCAATTAGGCAGGCCCGATGGAGGGTGGTGTCTCCACCTTCCTGCTGTATGCTCAGCCCTTGAGGGCGTCATTATAGATCAGAGCCAAGGCCCCCAGGAAGGTGACGTACTCCTGGAAGTTCACCACCTGGTCCTTGTTTCTGTCCAGGTCGTCCATCAGCTTTGCAATGTCAGCATCCTGCAGCTTCTAACGGGACAGAATGGGAAATCCAGACTCAATGTGAGGAGAGCCTGAGGTTCTCTTCCTCTCCTCCTCCAGGCAGCCCTCCCTCATGCAAGTAGCTCTGCACTCTCCCTGTCACCAAAGATGCGAGTCCACCTTGGGCTGGTTCTCCACACCTGCTCCTCACTGGGGGCAGGTACCAGGCTGAGAGTATCAAGTATCGGGAAGTGACCAACCGTCTCAGTGAGCGTCCCAGTAACTGTGAGTCAGATGCACCTGGCACCTCTCCCTCTCCTCACCCTGCTTCTAGGGCCTAGGGGAGACTTAACTCACCGGGCCAATGGTCAGCTCCTTCTGGATCAGCTCCTTCAGCTCCTTCTTGCTCAGAGTGTTCTTGTCGCCTTCCTTGCCCGAGTACTTATGGAAGATGGCCACGAGGAGGCCAATGGCCTGATCCAGGGGGCACGCCATGGCTGGGCACTGGGCTGGGAGCTGGGGGCGCAGAGGCTGCTCAGTGCTGGAGGCCCCCCCCGCCCACCCACATTCCCCAACAGCTGTGTCCCCACCCGCGTCGGGGTCCCCATCAGGAGTCAGCCCAGGGCTTGAGGGGAGGGAGAGGCACTCTGGAGGCCCGCAGGAGGGAGGTGGCCAAGGAACCAACCGGACGGCAGCGAGAGCGGCCCGGGGGAAGCTGGGGAGCCTGAGGGGACCCGCACACGCCCCCGCAGCCCGGGGCCCCTCGGGCCGGGGCGGGCGCCTGCTGGGCGCGCAGGGACTCACCGCTCGGCGGGAGAGCGTCCAGGGACCGACCGGTGGCGGCCTGCGCGCCTTTTAGCGGCGGGGAGCGAGGGCCGGAGGCCGGAGCCCACTCCCCCCGCCCCCAGGCCCCCAGCCCCGCCCTGCCCCCCCTCGCCCATGTCCCCCCAGCCCCGCCCCCAGCCCCTCCCGCGCCCCCACCCAAGCCCGCAGGGCGCCCGCGTCTACAGGACACACCCTGGGGCGGGCCGGGGCGGGCCGGGGCAGGGGGGGGGGCAGCCCTCCGCGCCTCCCGCTCGGGGCTGTTCCGGGTTCCGCGTTCCCAGGGTGGAGCGGGGATCGCAGGGGAGACCGCTGCGGGGCCGTGACACCGAGGTCCCGGCCAACACCACAGCCCACGGGGAGGGGCGGGGGTCCCCAGAGGGTGTCGGGTCAACCCTAGCTGAAGGAGAGGGAGCAGCCAGGTCTATAGGATATGACTCAAAGGGCATCTACAGCACCCACCCCTCAACAGAAGCAAGTTCCCGCCCGCACCCCACAGCCCTCCGTCCCCGCCCGCAACCCCACCCTCACCCCCATAGCCCTTCCTCCGCGCCGCCCGCACCCCCACAGCCCAGCCTGGAATCCCACCTGCAAGCCTCTTGCGAGGCAGCACTTGCTGACCAGCCCTGGCCTTACTTAGCTGCTCTCCAGTGAAAGGATTTTCACAGTGGGGAGTGGAGACAACAGAAAGCACAGATTGGGGTGGGGTGGGGTGGGGTGGGGTGGGGTGGGGTGGGGTGGGCTTGCTGGGGGAAGCTGGCATGGGGTAGCCTCAGGCTGGCTTGTCCACCACTGCCCTCAGGACCCTCCCCAGTACCTGTGCTCCTCAAAGCACTTCATCTTAGCTTTCTCTGAAAGGCAAGTGAAAGCCTGCCCCAACTTCCCCATCTCCCTGAAGGGCAGAACTAAGCCCAGGAAGCCAGGTGGCATCCACACTGGGAAGGGCAGGAGGTAGGTGACCCTAACGCCCCGAGGCTCAGTTCAGGGAGAAGTCCTGCCTCACCCGACCCACCCCCAGCCCAGGTGGACAAGACATCTGCAAAACCAGCCAGGAATGGAAAAATCTTTATTTCCTCTGCTGGAAGGGAAGGCAGAAGCAGGGTCCATCCAGAAGGGAGAGCAGGGCCAGGGGCCAGGGAGTGTCTGGGAGACAGCTGAAGAGGCCAGGGGCAAGGGGCTGAGCCCTGGTCATTTATCTTCCTCCAGGAAGAAGTCGTTGTAGGCCATGCACAGTGTGGTCAGGAACACCGTGTACTCCTTGAAGTCGATCTCCTGGTCACTGTTCTTGTCCAAGGTCCTCATCAGATCATCGATGCCGCTCTCTTTCATCTTCTTCAAGAGCACAGGGAGAGGGACAGGTCAGCCACCCCATTCAGCCCTGCCCCCCAGTGCACGGTGCCACCCACCCCTGGGAGGACAGCCTCAGGGTGACCCTCAGCTGGTTCAGCAACACTGAACATCTCAACCCCCACGGTGTCCCCAGCCCACACCCAGCACAAGGCCTGGCACCATGTGGTGACCTGACTCCTAGTCTGAGCAAATATCCAGAGGAAAGCTGGTCCACCCTCCCTTTTCCTCAGCACTTCCCACCATCCAAAGAAAGAATCATCTGGACTTTATACAATATCTAACAAAAATGCTTTGGTGACTATGTGGCACTGAGCATGATCCAGACTTCTGTCCCCACAGTGGGTAGCTGAGAACTGACCCCGACAACACTCCAGGAGAGCAGTGTTGGGGCCGAGCAGCCACTGCCACCTCCCTTTCTGGGGGGCACAGCCATATGGAGATGAATCCCTGGCTCAGCCACACTCCGTCTGTCCCCTGCTCTCCCAGCCCTCCTCCACTAGGAGGATGGAGACAGGGCCCTTGGGTGGGACAGGAAGACAGACAGACACATTCTGCCCTCCCCTCTTTACTGCCCTCAGCTCCCACTTTTCCACAGGAGACGGGCGTCAGGAGAGATGGAGATGGAAACAACATCTCTGTGCTGTGGTCCTTGCCCCCAGACTGGGCTCCTGTTAAACTCAGGCCTACCCCAGGGCCTCTGTCCCCCGTAATTAACCCCTAGGGGATCTGTGGCCCCTCCCCTCGCCCTCATTAACTCCAGAATGCAGGGAGCCTGGCAGGCAAGCCAGAGGGCAGGCCTGGTGAGACCCACACCTGCTCCATCCAGTCCCCAAAGGAAGGCTCTCTCTGAGGAGGCCACCAAGGTTGACCATGTGACTGGAGAGGCCTCAAGACTGGATTTTCAGGGGAAAAGGAAGGACTCAGCCTCTTACTCGCTGAGTGTCCTTAGACAAGCTAGATAATGTTTCTGAGCCTCTTTTTTTTTTTTTTTTTTTTTTTTACCCATAAAAATAATATAACTTCCTCATAGGCCCTCCCCTCCGTCGGCCGCCTCCCAGCTTCTCCATCTGGCAAGAAGCAATCTGTTTCCTTCCAACCTTGTGTTCACACTCCAGCAGAATGATCCTTTTTGTTCCCATGTCAGTGCCAGCTGAGAGCCCCAGCTGTGCCAGGCATGCAGGTGGGTGCCCTGCCCTTGCTCTAGCTGGGCGCCCTGGTGCCTCATGCCCCATGGCTCCTCACACAGGCTCTCCCATGGCTGATGGGCTCCTTGACCGCTAACCCCTCACACGGGCTATAATTCAGCCTCTGACACTGCCCTCCCTCCTTCTCAGTGAAACCCAGTTCCTCCCACACACACAGAGGTCTTGCATCTGTTGGCCCAAGATTGGCACCTTCTTCACCACAGGGGTTCCCTTTGGCCACCCTTCTCCTGGCTGAGACTAGAGCACTCAGAGAATGGGTGTGGGTCCTTTCGGCTGGGTCTCTACAGATGCAGAACTGAGGCTTCCTCCTTCGCAGGAGGGGAGCCCCTGACAGTGGAATGTAATTCCACTTTTTTCCTCCTCCCCCATGCTGTGCACAGGGAGAACTCAGGTCTTCGGCTGCAGGTGACAGTCACCTACCTCTCCAAGACACAACTCCTTCTTGATCAGCTCCTTTAGTTCCTTCCTGCTCAGGGTCAGTTTGCTGCCTTCTCTCCCAGAATATTTATGGAAAGTGCTGACCATAGTGGTCAGGGCCTTCTCAAGAGGAGTCTCCATCAATGGGTACCTCTGGAGGGTGAAGGGAGAGAGAAGGATTACCTCCCCGGGAAGCCAGACCTTTTACTTTCCCCATCACTAGCCCAGCCCTGAGGCTCTCTCTCAAGGACCAGAAACTAGAACCCAGGTTGAAACAGAATTTACCATCAAGTGGACTCAAATGTCCCAGAACAGGTTGTATAGTAAGACCTGAAGCAAATGTGGAGCAGCTAGACCCATGAGACCAGCCAGCCCCAAAGGAGCTGCATGTTCCAAAAATGCTGGAAAGGGCTCTAGGTGCAGATGACAAGAGGACCTCCCCAAAAGATAAACTGGTGGTAAGGGCCCCTGGCCCACAGAGCATGGGCACTCATTTCCTAAGCACCCTCCTTTGCCCCAGTGCCTGAATCACTGGATGACAGAGTGTGTCCTCTTGTACAAGGGGAGGACCGGGCAAAGAGAGAGTCCAGGGCTTGGAGGGGGCTGGGGTTGGAACTGGGAGATATGGTCTCAGCAGGAAATAGGGGAGAGGTTACTGGACTTGTCCAGCTGGTCTCCATCTCTGGCCCAGAGAAATGCACACACGACTGGCACCAAGTGGGTTGGGCGCATGGAAATCTCCGGAATCTGAGATTGGACCCAAAGATTGGGTTGGATGTGGTCCTCCTCGTCCATCAACACAGCCACATCCACCCAATCCATCCACCTTCCATCCATCCACCATGGAAGGCAGACTCAGACTCAAAAACCACTTCCTCTTTGGAAGGGACTATACCCCCCAACACGTGGGGATTCCAGGTTAATCTGTGTGGAGTCAGAGCAAGGAGGAAAGAGCATCTGGTTCCCTCCCTCAGCCTGAAGCCCACCTAGTGATTCTTGAACTGGATCCATCAGTGACCTCTCGGCACCCCAAAACCTCAGCTTAGCCTCCCCCAGGAGACTCAGCCAGGACCACAGGGAAGAAAGGGCTTCCGGACATCTGCAACAGAGCCCCTTCTCAAGAAATTCTGAGAAGCACAGCTTCACACTTGGCCGTCCTTTCTGAGCAAGTGCCCACTCATGCCTGGCCTTCCTTGGTGGAGGTCCCAAGGCTTGTCATCGCCCACTTGCCCCACCACAGAGAGGAGCCAGGAGGTGAGAAGGAAGGACTCACCTGGGAAGGAGCCAGCAGACAGAGCACACAGCAGAAACACACTCCCTTCTACACTCCCTGCCTTTGTTTCCTTGCTCTAATCCCCAGGAAACCAGGGCAGGGAAAGAGCCAATGAGAACGGGTGGGGACCCGAGGAGGCCTCCTGGGACGGGGCTGAGGAAAAACCCCTCTGCCAGTCTTGCCTCCCTCCTTTCCCAAGGGGAAGGGACACCTAGAGTTCATTGTGCCACACACAGCTTCGGGGCCAACCAAAAACCAGCACTCAATCTGTTGGGACAAGGGGATGGAAAAGAAACCAGCTACTCTGGGAACACGACCCAGGAGTGTGGGCCAAATATAGGGACTGTGCTTGTGCCCGAGGCCACTGTCTACACCAAGAGCAAAGCAAGCTTACCTGGAGATGGGAATCCATGAGGGAAGATGTATCCTGCCAAGGGCACTGTCAAAGTCATTACTGAGGATAGAGCCTATGGCGTTTGCTGAGTTTTTAAATAAATGATTTCTCTCAGCCTCAGTGGTCTTCATGGGAAAGATTTGTCAGACTTGGAATGGAAGCCTAGGATCAGGGTCCGGGGAAGGCACACAGAATGGGGAGCCCAGGCAATGCGGTGGGGGTGGGTTGGAAGCAGGTTCAGGGTGTGTGAAGGAAGGGGACAGGGTCAGGACGAGTCCTCTGAATCCCAGGAAACACATAGCTCTACCACCAACCAGTTCAGGTCTGAGAACAGAGCCAACTTGGGGTTTGTTGTGGTGCCATGGCCCCACCTGGCCTGTCTGGGCTCTTCCTGCCCCGCTGTGCTCTGTGTCTCACCACCATACACCCCCCACACCCCCGCCCCTGCAGGGCTGCAGAGGCAGCAGGGACTGGTTGCCCAGCAACAGGACTTTCCAAGGCAGAGTGCTGCAGGCCCAGGGGAGGGCTCCCTCCGACCACAGAAGGGGAGGAGGCGGCTGCTTCCTGGACCCAAATCCTCCCCAGGCCTCTGCAAGTCACATCTGCAGGAATATCTGAGTCACCTGCCCTCTGCTCTGACACTTGAGAGAAAAACAGGATGGAATGAGAAGGAAGGAGGAGAGCTTGAAAGGTCAAGGGGACCAAGCCCCCTGCTGAGGACATGACCTTCGGAGGCCCCCAACCCACCCCAGCCTGGCCTGGTCGGCTGACCTCAATCACCTGCCTGTGACCAGAAGGGACACATCATGCCTGATATTTTCTGGGGGAAGAACAATGTCAATTTCATTTATCAGATCCGGTGTCTGGAATTTCATCTCCAAATTTATGGCCGTTTTCAGCTCCAAAGTTATGGCCACCTCCCACCACCTCCCTCACCCTCACCACAGCCACGATCCTCCACTCATCCCTTTGAGGTCCTTTGTCCTTCTCTGGAGGACCATGACCCTAACTGCTAACAACCCTCATCCCAGGATCTCTGGGGCAGGAACAAAGGTCAAAGGGGTGATATCCTGGGGCTGCTGCAATGGTGTGGCCTCCAGAACCTCACCATGGACAGGCTGGACTCACCCATCCCTGGGTTGGAAGCCAGGCACTGATTCAGCCCCCTGTCCCAAGGCACCCAAACCCCATTCCAGACCCCAGCAGGCGCACTACAGTCTTCTGCTCACCACTCCCTGACCTTCACCAGTCTGCTCCCCACAGAACTGCCCCCACCAGCCTGATCCCCCACCCAGACCCAGAGTCTCCCAGACCATCAGCCTCAAAGCTTCCAAGAATCTTTATTAAACATGGTCTACAACTTGCACACATCTGGGGAGCCAGGGTGAGGTCCCGTGTCTGCTGCCAACAGGTAAGACCTCAGCTGGTGGACCCAACCCCTCCGCACAGAGGCCTTTACTTCTTCCGGGGCTGCTTATCAGGGAAGCCTTCGAAGAACTCATTGCACATCATGGCGACGCAGGACAGGAAGACACAGTACTCCTGGAAGTCAACCTCGTTGTCTCTGTTGCTGTCCAAGTTGCTCATCAGCTTTTGGAAGGCGGCTTCATCTGTCCTTTTCTGCAGGAAGAGGCTACAGGTAGGACCGCAAGCTCTGGGGATGGAGCCAAGACTAAAGCAGGTTTCCACCTGCAGGTGGGAGCTCAGGGAGGCACAGCGTCTCCCTGGGCCTGCCCTGGGGGCCCTGCCTGGGAACCCTGCTCTCGGCTGAGCACCTGCACTCGGCTAGACCAGGGACCACAGTGCCTTCCCCCAGGGTTGTCCAGAGAATAACATATAAACTGCATAAAGTTTGATATAGACGAGAGCCGTGAGTGCTCAGGGGTGTGGGCAGGTGTCTCCGTAACTGTGTCTTCTTGTCCACGGAGACTCAAACCTTGCTCATTGCTGGGCTGGTGGCAACCAGAAGACTGTCTCAGTGTGTGAGTCTCAGCTTTGCCCTTCCACTACCTGAGGGAGTAACTTAGGTCTGAACTTTTCTTCCTCTTCCGTTAACTTGTGCAATGCCTGGCACATCTGGCCTGCACCTTACCCATTGGGTCCCGGCCCTCTTCTTACTAGGCTCCAAGAAATGAGTGGCAAGTGCTCACCGTGTTTCCAACTGCGTTTCCACAGCAAGCTCTGTGCCCGACTTCCCCATCTCAGTGAGATGCTGGCTGCAAACCCTGCCCCCCCACACACCCTGGCCCCAGCCCCTCCTCTGTGGGGAAGGGGGCACTCAGAGGCATACTCTCAGGCAGGAGCCACTCACCCCCAAGAAGCTGGGCAGCTCCCGCATCAGCAGCTCCTTTAACTCTGATCTATTGAGCTTGAACTTGTCACCCTCCTTGCCAGAGTACTTGTGGAAAGTAGACACCATCACATCCAGAGCCTTCTCCAGGGGGAACGTCATGGTGGCTGTCAGGATCTGAGGACAAGCCCAGAGACACCCTTATCTCCCCCAGCCCCAACTTGGGGTCTGCATGCAGCATGCCCCACCCCATTTCCATCCCTCAGGGAGCACCGGGTGAGACTCTGCTCCCACCAGAGGGGGACCCCAGAAAGGTGGGCTCAGCCCTGCTGAGAAGCGTGTGCTTCAGGCCTCCAACACTGACCAGGACCGTTGCACAGGCTGTGTGGGTCAGGCAGCATCCCTCAGGCTGGGCCTCACCGACTGCCCCCCCAGTACTCCCGTGACCACAGCAGCCCCACCCTGCCCCATCCTCCCCCTCCCAGGGCTGCTGGAGGCCTGCCCAGGGGCCTGCATCGGAAAAAAACAGTGGCCTAGCCCTAGAGTAGGGAGGGGCAGGGTGCGGTGGCAGAAGCAGGGGTTGGGGGGGGGAGGCAGGCTCCAGGCGGCTGGTGCAGAGCAGAGGCTCCAAAGACACAACCAGACAAAAGGCTACAGTGGCCTTGAGTTAGCATCCCATTCCAGAGTATGCACACACGCATGGCTCACACACACACCAACACACACTACAGCAATACACGTGCAAAGCCCAGCATCTCAGGACCACCCAACTAGTCAGATCCAGCCACGGGCACACTGCTTGTGTTGTTGTTTTATCTCTTTCACATGCATGCATGTAGGAGCACGCACACACACATGCACCACCCCACACCAAGGCCTCCACATCATGATCTCACACTGGACCCAGTTAGTGCATCTGGCTCTCACCAGTCACTCCTTCCTCTGCCCAGAGCCTGACCCCAGCCTGGGCCCGACACCCCGTGTGTGCTAATCAGGAGACTCAACTCACCAGACCAAGAAGGAGAAGAGATGAGGAGAGAGGGTGCGAAGAGAGGAAGAGTGGGGGAAGCCCAGCGCTCTGTCCTATTTATACCCTGGTCAGGCCCTGCCCATAGCAGGGGTTGGGGATGAGGGAGAGCCAGTCCTCCCGTGGGCCTGCAGCTTCCTGCCCAGGGCAGGCACACAGGACAGTGGGAGAGCCCGTACGGGCAGGGGTGTCAATGTGGTGGGCACAGCTCAACCTGACTTCAGGGCCATGGGGGTCAGGGCGCAGCATCCCACAGGCAGCAAGGAAAGAGGACACAGGCGTGCTGAGTGAGGCCCGGGAAACCACCTGGCTGACTCAGTGGGTAGAGTGTGTGACTCTTGATCTTGGAGTAGTAAGTTCAAGCCCCGTGTTGGGTGTGAAGCCTTAAAAAAATAAATAAGATGAAAAAAATTGAATATTGGGGAAATAAAAGAAAGAAATTACCCTAGAGATGTAGCTGCCCAGGAACTAAGGAACAGACCCCAGGCTCAGTGGCACTGATCTCACTGTCCTTCCCCTCCATAGAGAGCACTCCGCCACACTGATGAGGCCCAGGGCAGGGGCTGGGGGTCTGTAGGAAGAACAGAACAACACCCAGAGGTGATGCTAGGACCAGCCCAGGCATGTCAGTGGACAGAGGTCCAGGTGAGGTGGTGATGAAGTAGGGAGCAGGAATCAGACATGGGGCTCAAGGATGGACGGCAGGTACCCCGAGGGCTGGGCAGTGGGAGGATCTCAAGAGGGGGTATCTAGAGTTGGAGTGGCATTAGGATGAAGAATGCAGGTTGGAGTGGATAGTTAGAGGAGAAATGGCACAAAAGGGGGAAGGCAGGGATTGGGGTCACCTTCTCAGAGTGGGGTATGAACTCAGGGTGACTGAGAACCAGGAGTAGAGCCTAAGGCACTCGGCTGGCCCTGGCTCCAGCGATGGGCACTGGTCAAGGTGTCCCCTTCCCCTCCGATGCAGGGCACCCCTCTCTGGCCAGGAGCAATCCCCTCATCAGACCTCAGACACCCTAATCCTATTAGTTCTGCTCTCTGGACTCCCACAGCCAGGCAAACAAGCCCGCCCCACCCCTACACCCCACCCTCCTCCTCAGAACAGGAACAGCTCGTGAGAACTGAGCTCCCACCCCAGGGAGCCTCTGGCTGCCCCTGCATCTTCCTTCACAGTCCAGGGCTACCGCTTCTTCAGAGACCCCAGAGAGAGAAAGAGAAACAGACACCCCGAAGCCCCTAGACTCTCCTGGTACGGAGCCCAGCCCTCCTGCAGGAGGTGGAGACGGTGTGTTGTTGCTGAGCTGACTTTGGCCTCAGCCTCCTGCTCCCCAGGGAGGAGTGAAGACTGCCCCAAACCCCAGGCTACCCTCTCAAAAGAAGCAAGCCAAACCAAGTGACGCCAGTTCTTTATTAGGAGTTAAGTGGGCCTTTCCCTGTCGTGGTCTCTCGTGTGCACACAGGCTCTGAGCGCTGGCCGCCTCCCACCACCACGGCCTCAGTAGGGAGGCAGCAGCAGCCTGCTCTGTGTCTCTAGCCATGACAGCCATGATGCTGAGGAGGTCCCCTCATGACTCAGGCCTCACAGGTACAGGGCCAACAACCCAGCGTAACCATGCGGAGGGTACAGGACGGGGCTGGGGGAAGCAGGGCCTACTGGGAGCAGGGAGGGTCGGGGGCGCAGCCCTTGAAATACTCGTGGCAGTAGGTGCAGAGGCAGGCGAGGGAGCGCATGTACTCCACAAAGTCCACCTCGCAGTCCTGGTTGGCGTCCAGCACACTCATGAATTTATTGTAGTCACACTCTCGAAGCTCCGTCTGTGCAGGGGAGGGGGGGGAGGAGTGAGGGTGAGGAGTGAGCATGCCACGTCCCACCCTCCCCTTGTGGGCCACCCCTCCCCCCACACACACACCCCCCACCCCACGCGCACCCCTTCCAAGGCCAACCTCAGCCAGCCCCTGGCCGTGCCCCCTGAGCACCCTCCCCAGGTCCCACTGTATGCTGCTCAGGGCCCACTATGTGTTGGGAATTCTGCACAGTGCTCTTGCTCCAGCCTCCCAGAAGCCCTGCAAAGCAGCAGCAGTGGCGCCCACAGGGATCCCATCTTGGTGTCCCTTCCTCGCAGCTCCGCCTGCGCCCCACCGGCTCAGAGTGCATCCCTGGGTGCTCACCGGGGTCCAGGTAGGCAGCTCCTTCTGCAGCAGCTCCTTGAGCTCTGCCTGACAGAGCTTGTGCTTGTCCCCGCAACGGCCTGAATATTCCTGGAAGGTGCACACGATGGCAGCTACCGCCTGCTCCAGAGGCCTGGCCATCCTCACTGTCAGAGAACAAGGATGTGAGCCTCATGCCGGAGACTCAGGGAGCCTTTGCCCAGGTGTCTCCCACGGACCACTCCCAGACCTTTGTCTCCCCAAGGCTTCTGGCCCACACGCTCTACCTCCTCCGAGTGGCCTTCCCTGACCACTCCAGCCCCTTCTAAGACATTTCCCAACTACCCCATTGTTATTCTCCTGGACAAAGGTCTTCTTTCTCCACCATCACTGTGAACTCCTCAGGGAGTGTGCCCCACCCACCAACAACACCCCCACACTGGGGACCCGTGAGGATTCCCTGATCATCCTTGACACCCAGTCCCACTCTGTAGCACCATAAAATGCAGTCATCCAACCTTTAGGACCCAAGGTCCTTCTGTAGGAAACAGCACGAGCTCTCAGAGGAGCTGGACATTGTCGGGGAGGGGTGAGGACTGAGAGGCACCCCCACCAGCTTATCACCACCACCCTCACCCACCCCTCCTCCCCCGAACTCTGCATCCAAGTAGCCATGCCTCCTCAGATGAGTCATTGACACTGGGTGTCAGGGGCCTTATCTGTAAACTGGGGTTTGTTTCACCTCTCAGGCAGACTCAGGGACCTGAGCCAGGTGGTGTACAGAGAGCCAGTTTGGGGATTTGCCCCACCTGAAGCAGTCTCCCACTTCCCTGGGGGTCTTGAGCTACAAGCTCTGCAGAGGAATACCCTGTTCTGTTGGAGGGGCAGCCTTTCCGGGAAATGCCTGCTTCCCCCAATCCCATCACCTGCTCGGAAACTACCGAGGCAGCCGGGGAGGCAGGCTGGTCCCCATGACCCAGGGGACAGGAATCAGCAGCACTGCAGCCAAGGCCAAGGCTCTGTCCCTGCCTCCCCTTTGCGGGCCTGTGGGGTAGAAGGCTGGCCAGGCAAGGGGCAGGAGTGAGGGGCAAAAAACTGCCTGTAGGGTCCTTGTGACAGCCAGCATTGGAACAGGGTGTCTGGGTTCCCAGCATAGAAAAGGGCCACAGCCCAAGGAATGTGGAACCTAAGAGGTGCTCCGTGGCCCTTCTGGGCTCCTCTGGCCTGGCTGGCACCAGGTTGCTTTTTCAGAAGCTGGTTGTCTGGAGACCCGAAGGAATCCTCTCTCCCCATCGAGGCCCCTGCCCCCACCAGCCCTCAGCTCTGCACACCCCTAACCCAAACTCCGGGCAGCCTTTCACTGTACAGAAGCCCCCTGAGCCCCCTATACCTGATATCCCTTCCCAGCCCCACTCCCATCCGCAGACCCTGAACTACCTGACACCCACTGCAGGGCAGGACCCCAGCAGCTGGCACTCACCACTGCTGCTGGTTTCAGCTGTAGGAGGCTAGAGACGAGGCATCTCTATTTGTACCCTCCCAAGGAGGGGAGGAAGCAATTATGGGGACCCAAGCAGGTCAAGCTGCGGATGCCCCTAGGGGCTCCCCTGCCTCTTGCCCTGGCGGCCCTTATTACAGGCCCCGCCAGCCCACCTACCTGTGAGTACATCAAAGGCCCAGTCTGGGCCACAGACACCACCACACCCTCATGCCCCCATCCCCTAGCAGAGCACTTGGAGGAGACAGGCCAATCTGTCACATCCACCACTACCTCCTTACTCTAGAGGGGTGCCAAGTGCAGGCACACATAGCCTCCTCAGAAGACCCCTGTGCCAGAGGGGATCTTGGGGAGCATCTGCTTTGCTCCTCATCTGCGGGCAAGAAACTGAGGCCTGACATAACCTCCCTGCCTGATGAGATCGATGGTCCTCAGTGGCTTCAGGCAGGGGCTGCTCTGTCTCCTGAGGACCACCTGCAGGATGTTGGAGGAATAGGAGGAGGTGGCTGCTCTGAGGCCCTTCCATACTCAGGCTGACTGCTCCCCATCCACAACTGCCCTAAGAGCTGTGAGGAGCTACAGACCCTATGCACAGGGTCCCAAGGTATGTCCTGTCCTCCCTTTCTTGAGGCTTGATGTAATGGGGCTGGGATCCTTCAGGCTGCTAGCAGGGGTATGTAGGTAGCCCTTTGGGGTCCCGACATGATGGGGGCTGCCCTTCATCTGCCCTCCTCAATGAGCCCTGGCTTCAGCATCTGTCTTCCTCATTCCACACACTATGAAAGCCAAAGGTGGTTTTGGCTCAGCTTGGCCAATGCTCTCGGGACATGAGGGCCCCTGGTGCCAGCTCACCTCTCAGAGTTGGCTTTCTCTTAGATTTTGGTCTCCTCATTCCTTACTGCCCCGTGAGCTCCTCATTGCTGGAAACACATTTTTTTAAATCCTGTCCAGCATTTTTTATTGTTTTTAGATGCAGTGGGCACAGACCACTGTATTACCTAAAGTGGAAACCCCTCCGTATCATTGACTCTATTCCCTCTCTCCCACTCCCAGCCTGAGAGACCCTCCCCATTTCATAGCAAGAGAACCCGAGACCTGCCAGACTGTGCAGGAAGGGGAGACAAGGTCGCACCCAGGCCTCCGTGGAAGGCCGTGCTGGTGGAGGCAGTCAGAGAGCCCACAGTGCCTGGACCCCAGCCCTTCCCAGCACCCAAACTTTGCCCCTGTGGGTGAGGGGAGCCAGCAGGGGCAGTTAGGGAAAGGAGAACTGTGATTAGCCCTGTTTTATAGGCAAGGTTACAAGAAGGAGGGCACAGAAGTGGGGGCCTGTGATTTCTGGGCTCTGCCGCCAGACGCCTCCCTGCCACAGGGCAGCCCGCCTTCTGGGCCTCACTTCCGTCTTCTGTCCATTACCAAGGATCATAATGGTGGCACTTCATAGGATTGCTGTGGGGCGTATACGAGTTCAGATACACAAGTTCACAGATAAATAGTGTCTGTGCATAGGAAGTGCATAGGAAGGGCATAAATGTTAAGTGAGGTCACACAGCTAAGTGGCAAGCCTAGGAGCCACTCATTACTCATGTAGATATTTAAAGACACCTGTCCAAGGCTTGGTGAGCATAGTCATAAGGAAGACAGGTCAGTCCTGGGCTCTGTGGAAATGACACAGATGGGACAAATAAACATATGGTGGGCTGGTGGAGTCCATGCTAGCAAGACCCACAGAGCAGGGCCAAGGGGGAAGACAGTGGTGGCAGGCTAATCCCCTACGGGGTGGTCTGGAGAGCCACAGCCTGGTACTCAGAGGTCCTTTGCAATCCTGAGTCAGTCGCACTTTCCAGAAGCATGCTCCACCTTTGTTTGCCTGCTACTGGGAAAGGCAAGAGCTCACCTGGGACTTTGGGGTCAGAGGACAGGCATGAAAAGAGCCCTTCACTGGATTCGGCCACAGACTCCAACACCCTCCTGCCACCTGGAACTTAACCCTGGCCTTGTCTGGCCCTCCAAAGTGGGTTTGGAAGATTCCTACCCTAAGACTCCCATGTGAAGGGGCTTGATGTCATTCTCCATTCCAGCCTTCCAGCCCACTGAAACCCCTCCACAGAGGTGTCAAGAGTGGGGAGGTGGAAGGAGAGTGCAAGGCCCTTGTCACTGGGCCACTTGGTGCAGACTTTTGCCTCCACACAGAGCACGGGTAAGCTGCAAACCCTTGCTTTCCTGGGTCCTTGCAGTGTTGGGAATCCACCTGCCTTCCCAACCAGCTGGCCTGGACTCTCTTCTGCAGAGTTGCAATGGTCCCTAAGGTACCTCACACACACACCCCAGGCCAGTGGGTGGCCACCCTCTTTGTCCGCTGCCGGTGGAGACCTATCCTCGATTCTCTATACTTGGGCTCTCCCCAGAGCTGCCCTGTGCAAGTGTCCAGCACATTTGGAAGGTGAGGGTCCCTCCTTGGCCTGTGGGTGTGCGGGTAGGAGTAGACACAATCTGATCGGGGAGGACTTCCCCTAGCGCTGGCCCTCCCTTTCCCTGCCTCTCTCCCTCCGCTCTCTCTACTGCCCCCACCTTATCCACCATGGTCTTTGAAAGGCTCCTGGGAAACTACATTGCCCTCTGAAGCTCAGTGTCTGGTTCTGCACTTCAGGGAGAAATAAGATGAAGTGTCCTAGAGCATCTGGACATTCACGTGCTTGTTCCAAAAGGACATGGGCCTAGGGGCAGGGTGAGTACCCCCAATGCCATAGCCCCGTGGGGCCAATGAAGTGTTGTCAGACTGATCCACCTTCTTCCTCATCATCTAAGCCCCTGAAGAAGAGGTGAGCAGGGAATATTTGATTACTGGGCTCCAGCCAGGGAGCCTTTGCTGGGAAGAACGGAGGCCAAGGAGAGCCTGTACAGCTTAGGACACCACCTCTTTTGATGGCCGAGCCGGGTGGGAGCGGTGAGTCATCGGAGAGCTCATGTGACCTGAAGACAGGAGCACGGGGAGCTCTAGTTCAGTCATTCATCTCAAGAGCCACACTTGACGTCACTATCTTTTCTGCAAGGGTTAATAGGCTGCCAAAGGTAGATCCCAAAGAGCCAAAAGCCAAGGGAACAACAGGCCCTCCTCCCAGCTGCGGCTCCAGGAGGAGGGAGGGAGAGAGCTGGCCAACCTCTTTGAACCTGCCATTTCTGGACTCTTCTGCCCTCTGCCTCAGCACAGATTTTCTAGGAAGACTGTTGCAACCAGCTAGCTAAGTCTAGTGTTTGTAAGTCTCTCAGATGTGCATAAGGAAAAGAAATTAGCCCCATTCAGTGCCCAGCCAGCTGAGGCCAGTCTCCACAAGACAAAACAGCCCAAGAATGGGGAACTGAGCCCCAGCAAAAGCCAGGGTCCACTGTGAGCATACAGACCACCAACAAATAAGCCGTATTTCCCCTTGATTCATCAAGAGTCCAAGAATGAAAAAAAAAAAAAAAAAGAGTCCAAGAACGTCTGGACTCTGCTTACCCAGGTCCCCTTCCCTTCCCACAAAGCCTAAGCTTCATTTATTTTTTTAAAATACCATCTTTATTCATTTATTCATGAGAGACACAGAGAGAGAGAGGCAGAGACACAGGAAGAGGGAAAAGAAGCAGGCTCTATGCAGGGAGCCCAATGTGGGACTTGATCCTGGGACTCCGGGATCATGCTCTGAGCCAAAGGCAGACGCTCAACCACTGAGTCACTCAGGCATCCCAAAGCCAAAGGACAGGGGCAGGGGAAAAGGTGGGCGGGGGAAAAGGAGGAAGGCCCAGACCCCTGCTCCATATCCCATGTCCCATAGAAGTGAGGCCTTTTCTTACAGACCTGGGTAAAGTCCCAACACTGTTCCTTATTCAGCCTCTCCCAGCTCCCAGACAGTTCAGGAAAATATTGTCGATTGCTTGTCCACTGTCCATTCTTGTCTCTCCTTATTATTAAAACCCATTTTGGGGGCACCTGGATGGCTAGTTGGTTGAGTGGCCAACTCTTGGTCTTGGTTCAGGTTGTGATCGCAAAGTCCTGAGACCAGATGGCAAAGCCCTGCATTGGGCTCTGTGCTGAGTACAGAGTCAGCTTGTCTCTCTCCCTCCCTCCACCTCTGTTCCACCCTCTGCTCCCACATATGTGTGCTCACTCTCACATTTTATTTATCAAATGATAGATAGATAGATAGATAGATAGATAGATAGATAGATAGATAGATAGAATCTTTAAAAAAAACAATTTTTTTCTTTCACATGCCCTGGTGAAAATACTTGGTTGCAGCTAGGACTAGCCATAATATATCCTTAAGATCAAAGAGATGCAAGTGGAAATCCTTGGAGAGACTAGTTTTTGCATAATAAAAAGGCAAAGTCTAAGGAAAAGGTTTTTGCACCTTACCCTTCCTCTAACTTCCAGACTAGAACACAGACCTGGAGGTATAGCAGCCATCTTGTGATCATGAAACAGCATGCACGAGGTAGAAAGCATATATACTATAGGTTACAGAGCAAAAAAACTGAAAAGACACTTGGTGTCATGTGGCATCTCTGCACCCCTTGAACCAACCCTGAACTGCCCACCCCAGACTTGTTATATAAGATAATTTAAGTCACTTATTCATCAGGTTATTGCAACTCAGAGCTGAATACATTCCAAACTGGTGGAGAATTTTACATCTGAAAGTGCAGTCCTCAAATAAAAGAATCAAATGTAGAATTGGCTATGTGGAGGAGGAAAGATAGAGAGATACAAGAGCCCAGATCGTCCAGGCTGGAAAGCCAGGGACCCTTGTTATGAAATGACAAAATATTTCATTGAACTGTTCATTGATGTATCTTGGGGATGCAGGCCAAATGGAAACTACACATAGTGATAGAGGAAGTGGTAGGAAAAGCTTAGTAAGTTAATATGAGCTGGTTCCTTGCAAGAAGGGATGATGCTGTTACACAAACCATTGGCTTTGGGAGCAGGCAATAAGTGAAAGCTAGGAACACCTCAAAGAGGTTCACAGGAATAATTTAGAGGGTAGTGAGGCAATTATTACTGAAGGCTGAAGGAAGGGTGACCCCTAGTAGGCAGTCGTGGAATGTCTGGGAATTCTATGGTAACAGGAAAATAGAAAGAGTACCTAATGAACTCATGATCCAGCTAAGGAGATGTTTAGACAGAATGCTGAAAGGGCCTACTTATTCTGACACCCATGATAAAATATGAGAAGAAAAAAATGACCTAAGAAGGAACAGCTCAGGTTTCTCAGAAGAAGTATAGAGGACCCAGAACAGTCTTTATGGCCAGCATGGCTCTCAAAGTGATAAATGGCCTCAGGGCAAAGTCAAATGCAGGGCCTCACCAATAGAGAAGGACACCAGGTAAAAACGAAGTCAAAGGTATAGACTTGGAAAGATTTAAAGGCAAGTCTCACATATCTTCTTGGATAAACAAGTTGGCTTCTAATAATTCACAAGTGTGCCTTTCAGATAAGAGCTCCCTGGCTGTCCATCTAAGGGAGGGAGGGGCTGGTCTCTGGATGGTTAGCTAGTGTGGCTTTTGTCTAATCAAATGAATTATAAGTTGATACACAGAAAGCCCACAACATTTTTTTTAAGATTTTATTTTATTTATTCATGAGAGACACAGAGAGAGAGAGAGGCAGAGACACAGGCAGAGAGAGAAGCAGGCTCCATACAGGGAGCCCAACGTGGGACTCGATCCCAGGTCCCCAGGATCACACCCCGGGATGAAGGTGGCACTAAACTACTGAGCCACTGGGGATGCCCCCCACAACATTTTTAAAGGAATTACATAATCTTGGGCTGAAAATCATAGAGACGGTGCAAACAAAAGAAGCTTTGGGTTGTCAACTTCCTTTGGGCAAGAGACAGCTAAGAAAGCTACAAACAGACATTTCTTTTTTTTTTTTTTTTAGACTTTATTTATTTGTTTTAGAGAGAGACAAGCAGGGGAAGAGGCAGAGGGAGAAGCAGACTCCCCATTGACCAGGGAGCCTGATATGGGGCTCGATCCCAGGACCCTGGGATCATGACCTGAGCCAAAGGCAGACACTTCACAGACTGAACCACCCAGGGGCCCAACACAAACATTTCTTATGGAAAAATAAAGAGTTAAAGAGAATGAAATCAAGAGCTTAGAAAGTGGACCCATGAAGAATCAGTTATAGGGAGCAAAACTGGCCCTAATCAAGATTCTGGTGGCACACGTCCAACTCAAATTCAGAATTGCTATGGGCCAATGACACTTTCATGCCCTCAATCCACCACCACTCCTTTTAGACTAGGTGTGTTTATTACCTGTCTATCTCACCTTTGTGCGTTGAATGTGTTGTTCATAGGTCTTCAGGTCCAGGGGAATTGTTCTCAAGGAGCTGTACTCAGCAACACCCAAACTTGGGGCTGACATAATGGCAAGACCCTGGACTTCACATTGATGCCTTAATGGGGTGAGACTTGGTAGGTCTAAGGAAGGATGCCTTAATAGGGTAAGACATGGTAGGTCATGTGCATTCTACACATGGTTGCTAGAAGTCAGACTATGGTATACGGTCTCCAAAGGTGGCCAGTGTCGATTTTGTGCTACTGCTCTTCACATGAAAAGATGGAACCTTAAATCTGGGCCAGACTAATGACTTGCTTGATGAATAGAATGCAGCAGAAGTGATATTCTTGGGTTTCTGAGATAAATCTTGAAAGTCTCATAGCCCCCATTGGGACCTCTTGGGATACTCACTCAAGGGACACTCCTTATCAGAACCTAGCTGCCATGCTCTGAGAAGTCCAAGCTACATAGAGAGGTCCAGATGACAGTTTCAGCTGAGCTCCCAGCTTACAGCCACCACCAGTTGCCAGACATATTAAGTGAGCTACCTCAGAAGTTGAATTGATTGGAATTTTCTGATGACTCCAGCTCCAACATCCATCTGAAACCACATGAGGAATTCCAAATGAGAACCCCACTGACTGATCGTGGTCTTCTTACAGAAACTGGAGGGAAAATGAATCTGTCTTAATTCACCAAGTGTTGGGTGACTTTAATGCAGTGACAGGTAACCAAACAGCATCTCTGAGTCACTGAACCAAACCTGAATTGCATATCTCAGACTTATTTAATGAGGCACTTAAATGCCAATTTATTTATCCCATTGTTAGTCAGGTTTCCTGTGCCTTACAACTGAATACATTCCTAACTGTAGAGAATTTGGTAACGAGGATTGGGACCCATTAAAAAGAAAGAGAAAGAGAGAGAGAGAAAACCTAATGTATGTAATTAATTGAAGAGAGGACAGAATAAAATATGCAGACCTCGGGCAGCCCAGGTGGCTCAGCGGTTTAGCGCCACCTTCAGCCCAGGGCTTGATCCTGGAGACCCTGGATGGAGTCCCACGTTGGGTTCTCTGCATGGAGCCTGTGTCTCTCTCTGCCTGTGTCTCTGCCTCTCTCTCTCTCTCTTTCTCTCTCTCTCTCTCTCTCTCGAATAAATAAATAAATAAAATCTTAAAAAAATATATGCAGACCTCAACTTTGCTAGTTGGAAAGTCGGTGACCCTGTAAGGCAGTGACAAAGCACTTGGTTAGGCTGTCACCTGATTGAACATAGGGTGCAGAACAGATGGCAACCTCACTATACAAGCTTAGGGAACATGGTAGAAAACAATCAGGATGCTGATAGGAATGAGCTTGGTAGCTTCCAACAGAGACCAGAGAAGGATGAATTCACATGAAAGCCAATCTGAGAGCAGATATCAAAAAAAAAAAAGAAAGAAAAGAAAAAAAACTTTGCTAAAACAGGGCCACTGCTGATGGCCTGCAACCTGGCAAGAAGTCCTTCATGAGGAGGTGTGCCGAGTCATTCAGACCAATGTATACCTCTTGAGCAGTTCTGAGTACAACTGTTCACAGCATTGAATGTCAAGGCCTGTCCTTTGTTCTGAGTATATCCTTCCTCCTTTGTTGGAATTTTATCTTTTTATGAAATGATGGTGATGGTGAATGGGATTTGCCTTTTTTATAATATCTTTATTTGGCAAAAAAAGAAAAAAAGTTAGCAAACTATCTCAATTTTTTGATGGTATTTGAAATCACAAAGTCTGGGACCTGAGGCATAGCTCTGGCCTTGAGGAGATTTCCAGAAAAGAGTCAGGGCCCAGGGGAGGTAGGATCTAAGGAGGCTCTGGTTTTCCAGCACCCCAATTGTGCTGACCAGGGTATGGGGCATCACTGAGCAATTAGAATACCATCAACAGAAAAGTTTATTGAATACAAAAAGGAAAGCTAGAGTCCTCGTAGGCCAGGAGGCCCTTGGCAGAGTAAGAGTTCTGCTTCAGGGCCGGTCTGGGGAGTCCTGGAAGAAGTCATTGCACATGATAGTGACCAGGGCCAGAAAAACCGCGTACTCCTGGAAATCCACCTGTTGGTCACTGTTCTCATCCAGATTTCCCATCAGCTTCTTCAGGCCCTCCTCATCCACCTTCTCCTGAAGGGAGAGAGAATACCTCAGCAGGCTGCTCTCCACCCACCCCCACACCAAACCCACACCCACTATGGGTTTGGTTTTTTTTTTTTTTTTTTTTTTTTTGGTATTTTTAGATCTTTATTGCTGATTCATAAATGCTACAAGTGAAATTTGTCCAAAAACAAAAGAGGGGAAGAAGATAGGTTAGTCTTGAAGCAGTTTAGGTCAGATACCAACCACTGTTCAGCAACCCCTTCCAGTTGGGGCCTAAAGCATAATATCCCACTGGGATCATTCATCTGTCACCGGTGATCCAGTATCTCTTCTGTACCACACATTTGGTAAGGTGCAGGCACACAGAGAAGACACAGTCCTTGCTGTGCTCCAGAGCCCAGCCCTCTGTCTGCACTGGGCAGTAGGTAAGTGGGCCGGGAGCTCCGGGGAGCTACGAGGAGACCACATGAGTGAGGACAGGTAGGCCTTCGGTGAGAAAGGTCTCCAGCTGCCTGTACGGGGAGTGAGGGGCCCCCAGGTAACCACCACCCCCCGAGACCAGCAACGTGGGCATCGCTACCTCACGTTGCTGATGAAGAAATTCCTGAATTCAGAAAAGGCAAAGTTTTTAATACCAGCCAAAAGGAAACCAAATTAGAAAGGCTTAACCAAAAAACATTTTAAAAGAATAAAGGACATGCTGCATAAGTCCACAGCCTGAGGCCTGACTTAAAATTATTCAGTAGTCAGTATGGGGAAGGCAAGGGGCAAACTGAAAGTTGACTGCATCTGTCTGCAAACAACCCCAGGCTGCATGTGCTAGCTGCACTTTTCTCTCCCGGTGTCCCTTCTTAGTCTGGCATAGAACATGGAAACTAAGAGCAAGAGAGCTGTGTGCTCCTGGGCCAGTCACTTCCCCTCTCGGGGCTCTGGCTTGCTCAACTCAGGGAGGGGACTGGACAGATGGCCGCTGAGGGCCCTGACAGCCATCCATCCTCTGGAGAGCCGTGGGAACAGCAGTGATAGGGTACTCCCACTGGGGCCTCAACCTCCTGCAGCAGCAACCCCCCCACACACACATCAGGACCCTCTCATCCCAGCCAGCCCCACTCACCCCAACAAAGCTGGGCAGCTCCTTCTGCAAAAGTGTCTTCATCTCCGCCTTGCTCAGCTTGAACTTGTCACCCTCTTGGCCAGAGTACTTGTGGAAGGTGGAGACCATCACAGCCAGCGCCTGCTCCAGGGGACTGGACATCTTGGATCTGGGGCACAGGGGTGGCAAGTGATGGAGACACTTCAGCCCTTGTGCTCCTCTCTGCGTCTGTCCAGACACTGTGCCTCCCTGGGTAGAAGCTATATATCCACTGCCCGCTGCAGGCAGATGCTGAACTCTTCCCCGTGTTTGGAAATCACCAAGGGCAGGGCTTCGTGTCTCCTCCGATCGCACCTGTGACACAGACCTGAGGGCAGGGCTCCCCACTTTGAGTGTCTGTGGAAAGGGAAATGAGCAGGTGGCCAGAGTCCCACCTACTGTCCTCTCCATGGAGCCTCTTCCACAGACCAGTGGGCTCTGTGCCAGCACCAGGAAGGTGGCCTCTCCACAGGCTAGTCAGTCACAGCTGCAGCCCAGGGTATGAGAGTCCCCGAGGAGTCATCTCCCTCATATACGAGGGGCCCGTAAGGCTGGAGGCAGTGCCCTTGGGCAAGTGTGTTTTGTCCACTGGACTAAGGACTCTCAGAGGACAGGGATGGATCTTCACTCACACTGGAAACCTCTGAGCCCCCAGGGGAGGGGCATTGTCTCAATCAGACAGGGAACTGGTGGAGGCCACTGAACAACCCTCCCCAGAAAGAAGGATCCTATTACAATTGGTACTAAAGGAACTGCATGTCCTGTGCCCTGGGAACAGCAGGCAGAACTCAGAGGCCATCTTTTCCACGGCTCTGCCCCTGAGAATGCTCTGAGCAGCCCTGGGAAGCTTGGGGGTCCTGGGGTGAGGGTCCCGGGCCAAGGAGTGCCCTGGGCCCACCCTGCTAGCACTGCCTTCTCCAAGGGGAGGAGTTGAGAAGGGGGAGGGCAGGGCACCGTGCCGCCACTCAGGGCAGGACCCAGGTACTTGAGATCCCTGGCTCTTTCCCTCAGTCCTGCTAGAACCCAGGACTTCACAAAAACAAAAACCACAGTCAAGACTCTCATTACAGCACCACCCTCCACACCTCATATTCCTGGGCCTAGACCCCCAAGAAGGGTCTCTAGACTGAGATGCCCAGAATAAGACCCAAGAGAAGGCCTCAGAGCTACCCCCACACTGAGACCTCACAGAGGAACCTGGGAAAAGCCCTCATTCCCACACTTCAAACAAGGTCCCCTAGAGGGAGAGATCCAGAATGAGGAAAGTATGGAGACAAGGGTCAAGACACAGGAATAAGGCAGAGACCCAGGGGACCCCCCCAACCAGCCCTCAGCAGGATGGAGGTACTCACCAGACCCGATGATGACAGACACACTCTGCAAGGAAAGCAGAGGGCCAGGTGTGCACAGTGGGGTTTATATGCCTGCCCCTCTGGCCCCCAAACCTGCCCTAACCTGATCCCGCTAGAGTCTGGCCTCCTGCCACCCCCACCCACTCCTGGCTAGCCCCCTCCCTCCCAGACACCTTGAGCTCCACCACCAGCTGGAAAGGAAGGCCTCACCCAGGTCGCAGAGAGGAGTGGGAGGTGTCTGGGGAAGGGGCAGCCCAGGCCCAGGGTGAGGGGCAGTGGCCCCCGTTGGTGGGCTGAGCGTCTCATGCCAGGCCTCTTCTGACACATGCCTGCAAGTCACAGCTCATCTGTGAGTCAGAGGATACAGGCTCCCAGGGACTTCCCGGGCAGGCGTGTAAGTGTGTATGTATGTGAGCGTATGTGCGTGTGAGTGTGTGAGTGTGTGTATGTGTGCAAGCTGACTTAAGGAGCTACGGGAGTGGGGATCCCTGGGTGGCTCAGCAGTTTGGCACCTGCCTTTGGCCCAGGGCATGATCCTGGGGTCCTGGGATCAAGTCCCACATCAGGCTCCTTGCATGGAGCCTGCCTGTGTCTCTGCCTCTCCCTGCATGTCTCATGAATAAATAAAATCTTTTTAAAAAAAAAAAAAAAAGGAGCTAGGGGAGCTCCTGGGAATTCCTCTTGGTAAGGTAATGAGGGAAGCCTGTGCAGAGAACACGCTGAGAGGCCCCGTGGGCAGGAGGCGCGTCAGGGAGGCAGGAGGCGGAGGCTCTGCTCGCCCTGTTGGTCTGGGCGCTGTCAGGGTGCGGTCTGGTTGGTGGGGTGAGCATTCTGTGCGAGACTGTGAGGGAGACCCTGGAGGTTTGCAGGGAGCAGGGAAGGCCAGGATCCCCTCTCCAGTGTGGGGGGTGGGCAAGTGAGCAAGGCAGGCAGCTTCCCCAGTGGAGGCCAGGCCTGGGGCAGGGCACAGTCACCACCCTGGGTCACCCCATCCTGCCAGGCTCCTCCCCAAACCCAGCAGCCACTCAGGGCCCAGCCCAGGGGAGGGGTTGCCAGGGATGAGTGGCTCCCGGCTCTTTGTCCACTGCCCCTGGTCCCCCCCCCCCCCCCAGAGCTGGCACTGCCCTTCCTGCCTCCGCCCAGCCCCCCTCCCCCTTCCAGATGTCCAGCAGCTCCTTTTCCATCCCCCGGGCCCTAGTCCCAGGTGACTCAGCCATGGCTCCAGCCCCAGATACCCAGGCAGTGACTCAGCGGCACCCGCCTCCTCTCAGAAGGCCGGAAAGCCGGGGCAGTGCTTGGGGAGAGGGCACTGGCACAGGGCCCTTCGTGGGGCACCCCTGGGGGCTTTGAGTGAGTGTGGAGGAGCTGGGACAGATGTGACAGGGTCACATAGATGCTGGGCTGCTCCTGCCCAGGGTCACCATGGGACCTGTGGCAGACTGACCCATGCAGATGGACTCAGGCCTTGGAGCCCCCCTAACCCCCATGTCCCCTCCTTCCCAGTGCTGGTGGACCCCTCCCTGACTGACCCTCCCCATCAAACCCTACTGCACCCCACCAGTAAAGCCCAGTGAGTGGAGTGCTCTTGAGAAAAGGCCTCTCAGGCTTAGAGGGCACTGTGGCCCGTGGACCCCATACACAGCCTGGCCCTGAGGTGCTGGGACTCTGGCCCCACCTGCTTTGGGGCCTCTTCTGCACACAGCCTACCTGCCTCGAGCACAGCTCTGCCTTCACCATGAGACCTGTTGCGGATGCTGGCCCCTGCACCCCATAGCCCTCTTTCCTGCTGAAATCTCAGCTACCCCCCCAAAGGCCAGTTAAAGGCCACCTACTTCCCCAGGCCCAGCCAGATTCCATCTCTACCTGCTCTGTCCCATACAAGGACTAGAGCATCTGCTCTGGGTTGAGTCAGCCGAGGGCTTGTCTTCTCTTGCCCTCACTCCCACATGGTGAGCTCACTGGGTGAGGACTGGGTCTCGTTCAGTTCTGCATGAGCAAAGGGTCACGCACACCCGGTGCCAACCATGTCTGTGGTTACTGAACACAGTGGGGGCACTAGGGATGGTATTTAGGAGCCAGGGGACTTTCTCACCTCCCAAATCACACCACTGGCTCTGCTACCAAATCATGATTTCTCAGATCCCAGGAGTGACACTTAGACACTGGAAAACAGCTTCCGGAAGCTATAAATCCCTGAGGAACCCCCCTGAGGAACTGCCAGCTCCAGCCCTGGGGCCCAGGGAGGGAAGCTGCTGCGCAATCGCCCCAGTGGCAGGCTGGAGACCCTGGAGCCAGGGAGAACAGTCCAGAAGGCCACAGGAACAGGGTGGGGGGTGGGGGGCACAGTGAGGGGTATGCCAGAGAGCCACCGACTGCCAGGGCGGCACCGGGAGGCCTGTTCCTCGGGAACTGAGGCCCCACGGTGCCCATCAAGGGGCCAGAGGCCTGACACTGGTGAGAATCACATGCCGCTGACTCACAGCGAGTGGAGCAGCTCCCTCCCAGTCAGCAGACAGGAGGGCTGGAGAGAATGACCCCAGCGACCAATCCCAGTTCATCTCCACTTGCCCACGAAGGCAGAGAAACCGGGCACACTTGGGCCATGGGCACGTCCCGGGCAGCGACTCCGCCCACGCCCAGCCCGCGGAGCTGTCTCGGCTCCACGTCCACCGGCCCGGGGGCCAGAGGCCTCCAGCACTGGGGCTGCTTTTCCCCTGCCTGGTTCCTGCCCCCTGGTGGTGGAGACCTGTGCTGGCCGGCCCCGCCCTGCTCCGCCTCCTCCCTGCCAGCCGGCCCCCACCCCTGACTCACCAGGGAGGAGGCCGCTGACTCACGTCCAAGGGGCCTTCCCACACCCACAGCCTCACACCTGCCCGACTTACAAGGCGTTTCCTGGATGATCCCAGCCGGGCCGCACAGGCGGACCTGTGAGAGGGAAGCCACAGGTCTAGAAGCTGTTAACAGCCAAGGACGGGGCGGAGGGACCGAGGTAGCAGAAGGGGGCTGAGTACTGCCAGGTTCTGCCCACACACCCCACCCCAGGGCAGTTCGGCAGAAGCCCTGGTGTTCCCTCTAGCTCACCTGGAGATTCTGCCTGGTCGCACCACAACTTTGAGCTTCGACCTTTTCACCATAAGGATCCCTTTTATTATTCCTCTGCCCCAAAATATAGTTTGAAATGTTTTCTCAGAACAAACTGCATTAAATATTTTATCTAACTATCCCCTAAGAGCATGATCACAAGAAATCCTGCTGATCTCACCAGGTGATGAGCTAGTGCGGGCCCAGTGCTGGCAGGCGACAGGGCACCCACTGTGCTCTGGGTGATCTCTGCAGGTTATTCCACTTAATTTACACAACAATCCCAGAAAGTTGATACAATCTCACCCCACTTTACAGAGGAGGAAATTAAGGCTCAGGCAAGTTTGCCAGAGCTCACACAGTAACCGAGGTATGATTTAAACATGGGTAGTCATAATGGTAAATCTTGATAAACCCCAATCCCTGCAAATCCCTGAGAGCTCTAACCTTCCTATTCCCACTCAGACCGTGACTCTGCCATTCTCTCCTCACATCTACACCAGGCCCCTTGGACTCATCTCTCTCTCTCTTTTTTTTTTAAGATTTTTATTTATTTATTTATTTATTTATTTATTTATTTATTTATTTATGATAGGCAGAGAAAGAGAGAGAGACAGGCAGAGACACAGGCAGAGGGAGAAAGCAGGCTCCACACCAGGAGCCCGACGCGGGCGGGACTCGATCCCGGGACTCCAGGATAGCACCCTGGGCCAGAGGCAGGCGCCAAACCGCTGAGCCACCCAGGGATCCGTGGACTCATCTCTCAACCTCACCGGTGCCCAGGGGAGCATCTCCTCCACCCGCGCTGCTCTGGCATCCTCAACCACCACCCTTTCCTCTTGCCTCCCAGTGCACTCCAGTCTGCATTTAAAGCAGACTTAAAAGAAACCTTACCTAGACCTCCCACCTCCCTCAGTATCCCTCTGTGCCACAAATAACACCACCATTGACCTAACCCAAACCAGAAACATGGCTGTCCTCCTAGGCTCCTGCTTCCCCTCACTGCCCTCCAGGTGCTAATTAGGCCACCTGCATCCTCAATACTGCACATCTCTGTCTCACTGCCTGAGCTGTGGCCCCATCCCTGTGCTCCTGGATGGCTGGACTCTCCTGCCACCCTAACCTTGCCGCCATTCCGACTCCATCTCAGCTCTGCCACCAGAGTGATCTTAAATTCAAATCTCAGCATGTCACCCCTCAGGTGAAAGCCCAGTGATGTCTCATAACTTTGAGGAGAAAACTACCAAGTACAACACACCTGCTCAGGCACCAATCTCGCTGATGCACAGGCCTTGGCCTCTCACACCTCAAAGCCCTTACAAGCCATTCATTCTCTCCAAGAGCCCATCCTCAGTGTGTCCAGTCCATCTCCTAATCACAGTTTAAAGTCTGCTCAAGAGATGTCTAGGCAGCTCAGTCAGTCAAGGGTCTGCTTTCAGATCAGGTCATGATCTCAGGGTCCTGGGATAGAGCTCTGCATTGGGCTCCCTGCTCTGCTTGTCCCTCTCCCTCTGCCGCCCCCGCCCCCTGCTCATGCTCTGTCTCTCGCTTTCTCTCTCTCTTAAATAAATAAATAAAATCTTTTTAAAATTAAAAAAAAAAAGGGATCCCTGGGTGGCGCAGCGGTTTGGCGCCTGCCTTTGGCCCAGGGCGCGATCCTGGAGACCCGGGATCGAATCCCACATCAGGCTCCCGGTGCATGGAGCCTGCTTCTCCCTCTGCCTGTGTCTCTGCCTCTCTCTCTCTCTCTGTGACTATCATAAATAAATAAAAATTAAAAAAAAAAAAAAACTTAGCTCAAAGATCAACTCCTCTGCAAACACCCCAAATTTACTTCACAGCCCCCATACCTGCTAGACACACACGCGCACATAGTTAGGTGTTCCTCCTACGGACTTCACCAGTCCCCTGCCCTATAACAGCAACTTTTATGAGACTATTCTTTATGTGTCTCCCCCAGTAGACTAGGCTCATTCTCAGTGTCCCCAGCACCTGACACAGAGCAAGTATTTGGCCAATGGCTAGTGCTGTCCCTTATCGCCACCATCCCCCCACTCCCTTCAACACCACGTTTCCAGACCACCCCAAACCTTCCAGAAGCTGACTTGCTACCATGGCATCCACTAGATGCTGCTTGCTTGCCCATGCCAGTGCTTTGGGGAGGAGGCAATTCAATACCCCACTCCCCAGGAGGGCTTCTAGGGGACAGAGCCCTTTCACTCCTCTCTCTGTCCACAAGCAAGAGGTAAGACTCCACACTCTGGCTCTCTTTCTCAACGAGCTGGCTGCACCCTCCTCACCTCCCCAATGGGCCCACCCCCCAGGGACAGGGTTACAGGTGGGTAGCTGCTTTCCATAAGTGGGAAAGGTCAGCTTCGGAGGCAGCAGGAGAGGAAAACATACCATTAAGGAGGATCAATACTCAGAGGATCTGGTCAGAAACAAACCACACCTTGTGCCCCCAACCTCCAGCCACCCCCACCAGTATCTATGTCCTCATGAAGGAGGCAGGCCATTCCCCCATACTGCTGGACCTCAGGTTTGGGGACTCGTTGGCCCTATCCACAAGTCCTTGCAGAAAGTCAGTGTACAGAGGCCTGTAGCTCCTGACTCAGGAGCTGAGACACTACCCCCACAACCCTGCCTGCAGTTTCCTCACAGCCTCACTCTGCCTGGAGACTGGCTGTTGGCTCAGCAAACACCCAGGTCTGAGGGGCAGGTTTCTACCACTTGCCAGGATGGAAGTTCCAAGGATGGAAGGTGTCACTTGGTAAGACTGGTGCCAACAGAAATCAACACAAAGCAGAAAGATTAGCCATCAGCCAAGAAACACCCAAAGTGAGAGATGCATTCTGATATGTTCTGATAAACCAGGGAAACCTCCCTTCCCAAATCTCAGAAAGGGACAAACAGCAGCTTCAAAAAAAGAAAGTTGACTCAGGAAGATGAGCGGTGATTTTAAAAATTACAGGGTGTTGCTCATGAGGAAGTGGTTTAAAGAGAGATGTTTTAAGAGATTGATATGTCATACTAGGAAATGGTAACAGCAGAGAAAACATCAGATTCTGGGTTTTAACGTTGACCTCACCATTTTCTCATTCTATCCATCCAGGGTCTTCATCTGTAAGAAGTTCCACGTAAGCTCACTGAAGCAAAAAATGGGAAATATTGTGTTATGTAATTGGTAATCTCATTGAGATAATTCAAAGGATCAATGAACCATAGCCTTGGGACTAAAACAGGGAACTCAACAACATCCATCCATCTGTCCATCCATCTGTCCATCCATCCATCCTTCTCTCATCACTGTTCATCTCTTTACACACTGGCTTTAATCTTACCACAGCAGGAAAAAGGAACAGGCCATAAGCTGTCCCAGCTTTGTAAACCCAGTACCAATCTATCCCAGGAAGAGCACTGATTGGCCTTGCTTGGTTCACACACTCAGCCATGAACCAATGCTTATGTCCAGGGAGTCAGGGCACTATGACTGGGCTCTGTGGGTCAGGTTCCCAGCCCAATGGTCAAAGGATTCTTACCAGAAGAAGGAAGTTATCACAGTTACTACACTAGCCATATGACCTTACAGATGGTCCTTAATTTCCCTCTAAACATCAGTTTCCTCTTCAGTATTGTGAGGATGCTATCATCCCCCCTCAAAGATCAAACAAGATGATACACATAAAGCACATAGTGAATACTAAAAGGATTTTTGGATACAGCAGTAGAAGAAGTATAGTAAGAATTTATGTCATTGCTGAGATGGGGTTGTCTAACACCTCAGCAACATGAAAATACAATCAAACGCCATACATCCCCCAAAACACAAAAACAATAATGTATTCCTGGTTTCCTTGTCAATATTTATTCATCCTTTGAAACTTCATTTGGTCATCTGCTAGTATCAGATGTTAAGAGCTTAGGAAAAAATAATAAAGTAAATCTTAAAATTGAGAAAAATCTGTTTATTTGCTTGATTATTTCTCTTAGTTTGGAAATGATCACATTTTTCCCATTGTAATTGGCAAAACACGCAAGTCCAGCTTCAAAGATAGTGGAGTTTGGTGACAACCTAGCCTGATCCAGTTTAATGCCTCCCTGCACCCCATGTCATAGAGAAGGAAATTGATACCCTGCATAGGGGCAGACACTCACATCATCATGCCAGCTCCCCACGCAACCCGCTAAGATTGTCATCTTCATGTGCCCTGGCTCTCTATCCACCAACCAGACTCTGGTTTGCATTTGGATTCTCAAAGGGACTTTCCTGCTGGGAATAAACTGAGCTGATTTCTGGAATGTTTGGGCTTGCCAGGCAGTCACAGGAATGAAGAATAATTAATCTCTCAGAACACGATCATCACTAACTGAAGTGGTAAAGAATGCCTTTCTGAACCTACACAGCTTCGAGCTAGATAAAAGAAAAAAAGAGGAGGGCAAGCAGGAAGGAGGAAAGACACTGAAGTTTACTAAGGGCCTACTCTTTGTAGACATTGTTTTGAGTACAACACATACACTATCTAATTCAATCCTTTCAACCACCCTATAATGTGAGCAATGTCTGTGATTAACAGATCAGGAAACAGAGGCTCAGAGGATGAAGCATAGAGTCAGGATTTGAACTCAGTCGCCCTCACTGCCACCTCTCCACCCCAGGTTCCTGCCCTGGCCACTTCCTGGTTATTCTTCCTTCTCCTGTGCCTGCTGGTGGGGCTGTCATTAGTGTCTACCTTCTTCTCTCTTGTTCTCTTGCTCGCTTACAGTGGTTGCCTTTCTGTCTCTCCCCCTTTCTCAGAGCATCATCATCTAGACAACTCCTAGAATGAAAGGATTTGCCTCTGCACTCAGGCAGCCCCACCAGTGCAGCCCTAGGCCCTGGCTGCTGCCCCAATGTGGACATCGTCTCTGACTTGCCCCATAGAATCCCAGGCCTAGCCAGGCAGCCCTGGCCATCCCAAGTCCACCCAAGGACCCTTCTTCTCTGTACCTACAGCTGCTGCCTCATCCCAGCTGTCCTAAGGCAGCAACCTCCTGACCAGTCTCTTCCTGGACTCCCTTCTTCATCCATTCTGATCATAGCTGTCCATTCTGCCACTCACTTGCTCAAAACCCTTCTGAGTCTCTCTACTCACCACCACATCTTTTAAGATTTATTTATTTATTTGAGAGAGAGAGAGCACAAGTGGGAGGGCCAGAAGGAGAGGGAGAGAGAATTTGAAACAGATCCTGTGCTGAGCGCAGAGCCAGATGCAGGGCTTGATCTCAAGACCCTGAGATCATGACCTGAGCTGAAACCAAGACCTAGACACTTAACCGACTGTGCCACTCAGCGCCCTGACCACCATATTATTTAAACTCTTAAGTATGTTGGGCAACCCCAGTGGCTCAGCAGTTTAGCACCACCTTTGGCCTGGGTTGTGACCCTGGAGACCAGGGATCGAGTCCCATGTCGGGCTCCCTGCATGGAGCCTGCTTCTCCCTCTGCCTGTGTCTCTGCCTTTCTCTCTCTCTGAGCTTCTCATAAATAAATAAAATCTTTTAAAATAAACAAACAAACAAACAAACTCTTAAGTGCAGCTCTCAAGGATCCAACTCCCTAATTCATGCTTTATGCGTACACTCAGCAAATCTCTTTTCAGCAGTGACACTGTCTAGGCCCCAGGGATACAGTGGTGAACAAGAGAGACATCCCTTGCCCTAGTAGAACATGTAATCACATGGGGAAGATGGGACATAAATGTAAAGTACAGGTTGTAGTAAGGGCTAGCAACAAAAATGAACAAGTGTACCAACAGAATTATCACCTGGGCAGGTGGTCAGGGAAGGATTTGCTAAGGGAGGAGCCCTGAAGGATGAGGAGTGCCTATACTGGGAGAGGAGGGTGTGTTCCAGGCTGGCCCAAAGGTACAAAAGAGTTTGGGGTGTGAAAGAAGAAAAGAGCAGTGTGGCAGGCCATAGATGGTGATGGGGAGAAGGGCCGGTGATGGAACTGGGAAGGTCAGGAAGGGTCTAATCATGTAGAGCCTTATAAGCCAGTGTAAGGATTTTGGATTTTATTCTAAGTACAACAGGAAGTCACTGGAGGCAGGTGGGATACGCCTGGCTGGTTCAGTCAAAAGAGCATGCAGCTCTTAATCTTAGGGTCATGAATTCAAGCCCCACGATGGGCACAGAGACTACTTAAAAAAATAATAATTTAAAAAAATAATAATAATAATAATTTTTTAGGGGCATCTGGATGGTTCAGTCACTTAAGTATCCAACTTTTGATTTCAGCTTAGGTCATGACCTCAGGGTCGTGAGATCTTGCCCTGTGTTGGGCTCCATGCTCACCACGGAGCCTGCTTGTCCCTCTTCCCCGGCCTTGTCAGTCCATCCCCCACCCCTTCTCTCTATCTCTCATAAGTAAATAAATAAATAAAAAGATAGATAAAGGGATGCCTGGGTGGCTCAGCGGTTGAGCACCTGCCTTCTGCCCGGGGTATGATCCTGGGGTACCAGGACCAAGTCCCACATCTGGCTCTCTGTGAGGAGCCTGCTTCTCCCTCTGCCTGTGTCTCTGCCTCTCCCTCTCTCTCTCTCTCTGGGTCTTTCATGACTAAATAAATAAAACCTTTATAAATCAATCAATCAATCAATCTTAAAAAAGATAAATAAAATCTTTTTTAAAATTATATATATATATATATATTTAAAGATTTATTTATTCATTCACAAGAGACAGAGAGAGCAAAAGAGGCAGAGACACAGGCAGAGGGAGAAGTAGGCTCCCCAGAGGGAGCCCAACACAGGAATCGATCCCAGATCCCAGGATCACACCCTGAGCAAAAGGCAGACACTCAACCACTATGCCACCCAGGCATCCCCCAAAATAATATTTTTTTAAAAGATGTTTCTGGAGGGCAGCCCGGATGGCTTAGCAGTTTAGCACCACCTTCAGCCCAGGGCCCGATCCTGGAGATCCGGGATCAAGTTGCACATCAGACTCTGCATGGAGCCTGCTTCTCCCTCTGCCTGTGTCTCTGCCTCTCTCTCTCTCTCTCTCTCTCTCTCTCTCTCTCTCTGTGTGTGTGTGTGTCTCTCATGAATAAATAAATAAAATCTTTTTAAAAAGTAAATAAAAAATAAAAGATGATTCTGGAGAATTCTCAGTGAAAGATGGCAAAGTAAAGGTACTTATTTGTGTCTCCCCTTCAGAGCCACACTAAGAATAACCAAACACAACAAAATGTAAAGAGAAGAAAAGACCATGTTCAATGAAATTTGTATAACTTCAAGCCACAATCATGAAAGGCACCTGCCAAATGTAGTTATGTGTGTATCTAAGCAAGGGCATTACATGAAAGCAGAAATATGCTGCCCAAACCCTTGGATAGGACACCCCCTTAAAGGGATATCCAGGATCCCTTTGTCTGAAGCAGTAATACTGAAGTTGAGAACAGGCTGAGGAGATGTTTCCCCTAGAAACCTGGTTTGACACCTCAGGACAGCAGAAAAGGAGTAGTTTAAGAAGAAATCATGCTGGGATGACATTCCTATTGCTTTGTGACATGGCCTCTTAATCAAGGATGAACTGAGGGGGAGCAGGACAAAATGCAGAGAATGTCAGACTGTGTGCCAGCAAGTTTTACCATGACATGACCCTATCTCCCAAATATCAAAAACTGAGAGGAGATGTGTCCCTCCACACACCTTCAGGTACTCTCCGCTGAGCAGGGAGCCCAATATGGGACTCAATCCCAGGACCTAGAGACCATAACCCAAACTGAAGGCAGACACTCAACCATCTGGGCCACCTAGGTGCTGATGAATTAGATTTTAAACCAAAGACTGTAATGAAAGATGAGGAAGGACATTATATCATAATTAAAGGGTCTACCCAACAAAAAGATTTATCAATTCTAAATATTGATGCCCCTAACATGAGAGCAGCCAGTTATATAAGCCAATTAATAACAAAATTAAAGAAACACATTGGGGACACCTGGGTGGCTCAGTGAATTAGCATCTCCCTTCAGCCCAGGGTGTGATCCTGGAGTCCTGGGATCGAGTTCAACATCGGGCTCCCTGTGTGGAGCCTCCTTCTCCCTCTGCCTGTGTCTCTGCCTCTCTCTTGCTGTGTCTCTCATGAATAAATAAATAAAATCGAAAGAAAGAAAGAAAGAAAGAAAGAAAGAAAGAAAGAAAGAAAGAAAGACATTGATAATAGTACAATAATAGTAGAGAACTACAACACCCCACTCACTGCAATGGACAGATCATCTAAGCAGAAGGTCAACAAGGAAAAAGGGATTTGAATGACACACAGGACCAGATGGCCTTCACAGATATATTCAGAACATTCCATCCTAATGCAACAGAATACACATTCTTCTCAAGTGCACGTGGAACATTCTCCAAAATATATTCTATACTGTGTCACAAATCAGGTCTCAACCAGTACCAAAAGATTAGGGTCATTCCCTGCATATTTTCAGACCACAATGCTTTGAAACTGAAACTCAAACACAAGAGAAAATTCGGGAAGAACTCAAATACATGGAGGCTAAAGAGCATCCTTCTAAAAAATGAATAGGTCAACCAGGAAATTAAAGAATTTTAAAAATTCATGTGAACAAATGAAAATAAAGGCACAACTGTTCAAAACCTTTGGGATGCAGCAAAGGTGATCCTAAGTATATAGCAATACAACACTTTCTCAAAAAACAAGAAAGGTCTCAAATACAAATACACAACTTAATCTTATACCTAAAGAAGCTAGAGGGCAGCCCGGGGGGCTCAGCAGTTTAGCGCCGCCTTCAGCCCAGAGCCTGATCCTGGAGACCCGGTATTGAGTCCTGCGTCGGGCTCCCTGCATGGAGTCTGCTTCTCCCTCTGCCTCTCTCTCTCTCAATGTGTCTCTCATGAATACATAAATAAAATCTTTAAGAAGAAGAAGAAGAAGAAGAAGAAGAAGAAGAAGAAGAAGAAGAAGCTGGAGAAAGAACATCAAATAAAGCCTAAACCAAGCAGTAGGAGAAATAATATAATAAAGATCAGAGCAGAAATCAATAAAACAGAGACCAGAAGAACTGTAGAACAGATCTATGAAAGTAGGAGATGGTTCTTTGAAAGAATTAATAAGATTGATAAACCCCTGGCCAAATTTTCCAAAAATTAAACAGAAAGGACCCAGATAAATAAAATCATGAATGAAAGAGGAGAGATCACAACTAACACTGAAGAAATACAATTTTAAGAATATATTATGAGCAACTACATGCCAACAAATTAGGCAATCTGGAAGAAATCAATGTATTCCTAGAGACATATAAACTACCAAAAATGAAACAGGAAGAAATATAAAATCTAAACAGATCCAAAGCCAGCAAGTAAACTGAAGCAGTCATCAAAAACCTCCCAACAAACAAGAAGAATCTAGGGCTGGATGGCTTCCCAGGGGAATTCTATCAAACATTTAAAGAAGAATTAATACCTATTCTTATGAAGCTATTTCAAAAAATAGAAATGGAAGGAAAACTTCTGAACCCTTTCTATGAGGCCAGCATTACCTTGATCCTAACACCAAAGACCCCACAAAAAAGGAGAGTTACAGACCAATAGCCCTGTTGAACAAGGATGCCAACATTCTCACCAAGGTATCAGCCAATAGGATCCAAGAGTACTTTAAAAGGATTATTCAAAAATAAATAAATAAATAAATAAATAAATAAATAAATAAATAAATAAATAAATAAAAGGATTATTCACCATGACCAAGTGGGATTTATTCCTGGGCTGCAAGGGTGGTTCAACATCTGAAAATCAATCAGCTTGCTACAGCACATTAATAAAAGAAAGGACAAGAACTATATGATCCCTCTCAATAGATGCATAAAAAGCATTTGTCAAAGTATAGCATCCTTTCTTGATTAAAACTCTTCAGAGTGTAGGGATAGAAGGAACATACCCCGATGTCATGAAAGCCATCTACAAAAAGCCCACTGTGAATATCATTTTCAATGGGGAAAGCCTGAGAGCTTTGCCCCTAAGGTCAGGAACACGACAGGGATGTCCACTCTCACCACTGTTAGTCAACATAGTACTAGAAGTCCTAGCCTCAGCAATCAGACAACAAAAAGAAACAAAAGGCATCCAAATTGGCAAAGAAGAAGTCAAATTCTCAATCTTTGCAGATGACATGATACTTTATGTGGAAAACACAAAAGACTCCACCCCAAGATTGCTAGAACTCATACAGGAATTCAGCAAAGAGGCAGGATACAAAATGAATGCACAGAAATCTATTGCATTTCTATACACTAACAATGAGACAAGAAGAAACAATAAGAAAGAGAAATTAAGGAGTCAATCCCATTTACAATTGCACCCAAAAGCATAAGATACCTAGGAATAAATCTAACCAAAGAAACAAAGGATCTGTACTCAGAAAACTATAGAAAATTCATGAAAGAAACTGAGGAAGACAAAAAGAAATGGAAAAATGTTCCATGCTCATGGATTGAAAGAACTAATACTATTAAATGTCTATGCTACCCAGAGCAATCTATTCATTCAATACAATCCCTATCAAAATACCATGAACTGGGATGCCTGGGTGGCTCAGTGGTTGAGCTTCTGCCTTCAGCTCAGGGCATGATCCCAGGATCTGGGATGGAGTCCTGCAGCAGGTTCCTTGCAGGGAGCCTGCTTCTCCCTCTGCCTATGTCTCTGCCTCTCTGTGTGTGTGTCTCTTATGAATAAATAAATAAAATATTTTTTAAAAATACCATCAACTTATTTCACAGAGTTGGTACAAATAATCCTAAAATTTGTATGAAACCAAAAGGACCCCGAATAGCCAAAGGAATGTTGAAAAAGAAAACCAAAGGGGCGCCTGGGTGGCTCAGTAGTTGAGCATCTGCCTTTGGCTCAGGGTCGTGATCCCGGGGTCCTGGGATCGAGTCCCATGTCAGGCTCCCCGTTGGGGAGCCTGCTTCTCCCTCTGCCTGTGTATCTGCCTCTCTCTGTGTGTCTCTCATGAATAAATAAATAAAATCTTTATAAAAAAAAAAAAAAAGAAAGAAAAGAAAAAGAAAACCAAAGCTGGCAGCATCACAAGGCCTTTATACAGCTAGTATAAAGTTGTAATCATCAAGACAGTATGGTACTGGCACAAACAGACACATAGATCAATGGAACAGAAGAGAGAACCCAGAAATGGACCCTCAACTCTGTGGTCAACTAATTTTTGACAGAACAGAAAAGAACATCCGCTGGAAGAAAAAGACAGTATGGGGAAATGGTGTGGGGAAAATTCAACAGTTCAACACCATTCAACAAATGGTGTGGGGAAAATTGGACAGCCATGGGCAGAAAAATGAAACTGGACCATTTCCTCACACCATACACAAAAACAGACTCAAAACGAATGAAAGACCTAAATGTGAGACAGGAATCCATCAAAATCCTAGAGGAAAACACAGGCAGCAAACTCTGTGACCTTGGCCACAGCAACTTCTTGCTAGACACATCTCCAAAAGCAAGAGAAACAAAAGCAAAAATGAACTATTGGGATTTCATCAAGATAAAAAGCTTTTACACAACTAAGGAAAACAGTCTACAAAACCAAAAGGCAATCTACAGAACAGAAGATATTTGCAAATGACATATCAGATAAAGGGCTAGTATCAGAATACCTGGGTGGTTCAGCGGTTAAAGTGTCTGCCTTCAGCTCAGGGCATGATCCTGGGGTTCCGGGATGAGTCCTGCATCGGGCTCCCTGCATGAATTCTCCCTCTGCCTATGTCTCTGCCTCTCGCTCTGTATCTCTCATGAATAAATAAATAAAATCTTTAAAAAGGGGGAGGGGGCTAGTATCAAGATCTATAAAGAACTTATCAAACTCAACACCTAAAGAACAATCTAGTCAAGAAATGGGCAAAAGACATAAGCAGACATTTCTCTGAAGAAGACAAATGGCCAACAGACACATGAAAAAATGCTCAACATTGCTTGGCATCAAGGAAATACAAATCAAAACCACAATGAGATACCACTTCACACCTGTCAGAATGGCTAAAGTTATAAGTCAGGAAATGACAGATGTTGGGGAGGATGTGGAAAAGGGGAACCCTGTACACTATTGATGGGAATGTAAGTTGGTAGAGCTGCTCTGGAAACCAGTATGGATGTTCCTCAAAAAGTTGAAAATAGAGCTATGCTATGACCCAACAATTGCACCACTGGGTATTTCCTCCAAAGATACAAATGTAGTAATCCAAAGGGACACCTGCACCTCAATGTTTATAGCAGCAATGTCCACAATAGCCAAACTATGGAAAGAGCCCGGATGTTCATCAAAAGATGAATGGATAAAGAAGATGTGGTATATATAATGGAATACTACTCAGCCATCAAAAACAATGAAATTTTGCCATTTGCAAAGACATGGATGGAACTAGAGGATATTATGCTAAGTGAAATAAGTCAATCAGAAAAAGACAATTATCATATGATCTCACTCGTGGAATTTAAGAAACAAAACAGAGTATCATAGAGGAAGAGAGGAAAAAATAAAACAAGACAAAATCAGAGGGAGAGAAACCATAAGAGATTCTTAGTCATAGGAAACAAACAAGGGTTGCTGGAGTGGAGGAGGGTTGGTGGATGGTAACTGGGTGATGGACATGAAGGAGGGCATGTGATGCAATGAGCACTGGGTGTTATATAAGACTGATGCATCACTGACCTCTACCTCTGAAATGTATTATATGTATTATTATACATTATATGTTAATTAATTGAATTTAAATAAAATTTAAAAAAGAACCAATGGGGGGAAAGACTTAAAAGTAATAGATTAGTTTATGTGTTGACTGAATATTATAAAGCATAATGAATAATAGCAATGACCCCCCCCAAAAAAAAATCTGGGTAATAATTTTGATATTTGATAAAGAAAAGTTCAACATGAAAAAAATGAGACAAGTAGAAAATAATACAAATATCGGGCAGCCCCGGTGGCTTAGGGGTTTGGCGCCGCCTTCTGCCGGGGCGTGATCCTGTAGACTCAGGATCGAGTCCCACATCAGGCTCCCTGCATGGAGTCTGCTTCTCCCTCTGCCTGTGTCTCTGCCTCTCTCTCTCTCTCTCTCTCTCTCTCTCTCTCTGTCTCTAATGAATAAATAAAATCTTTCAAAAAAAAAAAAGAAAGAAAATACAAATATCATAAACATAGAAGCACCAAGAATATAGCCTCATAGCCTCAAAATATATGAACCAACAACTTTGCTTTGGAAGAAATAAATAAATAAATAATGGTTAGATTTTAACACACTCTTCTTAGAACTGAATGATCAAGGAGATGAAAATAGAGGTATAAAACAGATGAGTAATCTTATTGATAAATTCAAGATACTGGCAAATATAAACTTCTACACCCAAGAAAGAGAAAATACACATTCTCATCTAATGCATTGATATTTATTTATTTATTTATTTATTTATTTATTTATTTATATCCCAGGACCCCAGGATACAACCTGAGCCAAAGGCAGTTATTTGGGCCACCCAGGGGTCAGCGGTTTAGCGCTGCCTTCAGCCCAGTGTGTGATCCTGGAGGCTCAGGATCGAGTCCCATGTCAGGCTCTCTGCATGGAGCCTGCTTCTCCCTCTGCCTGTGTGTCTGCCCCCACCCCCCACCCCACCCCCGCCGTCTCTCTGTGTGTGTCTTTCATGAATAAATAGATAAAATCTTTAAAAAAAAAAAAAAAGGCAGATGCTCAACCACGAGGCACCCAGGTGCCCCACTCCTTTTTATTACAAATAACATGTATTATGGTCCATGTTTGTGGCTTTTTTTCCTGTAAGTCCCTCTCTCTCTCTTTCTAGCTGTTTTATACTGTGAGAGATCTAAATGGTGCTCACTCAGTGCTAGTGCTTATTCTGGGTGGTGGGATAGTGATTCCTGTGTTGCATCAGGATTTGCTGTATTGCTTGAATTTTTGTCAATGCTGCTGGGACTCATGGATATGGGTCATGGACATTCTAAAAAAGAAGCAGAAAAGATGAGCCAAGTGGTTGTTTCTAGCAGCCACATGGGAGGCGGGTGACAGGCTCCTGTAAAGTGGGGGGTGTCGGGGGCCTGAAATGAGGGGAGGAGCATCTGAGAGGGAAAGAGAGAGATTGAAGACTGATTTCTGAGGTAGAACTTGCTGATGAATTGCATATGGGAAGTTAAGGTGAGGAAAAGTCCAGACCTGAACGGAGGGACTGAGTAGATGGGGGCACCATTACCGTGTGGGGGGTAGCACAGATTTAGAGAGGAAACCAGGAGTTTGTTTTTGGACTTAGTGGGTTTCAGACACTGCGAAACATCCATGTGGACATCCGTGGGCTCAGCAGGTGTGTGCCCTCACTGTGTGCTGGCCCAAGGACAGCCCAGGGCACAGGACAGACCTGACAACCTTCCGTCCTGCAGCTTGGTTGGTGCCAAGGGAAGGCCAGGCAGCATGAGTGATGCACACGTATTTCAGAAGTTACCTGTGCAGTGCAGGGGGAAAGGCCACAAGGAGGAAGAACCTGCGGGGAGGCTAATTGAAGGGAAACTGGCCATGAAAGGCTCCATGGGAACAGCTGCATTAAGCAAAAGCCTCGAGGAGAAGAGGTGGGGCGGAGGGGGGAACCTGGCAGGTGGCGGGCAGGTTCTGGGCTCACGGGGGCCTCAGGGCCACTGACAGGACTTCGGCTTTCCCTTGGAGGCCAACAGGGGGCCACTGAGATATTTTGAGCATAAGGCAGACATAATCTGATTGGCACTTGCAAAGGATCCCTCCAGCTGCTGCACGAGTATCTAAGATGAACATGTGATGCCGTCATCCCCCATTTGTGCGGGTGTGTTTCCAGGCCCCTGGGGGAGGCTGCACCTGCCCATGGTCGCCAGCCCTCACCACTGTGCTTTCCTGGGTATGCATAACCTATACATCCACCTTACAGACTAGGCTCAGCAAGAGATGACCATGATGCCATGAAGGACATGGATGACAACAACAAAAGTACTCAGAACAGCACCTGGTATAGTATAAGTACTTGGTAAAAAAAAAAAAATAATAGCTGTTATTTGCTATTGTTAAAAATTACCTCCTCACCTGTCTCCCTGCATCCACCCTGCCGTTCTTCTCTCAAGCTTTTCCATATTGCAGACTGAGATTATTCAAAATTACTGATCACATCACATGGACAAGTGCGCACACACACACATACTTAGATTGCTGAAAAAAAACATTTAGGAGTGCCTGGGTGGCTCAGTAGGTTAAGTGTCTGCTTTTGATTTCAGCTGGGGTTGTGATCTCAGGATCATGAGATTCAGCCTCAGGTCAGGTTCTGTGTGCATGGCATAGAGTCTGCTTGGGATTCTCTCTTTCCCTCTCTTTCTGCCCCTCTCCCCCTAAAGAAAAAAAATTCAGTGGCTACCACTCTTTAACATGCTCTTCGAGTCCTGTGCACCTCTCTAGTCTTGCCCTGTATCTCTGTCTATTTTGCTCTTGAGCTACAGCCACACTCACTTTCCCTCAGAAATTCGGGCTCAACATGCCCCCCTCCTTCTAGAGGGCTTTTGCATGTGATGGTCCCTCCATCTGGGAAGCCCTCCTCCCCTCAGCTCTGCTCTTCTCCTGTCCTGCTCATCTTGCACATTGCAACTCCAGCATGGCTTCCACAAAGGTGCTCCCCACTCCCAGGCTAAGTTACATTCTTATTCTTTGTTAAAAATTACCACAAATGTGATCTTTCAGAAATTACCTCTATTTGTAATTATCCATTTGTTTGTGTGATAGTGTGGTATTTGCTGTCCTCCCCTCTACACTGAAAGCCCTGTAAAATCAGGAGACATATTGGTTCCTACTGTTTTTGCTGCAGCATTCTACCTTGCCTGGCACATACAAGTACTATATTCTGAATGCATGAATGAATGAATGAATGAATGAGTCTGCAGAAGAAGCAACCACAGCCAACACACAGGGTCCATAGGGGGCACTCTTGGCCCTTCCTAGTGACAGGGGTAAAGCCGCTGACTCCAGTTAGTGAGAGGCAGGGTCTGCGTCGCAGGTGTGGTGGAGCAGCAGTGTGTCCTTGGCTGAGTTCTGTCGCCTACATGAGCCTCAGTGTCTCCATCTGTAAAATGTGGATCATGATTCCTACATCACACGGTTGTCAGAAGGACCAAATGAGCCTTGGATAAGATAGCACGTTTTTAAAATTTTAACATTAAACAAGGTAATAAGTTGTTCAGTTTTTCAAAAGGAATTTTGCCAGGAATCCAGATGGAAAGAAAAACCAAATATACGAGTACCAAGGCTGACACCGGCAGTTCTGACAACTTACTCGACGTGTAAGCCCGGGTCTTAGCCCAGACAATGGCAAGTCTGGCTACAGATGGGCTTGATGGGCACTATTCCCTGGGACCACCTCAGTGTCCAATGGTTTGGACACAAGGCCAGGCCACTGCGAGACCCTAGACAGAGGGACCCAGCCCAGCCCAACTCTGGGACCCTCAAAGAAACCCATTTCTGCCACTCGCTCCCCAGGGTGGCTCAGGTCCTGCTCAGGCTGTGCCTTGTGGTCCAGAGACCTCTGGGTGAGGGAGGAGGCACTCCTGCCCCAAGCTCCCTCAGGCGGACACTCACTCCCTGGGAGAGTCTCCAGCTGAGCAGTCTGAACCTGTAGCAGCTGCTCTTGTCCTCTGGGGCTGCTCGAGCTCCAGGCAGTGAAGCCCAAGGCCTGGCTGCCTCTGACCTTCTCTGGCCTCCCTGAAACCCAGCTTCAACAGCAGAGCTCTGGACTTGGGCTTAGGCCTCTAGAAACAGGCCTCTAATTGGGGTCACACACGTTTGTTTCACACCAGCCGTCCTAAGGTCTTTGGGGATGGGGTTTCCAGAAGCACAACCTCTCCTCTCAAAGAAGCCAAAATGGGTCCTGGGGAACAGGGCTGGGAGTGGTCCCCAGACACCGGGCTCTCTGGTCTCTGACCAGGCACCCTCTCTGTCCCACTTTCCCCTCCCTCCCCACTTTCTCTGTCCCTCTGGAAGGAAGGTCGGAAATGTTGAGTGGGTAGGAGGGAGCAAGCACAGCATAGGAAGTGGGAGATGAACTGAGTCGTTTGTGGGAAGAGGAGCAGGAAGGGCTGCCCTAGTCTGAGTTCCCAGGATTCTTCATGGCTCCAAGTCACCCCGACCTGAACACTGTGCCTGCTCTATCTTCGTCCCTGCCCACTAGATCTGCCCTTCCCCTGCCTCTAGCCCAGCCCGTTGATCCTCCAGAGCCTCCTCAAGTAGCACACACTCCACACCTCAACTCAGGTGACCCTGCTGCTCCCCCAAGGAGCGGTCTATCCCCATAGTCTTCACATCTGTGCTCCCTAAGAGAATTTTTGGGGAAAAAGAAATTACATGGGACACCTGGGTGGCTCAGTGGTTGAGTGTCTGCCTTTGGCTCAAGGCCTGATCCTAGGACTGAGTCCTCCATGGGGCTCCCCTCAGGAAGCCTGCTTCTTCCTCTGCCTATGTCTCTGCCTCTCTCTGTGTCTCTCATGAATAAATAAATAAAACCTTAAAAAAAAAAAACCTACTTACTACCTTGAATGTATTTTGACAGCTAATTTTTTTTTTGTCATTAGTTTAAATCATTACAGAGGATATTTCTGATGTCATGACTTTTCTTGTTTAAAATAGGCTCCACGCCGAGTGTGGATCCTGAGATGAAGACCTGAACTCAAAAACCAACTGAGCTTCCCAGATACCCCTAAGTGTTGTAACATTTTTAAATAAAACCATTAAGACTTTTTTTTAACATTTATTTATTTGAGAGGGAAGGAGAGACAGAGAGAGAGAGCACTTGGTGGGAAGAAAGAAAGATCAGTGAGCTGCAGGAGGGGCAGAGGAAGAGAGAATCTCCAGCAGACTCCATGCTGAATGTGGAACTCAAGATGGGGAGTCAGTCCCATGACCTGGAGATCATGACCTGAGCTGAAACCAAGAGTCAGGTGCTCAACCAACTGAGCCAGCCAGGTGCCCCCATTAAGACTGTTTTTGTTTTGTTTTGTTTTTTTAAACTGTTTTTAAATGTGTGTTCAGGGACACCCAGGTGGCTCAGTGGTTAAGTGCCTGCCTTCAGCCGGGGGTGATCCTGGAGTCCCGGGATGGAGTCCTGCGTCAGGCTCCCTGCATGGAGCCTGCTTCTCCCTCCCTCCTGTGTCTCTGCCTCTCTCTCTCTCTCTGTCTATCATAAATAAATAAATACATAAATAAATACATAAATAAATAAATAAATAAATAAATATTTTTTTAAAACCTTTAAAGATAATAATAAATAAATAAATGTCTGTTCAATACAATCTAAACATCACAATGGTTTGACACCATCCATTGTCTCTTTATATACAAATAGACAACTAGACAGAAGAGCAGTAAGGAGACAGAGACACTTAGCACTATGTGCGGTGGATCCATCACACATACAGATGGCAGCAGAATGCACACATAGAACATTCTTCAAGACAGATCACATGTCAGGCCACAAAACAAGTCTTAACAAAATTAAGAAGATTGGAACCAAGTGTCTTTTCCAATCACAGTGGAATGAAATTAGACATCAATAGCACTAGGAAAACTAGAAAATTCACAAATATGTAGAAATTGAACCACCAAGGACCAAAGAAGAAATCATAAGGGAAATCAGAAAATATCTCAAGACAAATAAAATGAAAACACAGGGACTCCTGGCTGGCTCAGTCAGTAGAACTCTTGATGTTGGGGTGGTGAAATCGAGCCCCACTTAGGGCATAGGGATTACTTAATTTTTTTCAATAAAAGTAAAAAATAAAAGGGCCACCTGGGTGGCTCAATGGGTTAAGCGTCTGCCTTCATTCAGGTCATGATCCCAGGATCCTGGGATCGAGCCCTGCATTGGGCTCCCTGCTCAGCAAGGAGTCTGCTTCTCCCTCTGCTCCTCCCCCCTAACTGTGTTCTCTCTCTCTCAAATAAATAAATAAAATCTTAAAAGAAAAAAGGAAGGAAAAAAAGAAAAAAGGAAGGAAGGAAGGAAGGAAGGAAGGAAGGAAGGAAGGAAGGAGGGAAGGAAGTAAGGAAGGAGACAGGAGACATGACAGCTAATGCTGAAACAACACAAGGAATCATAAGACAGTACTGTGAACGATTACACACCAACAAACTGTACAACATAAAAGAAATGGATAAATTCCTAGAAATACACGACCTACCAAGACTGAATCATGAAGAATTAGAAAATCTGCAAAGACCTAAGGAATGAGTAATCAAAAACCTCCTGACAAAGAAAAGCCCACAGCCAGACAGCTTTACTGGAGAATCTCACCAAACATGTAAAGAAAATTAATGCCAATCCTTCTCAAACTCCTCCAAAAAATTGAAGAGAACAGAACACTTCCAAACTCATTCTATGAGGCCAGAATTATCCTGATACCAAACACAAACAAAGACACTATAAGAAAACTAAATACCAATATCCCTGATAAATATTAACACAAAATCCTCAACAAAATACTAGCAAATCAAATTCAACAGTACATTAAAAAACTTATACACTATGACCAAATGGGATTTATCCCTGGGATGCAAGAAAAGTTCAACATAAAAAAAAAAAACAATAAACATAATACACCACATTAACAGAATAAAAGAAAAAAACACATGCCCATCACAACTGATATAGAAAAAACATTTGAGGGAATCCCTGGGTGGCTCAGTGTTTAGCGCCTGCCTTCAGCCCAGGGCATGATCCTGGAGACCCGGGATCGAGTCCCACATCAGGCTCCCTGCGTGGAGCCTGCTTCTTCCTCTGCCTGTGTTTCTGCCTCTCTCTCTCTCTCTCTCTCTCTCTCTCTGTGTGTGTGTCTCTCATGAATAAATAAATGAAATCTTTAAAAAAAAAAAAGAATACTTTGAGTTTCAACACCCTTTCTTGATAACCACTCAACAAACTAGGAAAAGAAGGAACAACCTCAACATAGTAAAGGCGATATATGAAAACACACAGTTAACATCATACCCAAGAGTGAAAAACTGAGAGCTTCACCTCTAAGGTCAGAAAAGGGCAGGCACCCCTCTCGCCACTTCTGTTCAGTTCTGGAAGTCCTAGCCACAGCAATCAGGTAATGAAAAGAAATAAAAGACATCCAAATGATCAACCAGGCAGAAGACTCATCTGCTGAAAACCATAGAACATGCTGCTGAAAGGAAGAAGAGATCAATAGAAAGAAGCTCCATGTTCATGGACTGGAAAACTTCATATTGATGAAATGTTGGTCTAACTCAAAGTGATATACAGATTAAATGCAATCCCTATCAAAACCCCAAGGGTGGTTTTTTTTGCAGAAATAGAAAAAAACTATCCTAAAATGCATATGGAATCTCAAAGGACCCCATATAGCCAAAAAAATCTTGAGAAAGAGGAACAAAGTTGGAGGTATCATACATTCTGATTTCAAAACATATTACAAAACTACGGTAATCCAAACGGTATGGAAGTGGCAAAAAGACAATAAAGACAGGCATATACACCAACTGAATGGAATGAAGAGCCTAGAAATAAAGCCTCATTTATTTGGTCAAATGATTTTCAGCCTTATACGACATACAAAAATTAATTCAAAATGGATTAAAATCCTAAACATAAGACCTGAAACCATAAACCTCCTAGAAGAGAACATGGGGGAAATCTCCATGGCATTGTAACAGGCAATTATTTCTTGGATATGACACCAAAAGCAGGTAGGTAACAAAAGCAAAAATAAACAAATGGGACTACATCAAACTTCAAAACTTCTGCAGCGAGGAAGAAATGTCAGGGTGAAAAGTAGCCCACAAGAGGGGAGAAATATCTGCAAACCATACATTGCACAAGAGGTTAATATTAAGGATATATAAAGGGGCACCCAACTGGTTCAGTTTGTAGAGCAGACAACTCTTGATTTCAGTGTTGTGAGGTCAAGCCGTACACTGGGTATAGAGATTACTTAGAAAAAAAGTTATTAAATTTAAACAGTAAGGGACACCTGGGTGACTCAGTGGTTAGGCATCTACCTTCAGATGTGCCTCAGGATGTGATCCCAGGGTCCTGGAATTGAGTCCTGCATTGGGCTCCCTGGGGCTCTCCCTCTGCCTGTGTCTCTGCCTCTCTCTCTGTGTCTCTCATGAATAAATAAATAAAATCTTTGAAAAACATAACTAAAGATAATAAAATTTTTAAAAATTAAATCTTTTTTTAAAAATAATACATAAAGACCTGCTACAACTCAATATTAACAACAACAAGACACAAATAACCTCATTTAAAAATAAGCAGATAGGGAACACCTGAGTGGCTCAGTGGTTGAGCATCTGCCTCAGGGCATCATCCTGGAGTCCCAGGATCGAGTCCCACATCAGGTCCCTGCATGGAGCCTGCTTCTCCCTCTGCCCGTGTCTCTGCCTCTGTGTGTGTGTGTCTCTCTTGAATAAATAAATAAAATCTTAAAAAAAAAAAAAAGCAAATAGACATTTATGCAAAGCAGATATGCGAACAGCCCAGAAGCACATGAAAAGATACTCAACATCAGGGAAATGCAAATCAAAACCACTACAAATCACCTCACCCCTATTAGGATGGCCACTATCAGTAAAACAGAACATAACAAGTGTTGGCAAGAACGTGGAGAAATCAGGGCGCCTGGATGGCTTAGTTGGTGAAGCGTTGGCCTTCAACTCAGGTCATGATCTCAGGGTCCTGGGATTGAGACCCACATCAGGTTCCCTGCTCAGTGGGGAGTCTGCTTCTCCCTCTGCCTCTCACCCCACTCGTGCTCTCTCTTGTTCTCTCTCCCTCTCAAATAAACAAAATCTTTTTTAAAAAAAAAAGAAGAATGTGGAGAAATTGGGCAATGTCAGTGGAAATGCAAAAGGGTGCAGTCGCTGTGGAAAACAGTGTAGAGGTTCCTCAAGAATTTAAAAATAGAACTACCAGCAATCCCACTTCTGGGTATATCTCAAAAGCATTGAAAATAGAATCTTGAATGGGACGCCTGGGTGGCTCAGTGGTTGAGTGTCTACCTTTGGCTCAGGTTGTTTGGCTCAGGGTGTAATCCTGGTCCCGGGATCGAGGCCCACATCGGGCTCCCTGAGAGGAGTCTGCTTCTCCCTCTGTCTGTGTCTCTGCCTCTGTGTGTGTGTGTCTCATGAATAAATAAATAAAATCTTAAAAAAAAAAGAAAGAAAGAAAGAAAACAGAATCTTGAATAGATGTCAGTGTTCCCAAGACACTGATGCAAATTGCATGTCTGTCCACCCACAGGTGAGTGATAAAGAATATGGTACACATTGAATGGAATATTAGCCAGCCTTTAAAAAGAAGGAAACGGTGTTGTGCGCAACAAGAGGGATAAACCGTGAGGATGTTATACGACATGATGAGTGATAAAGAATATGGTACACATTGAATGGAATATTAGCCAGCCTTTAAAAAGAAGGAAACGGTGTTGTGCACAACAAGAGGGATAAACCGTGAGGATGTTATACGACATGATATAAGCCAACCCTAAAGAGACAGATATGGCATAATTCCACTTATCTATCTAAAGTCACTGAACTCAGAGAAACACAAAGTGGAGTAGTGGTTGGCAGGGGCAGATGGCCTGCCATGGGATGGGCACAGTCTTGGGCACGTGGGAGTTCTCAGGCCCTGCAGGACCATGACAAAGTGCAGGGAGGTAACAACCATGATGTACAACTTGAAAGTTGTTGGGCATGAAATTATGTTACGTTTGTTTTACCACAATAAGATAGAGAGCCCCCTTGCCAAGGAATGTGAACAAGCTCTTCCCCACTTAGGGACATTGGGACAGGCACAGGGGAGCTGGCGACGGGCTGTTGGGGTGGGGGTGCCACCTTGACTACAGACCTGTCCTGAGCAGATTATTCTAAGAAGTTGAGGATCTGTAAATGGAGTCTAATAAAAGTGTCTGTGCCTGCACATCTTGAAGACTGAAACTTTGGAGTACCCAGCCCCAGACTGAAAAGCCCTGATCAGAGCCTGCTGGCTGGGTCTCCTGCCCTCCTGGGGGGCCATGGGGCACTGTCCCTGTGCAGGGGGCAGCCAGCATCGTCCCCACCTCACAGTCCAGATCTGGCCACTCTGTCCCTCCTCTTCACTCCTACTTTCTGGTTGCACAAACTATTAGAAGGATCTATTGAGAAGGATTCAGGACCCCAGCACGGCTTGCGACTCCAGGCCGAGGGTGGCGGCTGCTTGCTCAGAAAACTGGAAGGAGACCTGATGGGACACCCTGTGTGCCCGAAGTGGAATGTGTGGCCCTGGTGAGCTGTGAGGGCCCTGGGAGGCTAACAGCCCTGCCAGGATCAAGCGTTCTGGCTCCTTTCTCTGTCTGGCCAGATCCCCCCTTGCCTCAGAGCCCAGGGCAAAGACCACCAAGGAATGAGGACGCTCCAGGGAGTGGAAAGGCTTTAATGAGCGTCACAGATGGACCGGATGGGATGGGTACACATTCCAAATGCAGTCATTGCCTCAGTGAGCAGGACAGTGGAGGCCCAGGCCTGCTCAGCTGTCCTCCGACCCACTGGCAGCTGAGGGGAACCCCCTAGGCATCCCCTGCACCCAGCACAGGCCTTGAGAGGAGGGGGCAAGGGCTGCTGCTGCCACCTCAGCAGGAAGACCTCAAGCAGCAAGCTGACCTCCAGAGGTCAGGAGAGGCCAGGAATCAGAGAGAACATGGAATCCCGTGGGGTCCCCAGACAGCACGGAAACTCACAGACGGGCCCCCAGAGCCAACTGGCTCCAGGAAGTAAGACCTTTAGGGGACACCCCCAGACTGAGACACTCACAAAGGGCCAGCAGAAGGTCTGGAGGGAGAAGCAGGGGTGGGGGCAGGGGGGTAGAGGAGGCAGAGGGGAGCCGGGAAGAGCACCAGGGCTAGGCACCAGGCAGTGCCATGAAGGGTGCCGGAAGGGGTCCTCTAGCTGCTGCTCTGCTGCTCCTGTTGGCGGATGAGGTTGGCAATGGGGCTGGTGATGCCACCTATCAAGGTCCAGTACTCGTCGAAGCTGATACGCCCATCGTGGTTGGCGTCCAGGTTCTGGATGAGCTTGTCTGCCGCCTTCCGGTTCCCCGTATCCTGAAGAGGAATGAGGGTCAGCGGCGCTGAGGGCAGGAGTCCGGCCTGGGGCTCTGGCCTGAGCGCTGCTGCCCTGGAAGATGTGGACCGAGCCTTCCCTGGTCATGCCCAGGCAGGGTAGGGGGTGGGACCCTGGTTTGGGGGTGCCTCACCGTCAGCATATGGTTGAGCTCTTTCTGGAGCATCTTCCGGAAGCTGCTCTTGCTGATCTTGTTTTTGACCAGGCTGTGCTTAGACACATATTTGTAGAAGTTTTCCACCAGGACCACGACCGCCTTCTCCAGCTCCGTGTAGCTGTCTGCCATCTCACCACCTCACTCCTCAGGGCCTGGGAATCAAGAGCACAGGGGAGGTGAGGAGACCCTGCAGGCCAAGTCCCCTGCAGCCTCCTGCCCCCATCCTTCTGCTGCCCGCCATCCACCCCTGCAGGTGCTCCACAGGAGAGATGAGGCTGAGACAGGGAAGCCTGACTGGGGCAGCCAGGCAGCTGGGTGGGCCTGGGACAGAAGTGTGTGGCTGCTGCAGTAATCCAGGCGCTCACCAGCTAAACCGCCCCAGCAGGTTCCCCCAGCACATTCCCGAGGCCCTGCCCCAGCCCCAGGCACTGGGCCTGTCAGGGCCCCAGCCAGAGCAGTAGGTCCTATCCCTCTGCTCTCTCCACACCTGACCCACCCAGGGCCCTCCTCAGGAGCAGCACAGCTACAGACTGCGAGGACAAGCCAGAGGGGCCAGGAGGCAGAAGCCATGTCCCCACCCCAGGCAGCAAAGCAAGGGCAGGCACCTAGGCCCTCCCCAGTCCCTTCAGCCAGGCGCCAGGACAGGGACTGCAGGAGCCCAGGGAAAGGAAAGGACAATGTCCTCATTCACTGAGTTAGACTTTCTGCAGACCCCCAGCCACCTCCCGCTAGCCTGCCCTCCTTAATATCCACCCCCAAATACATAGGAGGCCCCAAGAGCCCTGCCCCATTACCTAAGGAGGAGCTAGGCCTGGTTCTGCCCCAGCCGGAGGCAGAGCTGCAGCCAGTCAGAGACTACACGCATCACCCCCTCATCCCAGGACAAAAGGCACTCAGTCCAAGCGGATACAGCCTTCAGAATAACAGGATATGAGGGGAACAGGCGGATCTACTCCAGGAGTCGCCGCCCATGCCCAGAGCCCCCACAAGTGAACCCGGGCAAATGAACCTCCCCTCCCGCCCCCAAGCCCAGGAATGAGCTACAGTCACCCTGCCCATCAGGTCCCAGCAAGGGAAGGTAGACACAGCCACTACGTGGGCCTGAGTATCGTGTGCCCCAACTTGGAAGAGAGGTCTGCTGGCCAGGCCTCCCTCAACACAGCCTCGTGCCCTGCCAGCGTCCCTCTGCTTCCCTGGCTCTCACAGGCTCACAGGCCGCACTGGCAGGGGCTGCCGACTCTTCCAGGATCTGGTCTCCCCAGGTACCAGGCAATTCCTGAGGCAAGGATAGTGTTTCTTATGTGCAACCATTGTGTTTTCTGAACCAAAATGCACGACTCACAGACTTTAGGACCATTTTTTAAAATCCTGGGTCCATGAGCTCCCTGCTTTTAATTTCTACCTTTCCCCTTGCCTGCATCATCTGGCCCAGTGGCTTACTGGAGGTAGACGTTCTATAGATATGATACCTCCCTCCAGCCCTGGAACCAGATATCCAGAGCCCCTGACCACTCTTCTATCATTTGTCCCTTAGGAAGCTCTTTATGAAGGAGGAACATCCAGAGGGACGAGGCCCTAATGGAGGGAGAGAGGTGGGCTGAGAGAGAGGAACAGACCAGGGTGTCTCTGAGACGGGCCCTTGCCTTCTGTCCCTGCTTCACCCACCTGACCACTCTGGTCTAGGGCCAGAGGACAGAGTGTGGAAGTGGGACTACAAGAAACCACATTCTTTCCCCATGCTCCTCATTTATCAAGTGTGTGACTGTGAGGTCCAATGTTCCCACCTTTGTGAGACTTTCATACAAACATCCTAACACTCACCAACGAAGAGGGAGAAAAGTTCCGATCCACAAAATGCTGCTCCACTGGCCCTAGTCAGGGGAGGCCCAGGCCCACGGCCAGCACTCCTAGGGGTTCCAGAAGCTGTACTCACTTCCACAGGGACTGTGTGTCAAGCCTACTCCCAATCAAGCTTCAAGAGTTTGAAGAGAACCCCCCAAACTTAACCATCCCAGACCTCCTTCCCTAAATGAGGAACCCTGTGGGAGGCAGCAAGAGGAAAGAGGAAAAAATCAGGTTTGGGGTACTACACTCTGACCCTGACCCACCTTCCCCTCAAAGCCTTTCTTAGAGTCTGGTCTCTCTGATCAGGGGAGACTCCTCTGGCCCCGACCTGGCCTCTGGCAGCCATGCAGGCCAGACACTGCTGGGCACCCAGGACCGCCAGCTGCTGTCTCCTTCAACACCCTAGTTTCGGGTCCCTAGCAGTCCGAGCCCGCGCCCCGACCTTCTTCTAGTCAAATGGGAATGCTGGTGATAGCCATCTGGATAAGGGCTTCTCCGAAGCTTTTTCTGAAGGAAGGCTATCAGAGTGGGATGGCCAGGTGCCATTACCCTGGTCCTCCTGCTTCCCTCCCCTGGGGGCCAGGAGACAAGCTCTGCCACCACACTCACTCACCACACCTGCTTCTCCCACCTGCCCCATTCTGCCACCAGCCAGAGGGAACTAGGCCGGAGGGGTCAAGCTGTGGACATGGACATTAGAGCCCAAAAAGTGGGAGTGGGGGACCACTTGTCCTCCAAAGGGTCCTCTCACCCAGAGCCCCCCATCCTCCCCCAATGTCCTCCTTGTCCCTTCCTCAGCTGATTCATCCCTTGAGCAACCAAGAGGCCCCACCCCCCAACCCCGCCCACCTCAGTCCAGCTTGCTGATTTCTCCCAAACTCTGTGGGCGCTCTGACACTTGACCCTGGGTCTCAGCCACTGCAGCCCCGCCTCCCACCCCCAGGTTCTAGGCTCTACCCCTCCAAGTGCCTCCTAACCACACCCAACCCCCTTGGGTCCACCACACACAATCCACCTCTCCAACCAGAGTCTCCAATGGTCTCTAGGGGCCAGTGATGTCCCTGAACTTCTCTACCTCTTGGTCACTGTCCTCTCTAGAGCTTGGCCCTCTCTCAAGCCTGAATTTGGCCTTTCATGTGTCCCTTCCATCCACCTCAAATTTGTTCACTTGTTTCTCATCATTTATTTCCTTCTTCATCCATTGCCTCATTTATTCACTCCTTCATTCACCTACTGGTTCTCTCATTCATTCACTCACTCATTTCCTTCTTCATTCATTTGTCTGCCCCAAGTACCTGCCCTGCACAGGGGAAGTGTGATCTAAATTGGCTAGTAACCGGTCACTCCATTTGCAAGGCTGTTTCAAATGAATGTCTCCAACCTTAATGGCCCCATTCTGTGCTCCCAGTTCCAGAGGCTAATGCGTGACCCCAGGACCCCTGCCTCGCCCTCCGCCCTCCACCCTCCATGACCTCACAGGACTCACTGCATCCACCTCCCACATCCACACATAGAGCCCCCAGGTGCCGTGCACTCACTTCTGCTTCAGAGCAATGTCGCTGGAGGAAGAAGGCTGCTTCTCTGGAGCGTTGTCCAGACAAGTGGAGTTGGAGGATGGTGTAGCGTCTCACACACCCGGCTGCCCCTGGTCTCACCAAGGGCCAGAGAGCTCTTTACTAGTCAGCAAGGAAGCCTGAGCCCAGAGCACAGGCACCCCCAGGGCTCCCTCTCCAAGCGCCCCTGCCCTCATCCCCACCCTCCAGGGCAGGGCACAGCACAGGTGGCTCCGTCAACCACAGCCAGTCCAGCCACCGTCTGCCTGGGTCCCGGAGTGGAAATAAGCCTCCTGTCTTTGGGCTCTCGGGCTGACTGGGCCCTGCCCGGTTCCTCTCTCAGAACAGAGTTCCCAGAGCCCAGTGAGGCCTATGTCCAGGTCTGACCACCCCCAGCAGCCACCAACACGCACTTGCCCTTGTTCTGAAGGCAGGACCGGAGCAGCTGAGACAAAGCTCCTGACGCTCTGCCTTGTGGCACAGGCCCTGCCCGAGAGCCCAACCAGCATCCGGGTGGGGAGGGGGCTGCCCCAGCCGCTCCTCTGAAGGCCTCTCCAGTCCCCAACCCCCCCAGATGTCTCCATTCTCAAACCAGCCTGTGGGAAAATTAACAATTAACCAAACCTTCCTGCCCGGGGTCTGCAGGCCCCTTTCACGGCCCCCTCTCCTGGCCCCAAATGCCGGCAGGGCCTCTCGGGCAGCCCCCAGACCTCCCAGGCTGGGCGGGGGGTGCTCACCTGCCTCCTGGGACGGCGTCCTCTGCAGCAGGGCTCTGGGGCCTGGGCTCTGGCACTGCCAAGCAGCTCCCCCCCGCTCAGCCGGTCCAGGACTCCTCCCCGCTTCGCTCCCAGAATCTGTCCTACTCCCTTCAGCCGTGCCTGGCTGAGCTGGCTGGTGGGGAGGTAGTGACTGAGATCCCTCTTGACTTGGCCCTGGGGTTGGGCCCTCGTTAAAGGGATACACACCTTTTTTAACACCCCTCCACCCCCACCCCAAAGGGAGTGGTGGAAGCTGGCACCCCCCACGATTCCACCCTCCTTGCCCTGCAGCGCCTGAGGAAAAGAACCTAGTCAGTGGAGAAAGAAAGGGAAAGGCTATCACCTGCCCTGATCACCTGGATCCCTAGCAGCCCAGTTTCAAGGTCCCCCCCACCACACACATTCAGTCAGCATTGCAGGCCAGCCTGGCTGGCCACAGACCCCCTTGCTATTAGGATTTCAGGAGTATTGCCTGAGTTCTGTGGGTCCCATGAGAAGCCAGCAGCTGAGCCTGGCCCCTGGCCTTCCCACCCCCATCTCAAGCACCAGGAGCTGACACCCAGTATGCAGTGGAGGATTGTCCTAGGAACACCCCTCCACCCTTCCCCAGGACACCCAAGAGGAGCAGCCAGTTCAACATATGGAGGCAACAGAGCAAACTCCAACAGTAGAGACCTCAGCTCTGGGTGCTGGCTCTGTCAGGCTCTCCGCTAAGGACTTTACACAAGGTGTCCATTATTCTCCAAACAAATCTGTGAGAGATATGGACAGGCCATTTTACAGAGGAGGAAACTGACACCCTGGGAGCATGCCCAAAGCTCCAGAGATGGTCAGTGGCAGAGCTAGGCGCACACCCAGGCAGCTCAGCCTGCTTCTCAGCCCAGCATTCCCCTACAGCCAGTCAGCCAGGCTCCAGCACACCCGCTTTCTCAGGGGAGCACGCAGTGCCTCCTCTCCCATCAGAGAACAAGTGACTTGGCAAAGAGAAGCCTACCCTTCAGAGAAGACCAGGTCTCCCAGCTTTGGGGCCTCCACTGATATCCATGGGGGAAGTGAGTCCCCGTTCACTCTCACTGCAACGACTGCAGCCCCACAAGTCCCGTGCCTCCAAGGACTCTGACATTCACCCCAAGCACCCATGGACCAAGGGGGAAGCATCCAGTCAAGACAACATCTTTCACTTTTTCCATTTTTTTATTCATCAAATGATACAAAACAACCATCCTTCTTTAAATGCCCAAGCACCCTGTTGATCCTCCCCAAAGTCACACCCTCCTCAGCCTGCTCTCTCTTTTCCTGCCCAGGGGCAGAGCGGGAGGCAGGAAGGTGTAGCACTGGACAGACAGCTACCGTGTGGGTTGGGGAAGAGATCTGGAAGGGCAGGTTCTCAGAGGCCCTTCTGAGTACCAAACCTCTAACCCCCTGCTTCAAAACATTTCCAGTAGCCCAGCTCCCCGCTGCCCTCCTCTGTAACCCAATCACTCAGCCCTACACCATCTTTGTCCCCCCAGCCTCTCACCGAATCCATCCCTGGCCCCCACCCACCCCCCTCAGCGGGGGCCTCTGGGGAGCTCTCAGAGACCCTGGGAAAGGCTGCTGAGGCCTGGCCCTTGCAGAGGTGAGGCAGGTACAGACAGGGGAACTGTGTGGTGCTGGCAGAGAGGAGTTTAATTTCTAGGCCCACAGTCTCCAAGGTCCCCTTTCCCCCAACATCCCCCAAGAATCCCAGGGAAAGGTTCTCAGCTGCTCCGCACAGGGCTCTCCAACTTCACGCTCCTGGCTGCTTCTCCAATCAGCTCCCAGAAACTCCCAAACTCCAGTTTAGAGTCAGTACAGCTGCCCAAGTTGGCAATTTTCTCTTCCAGCCCATAGTTGCTCTGAGGGGAAGGAAGACAGCACAACTCAGCAAGGCGGCACCTGCCGCACCCTGCCCAGCAGGAAGCAGGCCCTGATTCTACCTGCCATTGGCAAGGGGAAGGGCTAGGGCTCCCTCGTGCAGGGGCCAGCCCAGCTGTGGGTGCGGTCTTGCGGCCCTTGCCTGGAAAGTCAGGACCTTGCCTGGGAAGTCAGGGTGCTGCCTGGGGCGGGGCGGGGCAGGGCAGGCCCACCAAGTACCGGCATAAGGTGGGGCAGCTGCTGGGTGACCAGGGCCTGCAGTTCTGAGGGAGTCAGCGTCTCCTTTCCGCCTTCCACAGAGTACTGGTGGAAGCTCCTGATGAGGGTCTCGATGGCCCTCTCCACCTCACTGAAGTCTTGTGTATCCTGAGGACGGGAGAGGGGGGAGCACTGGGTTAAGGAGGCCCCGCCCACCCAACCACACTCCACCTCCCCAGCCCCCCAAGGCCCACAGGGCAGAAGACAGCTGGAAGGCAGAGGGGCTCTCACCCACCACAGAGACCAGCATACAGCTCCCCTCGCCCCCGCTGGCCTCTGCCCTGAGCCTCAGGCTGAGCAAGGCCTCCTCCCTGTCACCCACAGCCCCCACGCAGGATGGTCCCGGCATGAGGCAGAGATACCCTTTCCCCAGAGGGCTCCTTGTGTGGACACATCACCCTGTGTGAACCCCAGAGAGGAGTTGGGGTCTCCTGGGCAAGGTCTAGGGCACAGGCAAAGGGGGCAAGTCAGCAGGGATGCAGACCCTCAGGGTGGAAGACGAGCCTGGGAACAGAAAGGCATGGACTGGGCCCACCTCAGCATTGGCCGACCGACACTGTCCCATAGCGACTGGTGTGCTGGTCCTGGTGAGAGCTGCGTCGTCCTACAGCTGGCCCTAGAGGAGCGGAAGGTTCATGATCTGCCTGGAGATCTATGGAGACAGTGGGGTTGGTGTCAGCATTTCTTTCTCAACTATCCCCTCTAGCTGTACCCCAGATACTCTGTGCCTCACTCAGGAGGCCAGAGCCAACTCCACATGAGGCCGAGTTCCTGCAGGGGATCCAGGAGCTAAGATCACAGCCTCCAGGCCCACCCATCTAGAGGGAATCCCTTGGACCTCACCCCAGATCAGCCCTCCCATTTCTTCCCACCACTCACCTCTGCTACACACACACACACACACACACACACACACACACACACACACACACGCCAGCCTCCAGGACCTGCCTTTCTCCTGGCTGGCTAGGGCAGAATAATGAAGTGTCACCCTTTGGACAGGGGGCAGCCCCTTTGAGTAAAGAGCCCTGCATCTCCTTACCTGCTGGCAGCTGCTGGGACAGGAGGCTAGGAGTCAGCTCACCTGAGCTTAGTGCTTATACCTGGGGGCAGGGAGAGAAAACAGGGGGCTGGGCCTCCTCCTAAGCCTCCCCTGTTTTGGCAGTCATCCGGGCTGTGAGCCAGCTGTGCGGGGCCCCACCCTCCACGGCCAGAACTCCAAGCCCGCCCATCCTGCCCTTGGAGGGAACCCTGGATTGCCCCTGGCTCCAGACCAGCAGGCCAACTCAGGGCAGGAAAGAAGGAAGGAGAGGTCAGGGAGAGAAGAGTTGGGGGTTGGCAACACTGCAGTGTCAAGCCTGGGGGGAAATCTTGGAGGAACTGTAGAGCAGGAAGTGGAGGGGCTTCTAGTCAATAACCAGGAAAGGAGAAGCAGAGGCTCATGGTCCAGAGGGAGTAAGCTACCCATGAGCTGAGAGGTCCCCCTGGACCGCACTGTCCTTGGACAAGTCTCACATACATTCCTACTCCTCCCAGCTGGGCCAGTCTGGGCTGGGACACTCAAACCTGCAGTCCCCACAGCTGAGAGGTCAGGACTCAGGTGGGGAAGGAGCTCAGAAAGGGCACAGTGTAAGAGACACCCACATGGCTCAGCTGGCAGGGAGTGACCTCCCCAAACAGGTTGGGCTGCCTACCCCTCCCTCCCTCCCACGCCTTTCCTGAACCCCAATCCAGTGCCCAGGATGACATCCCCAGTGGGCCCTTCACCACCAGATGGGGAAGGGGAGGGAGACAGGCAGGGGAGTTAGGGGGGTCCAGCCCATGATGAGGTGGGGTCCAAAGCCTGAAATCTGAGGTCAGGAGCATGTCTCCCAATGCCCTTCCCTGTGTCTCCTGCTAGGACTCCCCTGTACTTCCAGAAGTGTCTCCATGAAGAGGCCCTCCCAAGAGCATCTCATCTCAATCTGAGGGCTTTTCCAAGTGTGTCTCAACCTGGGGTCCCTGTGAGAAGTCTCTGTCTGGGTGACTCTCCTAGGGTCTCTCACTGTGGGGAAGCTCCTGTGAGATCCCTTCTGGGATGTCTCAGCCAAATGACCCCTGGAATGGTCCCCCCACTGGGGGTTCCTCTAGAGTCTCTCAGTCGTCTGAGGGCAATTAGATCAAAGGTCTCAATCTAGGACCCTTTCTGGTGTGTGGTACAGAGGTTGCCTCAGCCTAAATGTTCCTCTGGACTAATGGACACCGAACCCTGGAGTGACTTCAGCTGGAAGGCCACAAGGCCACTACCCCCCCTACCAGCCCCCCGCCCTCCCTGCCCTGCCCTGGGCTGCCCCACCTCTGCTCCCTCTGGTGGCGGGCAATGCAAACCACATACCCTTCAAGTCCAGAAGAATGGAGAGGATGCACCACTGCCCATCCCAGCCTTCACACCTTGTGTCCATTCTTCTGCTTCACCCCTGCTATGGTGGGAGGAAGGACAGGAGGGCTTGCTTCTCCCAAGCCACCCATCCAGAGAGGACCCCAGTTCATCACAGACATTATGGAACAGCAACCCAGTTCCCCCTATTCTTGTCCTGGTGAGCTCAGGCTCTCTAAAATCTGTCTCCTCATCTCTGATACAAGACTTAAAAATAGCACCTCCCTGGAGGGAGGTGAGCGGGGATGGGCTAGACAGGACCCGCAGCAAGGAGGGCACCTGTTGTGATGAGAGCTGGGTATTGTATGGAAGTGATGAATCACTAAAGTGTGCTCCTGAAAACAATACCATACTGTATGTTAACTAACTAGAATCTAAATTAAAATGTGGAAAAAAGGGACACCTGGATGGCTCAGCAGTTGAGCATCTGCCTTCGGCTCAGGACATGATCCCTGAGTTCTGGAATCAAGTCCTGAATCAGGCTCCCTGAGGGGAGTCTGCTTCTCCTTCTGCCTGTGTCTCTGCCTCTCTCTGTGTCTCTCATGAATAAATAAAATCTTTAAATAACCAAGTATTTAATTAATATGTAAAAAGAATACTACCTACCTCAAAGGGCTGTGAGAATTAACTAGGTTAACACAGGAATTGTTTGGTACTGTGCCTGGTACATAGCCAGCCCTCAACACAAATTCACTGCTATCATTATCATCCTATAGCACAAAACTCAGGAACTAGAAAAGTGGGAGCCTGAGCCCCAGGAGTCACTTCACCTGCCCCAGAGATCTATTCTCTCCCTTTCATATACTCATTCATCAACCATTCATTGAACAGCTACCCTGTATAAAACCTGGTGCTAGATGCTGTAGAGTATTCAAAGAGGAGTAATATTCCTGGTCCTTAAAGAGCTCATAATTCTAGGGATCCCTGGGTGGCGCAGCGGTTTGGCGCCTGCCTTTGGCCCAGGGCGCGATCCTGGAGACCCAGGATCGAGTCCCACATCAGGCTCCCGGTGCATGGAGCCTGCTTCTCCCTCCGCCTGTGTCTCTGCCCCTCTCTCTCTCTCTGTGACTATCATAAATAAATAAAAAATTAAAAAAAAAAAAAAGAGCTCATAATTCTGGACCCACTCTCAGGTCAGGGCAGAGCTTTCCCACCACCTACTCTCAAGAGAAGAAAGCAGGGCAGGGTGTGTAGGAGAAACGTGTATTTTCAGGAAGAGACTTTATTTGAGGGGAGTGGGGTTCTGCTGGCCAGCCCAGCCCAGCCTATCCTGGTCAGGGGCTTTACTTCTTCCGGATCTCCAGGGCTCTCTCCTTCTGGATCTCCTTGGCCAGCTCCCCAATCAGTCTCCAGTACTCATGGAACTTGAACTCGGAGTCCTGATTCACATCCAAGCTCTTCATCTTCTCATCTAAGGATCCAACGTCCTGAAAGGACACCAAAGGAAAGGGCGGGTTAGAAGTGAGAGTTCTCAAGACAGCTAGAGAGGAGAGAACAACTAATCTCCATTCTCTTTCTATGGGACGAGGCTGTAGCCCCAGGACAGCACTGCCGTGGTGTCTGCCACTGAATAACCTCTCCAAGCTGTGTGGGCTCCAAGGGTGGCAGCAGTAGGACATGGGGGACCTGACCTGTAGTCTTTGCCAGCAGGACCACCACGTGGTGTCAGTGAACACAGAGCTGACAAGACATGCACACAATGCGCTGTCGCCTACAGGTGAGGTGGGTCTGCTACAAGATGCTTGGGCAGCCCCAGAGGCCATCAGTAGCACCCTTTCAGGCCCCTTCCTCCTCCACAGAAAGCTAGAGAAATTCACAGCCCTAAGTTGCTCATTTGCATGACCCCTATATAGTCTCCTTTTTCCACTTTGGTTATTAGCCTGATTGACCAGGGCAATGGCAACAAAGGATTTTGTCTGTGACAAAGTTTCCCATGACAGGCCTATGAAATAATCTTAATTATTTAAGTAAAATCTTTTTTTTTTTTATTTTTTTTATTTATGTAGTCATACAGAGAGAGAGAGAGAGAGAGAGGCAGAGACATAGGCAGAGGGAGAAGCAGGCTCCATGCACCGGGAGCCCGACGTGGGATTCGATCCCAGTCTCCAGGATCGCGCCCTGGGCCAAAGGCAGGCGCCAAACCGCTGCGCCACCCAGGGATCCCTATTTAAGTAAAATCTTAAAAAAAAATTGCAGGGAGGCCAAGAAGCCATGCCAAATGCACAGAAGCTAAAGCTCATTCATAGAAACACTAAGCAAGAACGTTGTAAAAGCCACAATCATACTTTTTAAAAATAATAAGATTTTGGGCTCAGAGGTTTAGCGCCGCCTTCATCCCAGGGCGTGATCCTGGAGATCCAGGATCGAGTCCCACGTAGGGCTCCTTGCATGGAGTCTGCTTCTCCCTCTGCCTCTGTCTCTGCCTCTCTCTCTCTCTCTCTCAATCTGTGTGTGTGTGTGTGTGTGTGTGTCTCATAAATAAATAAAAATCTCTAAAAAATATATAAATAAATAAATAAAAATAATAAGATTTTATATATTTGCGGGGGGGAGAGACAGCGAGTGCACAAGAGCAGGGGAAAGGGCAAAGGAAGAAGCAGATTCCCCCCTAAGCAGGGAGCCCAACATGGGGCTCAATCCCAGGACCCTCCTGGGGTCATGACCTGAGCTGATGCTTCATTGGCATTGGTGCCCCCACAGTCATGCTTTTTTTTTTTTAAGATTTTATTTATTTATCCATGAGAGACATGGGGGGGGGGGGACAGAGACATGGGCAAAGGGAGAAGCAGGCTCCATGCAGGGAGCCCGACGTGGGACTCGATCCCGGGTCTCCAAGATCACGCTCTGAGCCAAAGGCAGATGCTAACCCCTGAGCCAGCCAGGCGTGTGCCCCGCCCCACCCCACCCCCGCCGGCCCATAATCATGCTTAATTGTAAAACGCTATAAGCATTGTCAGTGGAAGGCAAAGATGCCCAGGGTATTGGGAGGGGGGAAAATATACAAGAGAAAGAAAGAAAAACTGTAAGTACTAGGAAAGAAGAGGCAAATTCACCTCTTATTATATTAGCAAGTATGTAATTGCATAGGTAGGAGAAACCAAGAGTGATAATGACTAACATTTCCACAACTGTAAGCCCTTGATCACGCCAACTGTTCCAAGTCTTCTGCTAAACACGGTACATGCCTTCCCCCATGGAACTTCGCAATCTCTGAGTGTGATGGTGACTCTGTCCACCTTGCTCACCTTTACAACCCCAGAGCCAGAGAGAACATCTGGCACACAGCACGTGCTTGTTCATCACTGCAACCCAAAGCCCAGGACATGGTAGATGCTCGATAAATACTGACTGAATAAATGCAAGACCAATCCCACAAGAAAGGTATTATTAGGAGACCATTTCACAGGTAAAAAATGATGACTCAGAAAAAGTAAATGACCAAGGAAGACATGCTAGAATCTGCATTTGAGCCCTAGATTGCCTGACTCAAAGTTCATGCTCTTATCCACTATTCTGCATCTCTTCCCCAAAAAAACTATCAGAAATGATTAAGTATCTGCTTACAACATTAACACACAAACCCAGTACTTTTTAGGTGTTATATTAACCAGTCATAGAGTATATGAAAGATCCTGCTTAAAACACTAAAAAATGGGGCTCCTGGGCGGCTCAGTCAGTGAAGCATCTGCCTCCAGCTCAGGTCATGATCTCAGGGTCCTAGGATCGAGTCCAGTATCAGGTCCAGTATCACGTTCCCTGCTCAGTGAGGAGTCTGCTTCTCCCTCTCCCTCTGCCCCTCCCCCTTGCTTGTGCTCTTTCTCTCTCAAATGAATAAATTAAAAATCTTTAAAAAATAAAATAAAATGGCAAAAAAATGAAATAAAGCAATTAGGCATAAATTAAGAAATCTATTAAGCTTTTGTGAAGAAAAAAGAACTAAAGAATCTAAAACATGAATAGAAAAATGTACCCTTAACAACTTTTGGAGAAATAAAAGTCAATTCTGAGGGTGAAAAAAAGAAAAGAAAAATATACCCTTTTTTTTTTTAAGAGAAAGACTCAACAGTGTAAAGATGTTAATTTTCCCTGAAATATAATTTTATATGATGCTAATAAAATATCCACAGGATTCAAGTCCAACGTGGGGCTCTCTGCAGGGAGCCTATGTGTCCCTCTGCCTATGTCTCTGCCTCTATCTCTCATGAATAAGAAAATAAAATAAAATAAAATATAAAATAAAATAAAATATCCACAGGATTCTTTTTTTTTTTTAGTTTTATTTTATTTTATGTTTTTTTAGTAACCTCTGCACCCAATGTGGGGCTCAAACTCACAATCCTGAGATCAAGAGTCACATGCTTCCCTCCAACTGAACCCACTAGGTGCCCCTCCAAAGGATTCTTTTTAACATGATTAAATGTTTCTAAAATTCAGGGTACCTGGGTGGGTCATTCAGTGGGCTTCTGCCCTCAACTCAGGTCATGATCCCGCAGTCCTGAGATCCAGCCCAAAGGCTGGCTCCCTGCTCAGCAGGAAGTCAGCTTCTCCCTCTGCCTCTGCTGCTCCCCCAGCTCATGCTCTCTCTCTCTCTCTCTCTCTCTCTCTCTGTTGTTCACTCTCTCTTAAATAAATAAATAAGATCTTATTTTTAAAAATGTTTCTAAAATTCTTCTTGAAAAACAAACTGCAGGACCCACCACAAAATTTTGAAAAATGAGAATGAGAGAACCAATGCTACAGGTAATTAAAGCATAGTAAAACTACAGTAAACACAATTGGTACTCAATAAATAATAAAAAGGTTAATGAAACACAGTAACGAGACCCAAAATACGCACGGGAATTGAATAAATAACAGAGATGGTATTTCACATCAGTAGGAAAATTTTATTTATTTATTTGTTTTTAAAGATTTTATTCATTTATTCATGAGAGACACAGAGAGAGAGAGAGAGAGAGAGAGAGAGAGGCAGAGACACAGGCAGAGGGAGAAGCAGGCTCCATGCAGGGAGCCCAATGTAGGACTCAATCCCCGTTCTCCAGGATCAGGCCCTGGGCTGAAGGCAGTGCTAAACCGCTGAGCCACCCGGGCTGCCCGGAAAATTTTAATAATAAAATAAATTGGTTTTTTTTAAGATACATTAAACTCGGGAAGACCTTTCCAAATGTGGCATAAAACAGAGAAGCCATTCACAAAACTTTGAAAGATCTGACTACATAACAAATTTTTATATTCTGTATGGCAAAAACTACCAAAAATAAAGTCAAAGGACAAACAAAGGGCAAGTTAGGAGAAAATATTTGCAACACATGTAACAGACAAAAGGCTAATTTCTTTATTCTACAAAGAGTACAATAAATCAGTATGAAAAAGAAAATCTCTTTAATCTCTTTAATAAAAGAAATAAACAAGCAATTCACAGAAGGATTACACATGTCCATCAAAAAAAATTTTTAATGTTCCATTTCAGTCAGAACTAAGTAAGTGTAATCAGAACAAGATATCATTTCCACATATTAGATTAGCAAAAATCAAATCTGATAAGACCTGATTTGGACAAGGACACATGGAAACAGGCATTTGCATACACTGTTGGCTATGAAACCTAATACAGCCTGGCTGGGAGGCAAACTTGAAATAGCCATAAAAATGAAAAACAAACATGCCTTTTGACCTAACATTTCTACTGCCACACATTTACCCTAAGTAGATATTTCCCTCAAGTATGTAAAGATAGGGATCCCTGGGTGGCGCAGCGGTTTGGTGCCTGCCTTTGGCCCGGGGCGCGATCCTGGAGACCCGGGATCGAATCCCACGTCGGGCTCCCGGTGCATGGAGCCTGCTTCTCCCTCTGCCTATGTCTCTGCTTCTCTCTCTCTCACTGTGTGCCTATCATAAATAAATAAAATTTAAAAAAAAAAAAAAGTATGTAAAGATATGTAAACAAGGAAGTTTGCAAGAGAGAAAACGGACATGAGAATGCCCATCAATAAAAACTCAGCTGCATACATTTGTTAACCCATGTACCATCATGCGCAGTGCATCATCTTCTTAAAATGGGAAAATATCCTATATGCATGGTTCCATTTTTTTAAAGATTTATTTATTTATTCATAAGAGACAGAGAAAGAGAGAGAGGGAGGCAGAGACATAGGCAGAGGGAGAAGTAGGCTCCTCACAGGGAGCCCGATGTGGGACTGGATCCTGGATCCTGGGATCAGGCCCTGAGCCAAAGGCAGACACTCAATCACTGAGCCACCCAGGTGGGCCCGCATGGTTCCAATTTTAAAAAGGCATTTGTAGAACAGTAGGTAAGATGCATTTATTCATTTACTCAACAATTCTCACTCTTTTTAAATAATTTTTTTACAATTTCACTTACTTGACATTTTGCTGGGCACCTACTAGAAGTCAGGCACTGCTCTAAGTGCCAGAGATAAAACAGTGAGCAATCCCTTTCCTTCATGGGACTTATGTTCCTGGTAACATGCAAGTGTGTAACGTAAGTCAGGTTGTGATGGGTGTGTTGTGAAAGAAAATAAAGAGGGTAAAGGAACAGAGCACAAGGGAGGTAAGAGGTGAAGGAAAGCAAGCTGAGGATTTGCCATCTGAAAAGAAATTGGATTTCAGTGAGGAATAAGCCTAGCCAATACCTAAGGAGTGAGCATTTTGAAACAGGAGAACAAATATGTATAAGTAACTTTGCTGCTGTTGAGTTTTGCTGTAAAGGGGAACAAAGATATAAGACATAGCTGGAGAGAGTTATAGAGCCAAGAGAGAAGGGTTTTTTTCATTTGTTAAGATGGGAGATATTACAGTATATTTGGGAACCAATCAAAACAATCTAGTGGAGAGGGAAAATTGATGATGCAAGACAGAGAAGAAAGTGAAAGAGTCCAGATTTTAAGTGGTGAGAAGAATGGAGCCAGGCAGCAGAGGAGAGACTGGCCTGGGGCAGAGACAGATGCTTCAGGTAACAGGCAGGCAGGGGAGATGCAGCTCTTTGCTAGATTTGGGGAGATAGTACACAGGAGTTTCTTGATTGCTCTTATTTTCTCCAAGAAAATTCTCACTGAGAAGAATGTGGAGAGAGGGACCTTTGAGAAGACAGGAAACATTATGAAATTATCATCTGAAAGGGCTAGTGAGTGAACCAAATTGGGAAATGGAGAACTGGCTGGCTGTGCCCAGGGCCCCCTTGGAGCTTGTCCTTATAGACTTAGAGATGGGACACCTGGATGGCTCAGCACTTGAGCATCTGCCTTTGGTTCAGGGCATAATCCCATGGTGCTGGGGTCGAGTCCTACGTTGGGCTCCCTGCGAGGAGCCTGCTTCTCCCTGTCTAGTCTCTGCCTCTCTGTGTGTGTCTCTCATGAATAAATAAATAAAAATCGGGCAGCCTAAGTGGCTCAGCGGTTTAGCGCCGCCTTCAGCCCAGGGCGTGATCCTGGAGACCCAGGATCGAGTCCCAAGTCGGGCTCCCTGCATAGAGCCTGCTTCTCCCTCTGCCTGTGTCTTTGCCTCTCTCTCTCTCTCTCTCTCTCTCTCTCTGTCTCTCATGAATAAATAAAATCTTAAAAAAAAAAAAAAAAGACAGTGATTTCGTAAAAATAAAATAAAATAAGTAAAAATCATTAAAAAAATAAAGATTTCGAGACAAGTCAACCCAGTGTACCAAGAATACTTCAATTTTAAAAATAAATAATAAAATTAATAAAGTGGGACAAGTCAACACGGCAGCACCTTTTTCTGCAGGCAGATTCAGCTACACAAGAGCAAACGCAGAATGGTTTGCAGATTCATTGACTGGGTTTTGTTTTGGGTTTTTCTTTTTTTTTTTTTTCTGAGAATGGAAATTTTTGCCTTATTTTGGATCTGAGAAAAAAATGATAGATTTAACCATCAAGTTAATGCAAGTGAAATACTGGCCTTAACCTAGATTAAGACTCTGTCAAACAATGAGGACAGGGAGAAATAGAATCAAGGGAGCTGGGATCCCTGAGTGGCTCAGTGGTTTGGCGCCTGGCTTTGGCCCAGGGCGTGATCCTGGGGTCCTAGGATTGAGGTTCACATCGGCCTCCCTGCATGGAGCCTGCTTCTCCCTCTGCCTGCGTCTCTGCCTCTCTCTCTCTCTCTCTCTCTCATGAATAAATAAAAAAATAAAATCTTAAAAAAAAAAAAAAAGAATCAAGGGAGTTGATTGAGCCTTAGGACCCCTCTGGGTGAGAAGAGAATGAGGACAGGTGGGGATTGCATGGGAAAGAAAATGTGGTGGTCCCCACAGAGTCGGGGAAATGCTGGAGTGGATGAACAGAGCTGGAATGGCAGGTGGTGGTGTTCACAGAAAAAAGAGTGGCTGTTCTGAAACAGGACAGAATCTTTGAAGGTGAGGGGCTGATGAAGTGTGAAGGCCCAGGTGTTGGATGAATTTTCTGTGTGCAGACTGAGGGCCGCAATGAAAGCAGTGGTGAGAAACTGCAAGGCAGGAGCTGAACTTACAAGGAATGTAGGAAAAGGCGGGTAGGTGGCCCATGAGCTTCCAAGGAGCTGTGCATCTTAGGAAGAAGAAACCAAGATCTGGAAGCAGTGACAAAAAGCAAAGAGGTCACTTCTTGCATCTCCAGGCCCAGAGGGAGTTGGATTTGGAGGGAAAACCAGTCATTATGTGGTAAGGCCGCAGGGAATGTCATACCTCCTGTGGAGTCTCAAGTCTCCTGGAAGAAGACTAAGGGAAAGGTCTGAGAAGTCTAAGACTGTAGGGGGTTTGTGGATGATAGACTGAGCTTCCAAGACTAGTTTTTTGTTTTTTGTTTTAATCCGTATGCACACACTTCATTTGCCAGTGAATTCTCAGAAAGGGTGTAAAAGAAACTGTTAACAGCCTGGGATGATTAGGCAACCCAAGCGGACGAACTCTAAATTCCTACTCTGTCCACCAAGTGGGAGAGAAAGAATGACCTTATCAGGGTCATTATTAAGGGGATTCCCAGAGGGAGTGAGAAGTAGCCAATGGTTACTTACAGGTCCCTCCTACCCTGAGCTTTTATCACTACTTTATTATTTTTGGCAAATCCCTTTCTGCAGCTGGGCCTCAGTTTCTGTGAAGTGAGGCGTTTGGACTGTCTTCTCTTGGCCTCCTTCTAGCACTGATGGTCTACAACTCTCCCAGAAGCACCTTTGGGTCCCCTCCTATACTGGGGGAATGAGACCAGAGAAGCACAGAGTAGACACAAGTGCCCACAGCACCGTTTGAGGGTAGCACACTTGCATGCTCACCAACACAGCCACTGAGCTACACATGCAGTCACTCAAACCCTGTGTTCACAGTACTGTGTCAGGAATATCACCTCACACCCACAGGATCCTGTAGCCACTGTCTCCTAAAGTCTCAGGCCCAGAGACCCCCACATAAGACCCCCACATACCTTGAGCAAGTGAGGCAACTGCTGAGTGACCAGTTCCCTAAACTCATGGATGCTGAGGCTGCCCTTCCGGCCCTCCTGCCCTGCAAAGGTGAAGAAGGTGGTGACCACTGTCTCAATGGCGGCCTCCAGCTCCGTCAGGGGCTCTGCTGCCATCAGGACTCTGCAGGACAGGAAAGGAGGGAAAGGCAGAGTCAGAACAGACACAAGGGCCCCTGCCGGGGCATCACCACCTGGGCCCGGCCTGAGAGAAGAATTACAGGGAAGCAACGGGGAGGGGGCGGGGACAGGGATGGAGATGCGGAGCAGGAAGAGTGGCGGTGGGGGAAGGGAGGTGGCGCTCAGAAACTGGTTCTCCCCAGCTCCTGGGGACCCTCTGCGTGGTCTGAGCGGACGCCCGGCGGAGTGGCCTCTCTGTAGGCTTCAGTCCCAGGGCTCTTCCTGGGAGGCTCCTCCGGCCCCCAGAGCCCAGGAGGCTGTCTCCTGGCCTGTGTGCGCAGGGACCCCTGCCACCCCGCCCACACCCGGGGTCAGGCCTGGGGACCCCGCCCGGCGGCCTCTTCCCGCCCTCCCCTCCGGGAGCACTGCCCTCCTGGCTCAGGGACTGCCCGGGGCCCAGCGCGGGGACGCGGGACTTACGGCGGCCGGGCCAGGGGCAGGTGGGCGGTGGGCGCCGGGACCGCAGGGACCGCAGGGACCGCAGGGACCGCAGGGACCGCAGGGCGGGAGGCAGCAGAGGCCCGGCCCGGAGGTGTCCTGCCGCGGCCTGGATGCTGGAGGGAGTCTCCGCCCAGCCCGCCCCGCCCCCGCCTCGCCCGCTCCACCCGCCTCGCCTGCCCCCAGTGGCCCCCCGTGGCCCCTCAGCCTCCGGGTGGGACCTCAGCAGGGGGAGGCGGTAGGGAGCCGCTTGGCCCTCTCCGCTCTGCGGCCTGGAGGACTGAGTGTGCAGTCCGAGAAGCACCGCAAAGAACCCCCCATGCGATCCTGAGAAGGACCTCACAGCCCAAGACCCCTGAGAGGGGGACCCCGCTGAGACCTCCGTGGAGGAAAATTAGGACTCAAACCTCTGAGGGGGTATCAGGCCAGGGCCCCCCAGCTAGACTCCCGAGACGAAGTGATTGACGGAGAGGCCCCCTTCCTGAGAGCCCTCAGCAGAATCAGGATCGTCCCTCTCATGTCTCTGCCAGGACCTTTCCCACCTCCCTTCCTCCTGTCCTCCCGGGCCCTGCCTGGGAGACCGTGGGGGAGGGGAAGCCAGTGAGGCTGGACAGGACACAGGGCAACCTGTTCCAGCTCGGGAGACAGAGGGCGCCTCTGTCCACTCTGGGCCCCTTGGCCCCCTGGGTGTCTGTCTGGGAAGGGGTGGAGCCGGTGGGAAGGGGGGGCAGAGGGGGAAGGCCTGAAGACTAGTCTCCCCACACAGCTCCGTTAACCACATTTGCAGACTGTCCATCTGTCCAGAACCTGCCCCCACCTCAGGTCCAGGCTGACTGACGGTGAGTGTCCTGCACCCTGTGTGCTGGGTCTCTTCTGTGGCCAGCTTAGGGGGAGAGGGGGCTTGGATGGTGCTCCCAAAGTCTGGGGTGGGAAGAGATGGTCTGGGAAGAGTTCCAGGGACAGCAGTTTGGGATTTGGGAGAGACAAGGTGTGGATGGTAGTGCAGGGAAGCCAGTGGAGGTCAGAGGGAGGTGTGCAGTGTTCCTCAGAGAACGAAGAAGCCAGTGGGGAAACCAGACACCAAGCTTCCTTGAAGCCCTCCAAAGTTCCCTCAATCTCCCAGGGGGTGGGGTGGGGAGGGCAGCCCCCACATTGCTTCCAGTTGGGTAAGCAGAAGAAAGCAAATGGAACTGTTGCTTCTGCCCCCACCTGACCGTCCCCTAGCCTTGCCAAGAACTCAGGTCCCAGGGAAGTCTGGGGGTGGCAGAGCATGGACCACGTGAGATCAAGAGGAGGGGGCATTCAGGTCCTGCACCCACTCCCAACTCTCCTCGCACATGACCTTGCCTTTCCCCTCCTCCTTCTTTGGCGCAGACTTCCAAACTCCTCTTTCCTTCAACTCTTTCCTTCTGTTTTGCTGTGTGCCACCCCCACCCCCCGTCCAAGTCCTCTCCAAATGCCCCCCACATAAAATCCCAGGCTGCTCAAGTGCCCCTACTGGATGGGGCCAATAATGGGGCCACGGACAGCCAACCTCTTCTCTCCATCAGCCTCAGCTTGGGTTCCATCTCCCCACATCTCTTTGATGACTGTTCCTCATGTCCAGAGTTCAGGTGACACTCACAAGGCTCCCATTGTAAAGATGGAATGTCATTGGATCAGGGCCCATTGTTCAGCCCTCAGGCCTGGGGGAGGACAAAGACACTTGATCTGAGACACCAGAGCTGTCCCCTGAGGCTGCAGAGGGGATGACCATCCCAAGACCAAAAGAAAGAGACCCAGTGGCATGGCAGTCCCCCTCCTCAACAAAGCCTTCCGTTTCCCTCTTCTCACCAGCCTCTGGAATTCAGAGGACACACTCAGCCTTTCATGTCCCCCAATACATGGCCCCATTCTCCTGCGAACTGTCCTCACATCATCCAGGCTGGGCCTAGGTGGGGGAGTGAGCAGCAGGAGGGACCAGGCCCCAGAGGCCTCCTCTCACCTGGCTCTGGGGAAAGGCTTGGCCATTCCTCTCTCCCTTCCCACCATCACCTGATGGAAGGCCTGATTCTGCAGAGGAGTAGGAGGAACCAAACTAGAAGTAATGGAGGTGCACCCCAGCACAGCTGAAGCGACCTGCTGAGGACAGAGCAGAGTTGAAGGACCAAAAGAGGCCTGTCTGCCAACAGGAAGCTCAGAGGCAGTTAGATCCCCCTCCTGCATGAAGCCTTAGGCCAGCCACTCTGGCTGACTCCATCAGGCTGGCTGAGGGCATCAGACTGATTCCTTGCTAGGAGCAGACAGCAGAATCAAGGCTGTGGGGGGGAACGAGGCCCACCACCCTCAGCAGCAGAGCTGGGCTGTGCTAGGCAAGCAGAGCAGAGTAAAAATAGAGCCAGAGAAAGCTTGGCAGTGTCCTGTGACCACTCCCGCCTGCCTGCCTCACCCTCCTCAGTGTCCACTGTGGCAGCCAGGAGCCACTGCAGAGGCCACTGGAGCCACTGCAGAGGTCCAGAGCTGCTCCACCTCCACAGCCCAAGCCCTGAGTCCCTCTGGCTGGGATATGGATTGAGGGAGAGAACAAGCCTGGAGGTAGGCCTGCTTGGGTTCCCACATTCTAAAGTTTCAGTGAGAGATAAAGTGCAGTGTGGCTCTGATCTCATAGTGGTTTCAGGTAAGGGACCAGGCCAGGTCTGAGGGCTCCCCTCACCCCAACCTCAGATACCCTGAGCATGGTCCCCTACTTACTTCCATGGTGGGGGTGGGTAGGTGAGCTACGCAATGGGCTCTGAGCTGGAGACAGCGATGGAGACTCTCATCAATGTGTTCCATGCCCACTCGGGCAAGGAGGGAAACAAGTACAAGCTGAGCAAGAAGGAGCTAAAGGAGCTGCTGCAGACTGAGCTCTCCGGCTTCCTGGACGTGAGCACAGGGCAGGCGTACAGGGTGGTATGGGTGAGGGGAGGAGGAACACCTGGGGACCTCTCTGCCACCTTCCCACCCCACCCCCAACCCATTCCAATCATCTTCTTCCTCTGCCAGACTTCTCTCCTGGATTTTTCTGGGCTCCCATACTTATCCTGTTTCAAGACAAAAATACCCTAATTTGTTCATCTCCTGTTAAGTGCTAGAACCTGTGCAGATGCATCATTAAGAAGGCTCACAGTCTAGGAGGGAAAGACTGACATGAAAGTAAACCATGAACACTGGGAAGTGAACTATTGAGGTCAGACGAGTTGAAGGACCAAAAGAGGCCCCCAGTCTGCTGGCAGGAAACTCGGAAGCAATTAGACCCCCTCCCCATGAAGTCTCTGGCCAGCCACTTAGGAGCTACACAGAGCATTAACATAATTGCCCGAAAGGATTATGGGACAATAGTAACCTGACTGAAGGGGGCTTCTCCAAAGAAGGGGCACTTGAACCGTGGATTTCCTTTGGAATATTATTAGGGTAAATGTAGGCATTTTAGGAGGTATCTGCATAAACAAAAGCATGAAAAAAAAAATATGGAGCACACTCAGTAGTTTTGACCCGAATGAAAGATGCAGAAAAGTAGGCTGCAAATGCTGACAGGGGCTCTATGATACAGAAGCCAGTAGTTAGTGTAGTAAGTGCACCAGCTTCGAGGTTTTATCAGCCCTGGGGTTTCAGTTCTGATCCTGCCACCTTCCAGCTGTGAGTTGGGCACATTATTTAACCGCCAACTGTTAATTTGTTTATTCCTCTAGCATTTGTGCTAGAATTAACAATTTTACAAGACAATGCTTGTAAAGCTTCGAGTGTACTACTCTTATATAAGCACTCACCATACGGTCATCAATGTTGTTATTACTCTGCCTTGTTAAGGAGCTTATTTGGTGGGTAACAGAAGGCCACAAGTGTTAGTTGTTTTGTTTTGTTTTTTTAAGATTTTATTTACTTATTCATGAGAGACACACAGAGAGAGAGGCAGAGACACAGGCAGAGGGAGAAGCAGGCTCCATGCAGGGAGCCCTAGGCAAGACTTGATCCCTGGACTCCAGGATCAGGCCCTGGACTGAAGGCAGCGCTAAACCGCTGAGCCACCTGAGCTGCCCAAGTGTTAAAGAGGATTCAGAACAGTCCCATAATTAGATGTAGTTCTCCCTCCTACCTCCTCCCAATCACCCACCTCCCTAGCCCAATTCCATACTATCTATCTCCCGATGTACCCACCTCTCCATCTCCTCCCTCCACAGGCCCAGAAGGATGCGGATGCTGTGGACAAGGTGATGAAAGAGCTAGATGAGAATGGAGATGGGGAGGTGGACTTCCAGGAGTATGTGGTGCTGGTGGCTGCCCTCACAGTGGCCTGTAACAACTTCTTCTGGGAAAACAGTTGAGCAGACACCCCCAGTGGCCAGCGCCCTTCCCCATCCCCCTGCTTCCCTCCCTACACTCCTACCCTTGCCCACCCTCCACCAAGGGCGCAAGAGTAGTGGGCCAGGCCTGCAACTCATCTTTCATTAAAGGCTCTTCTCTGGCCAGCTGCTGTCTGTCTCCTTTGGGGTCTGGAAGTGAGTGGGAAAGTCAAGGTTCCTCACTCCCAAGTCACCTTATTTGGTAAAGGATCTTATTGTGAGAGAGGTCAAGGGGACATTACATCTTCCTGGCTGAGGAATGCTCAAGGCCCAGGAAGGTAGGCATTCGAAGTTCCAGCTGCAAATGTAGGAGACTTCAGCTTCTCAGCTACAAAGCCAGAATTCCCCTTCAGTCTGCAGAGAATATTTACTGAGGACCTACCGTGCGCTAGACGTTGTGAAGGAGCGGTGAAGTTCAGTAAGGACGGCAGACCATCACACACGTGCAGGTGCTGGGAGGGAAACAAAAGACCCTGATGCACTTGCGCGCAGAAGAGTCAAAGAAGCGCCTGTGCCTCATTTGCCCAACCCCGGCGTGTTCCTACTGTGCACCCAGGCCCAGGGAAAGTCCCAAGTCGGTGTGCATGGAGGTGCAGACTGGCGGATGGGGAAGGCATCATCAGGGGAACACGGACACAACGCCCACAGGGGTTTAACAATATTCAAGACGAGGAACAGAAGCAGAAGCGGGGGCGTCCCTGACTCTCCCGGGCTCGGGGCTCGGAGACAGCAGCAGGTGCTGCTCGGCCAGGGGCAGGGGGCACACCCCGCGCGCAGAGCTGCGGACGGCCGCCCTGAGCCAGGCCGAGGCGCCGCGAAGACAGAGGAACCGCTGTCTCCCCGGCCCCCGCGCGGTGCTCCGCGAGACGGGCCGGCGCGCGCTAACCACGCCCCTCAGTGGGCGGGGCGAGTAGTGGCCCGGACCCCGCCTACTCTCTAGGGCTCCGCCCCAAGCCTCGCGCAGGCGTAGCGTTCAACGCCTCGCCCCCTAGCTGTGCGCGGATCTGACGTCTGACGTAATTGCGTCGACGCCATTTTAGCCGGTCCCAGTCGGCTCTGGGCGTGGCGGCCATTTTGTTTTGGACACCGAGCGGGAGGCGGCGGCGGCGGCTGTGGTGGCACCGACACAAGGCAGGAAAGGGCAGGCCGGGCAAGCAGGCGGACCCGGCCGACCAGACAGCCGGCCGGCAACAACGAGCTAACCTAGCAACCTACCGCTTACATCTCTAACCAACCGCCCACCAAGTCAAGTCAGGTTCCGCCGGGCCCCGGCCCGCGCGCCGCAGCCGTGGTGGCAGCCCCGGGAGGCGCACTGGCGTCCGTTTCCTTCGGTGCGTTTCCGTAGCGTGGGGGGAGTGGCGGGGCGGCGGGCCCCGGGGGGGCGGAGCCGGCGGGGGGGGGCGGTGTCGGGGAGGGGAGCGGGCGGCGGAAACCAACGTCCGGGTGGGGAGCGTTGAGGGGGGCGCCCCGTGGGTCCTCCTTCCGCCGGGGCCAGTGAGGGCCTTCGGACCCTCGTGTGTGTGCGGAGGCTCCTCGCGGCCCCGGCTGATGAGGACCGGTCCGGGTTAAGACCAGTCCGCTCTGTCGCGTTGGGGGTCGGGCGGTGGCCTGCAGGCCCGGATTGGCCGTAAGTGTGTGGGGACTGGAGCCCCCAGAGCGGTGTTTACGGCGAGCGTCGGTCCTCGAGACAGGTCGTCCGTTGTCCTGCCTGTCAGGCCCTTGCCCTTGAGACGAGGGGTCCTTGGTCTGACTTGGTTTATCCTCTTACTGTCCTTTGTAGATTCTCGGGATTTGAAGATGGCTGCACAGTCAGCGCCGAAAGTTGTGCTAAAAAGCACCACCAAGATGTCTCTAAATGAGCGGTGAGGCAGCCAACAGCAACTTCAGCTCGTTCATAAGAAAACATTACTTAACTTGGCCCTGGGGTCCGATGCACAAAAACCAGTTGTAAATACCAACAGAAGGCTACAGACCTCTGTTTTTAGTTGCATCTGATGTGGTACACGAAACAAATTGGGCGGTTGTTTCAAAACCCCTTATCAGTAGATTTTTATGTTAAGCTGTCTGAAATATTTAGCTGGTGGGATGTATTTTAAAAAGACTCCTCACACCCTCCCTCTTCTTCACATTTTTTACATTGATACAGGGGTGGTGCAGCTCGGTAGCATGGTACCTCAGCTGCGGGAGGCTTGCTGCTCAGTCCAAGGCCAGCAGTGTTGTGTCTGGCCTGTAAGAGGCAGGCAGCAAGCTGTGGATATGTCCAAAGGCCCTTGAATGCCATTCTTGGGCCTTGTAAGAGGCACTTGCTTTGCTCCATTTCTCTTTCTTTGAATTCTGCTTTTAGTTTGTTTTTGTGTTAGATTCTTTTACAGTTAAGTGTTCTTTTTTGTACAATTAAACATACTTTGACAGGAGTAACAGAGGAGTGTCTTCACAAGCTTTTAAGTGATTAAAGTAATCTGATTTTCTCAGAAATAATCACATGCAGTCAGGAAAAGTAATCAGATCAGACTAAAAAAAGTTAGGGTGCCAAAAGCTCTTTATTGAGCGCCTTTGATCAGTGATTTTATTTAGTTGATGTTAGACCACAAAAGATCCAGAAGATTGGCTTGATGTTTGCTTTTGCCTTTTCTGAAGCATATGTACTGCTTCTTATCTCTTACACTATGATATACTGATTTTCCATACTTCTATGTTCCTGAACGAACAAATACATGAAGAAAGTGAGATCTACTCTGATGACTTACATGGGTGTACTGCTTCCATGGGCTGTGAAGGTGCTCTGGTCCTTCCCTACATTTGCCCTTACAGCCACCCTCCCATTCCCCCAAGAGTTTGGCTTTCTTTGTTTGTCTTTGAAACTACGTTTTCTGTCTTTTGTTGTCCTCATATCTGCTTATTGCGTGTTTTTCATACCTCCCACCTCTCTAAAAGCCGTTACCCTGAGCCCTTGTTATCACTTTCGATTGAATGTGCTGCTGCACTTAGCTGCGTTTCTGAGTTTCTGATTCTTGCAAGTTTGTGGAAGCCGAGGAGTCTTTAACCCACATCAGCCTTGATCTAAGTGTACCACTTTTACTTAAAGTTCGTGGGATCTGGAGCTCCTGGTCTAGCAAGCCATGAAAATGCCAATAAATGTTTTGTAATAAAGCTTTTATTTAAACATCCATTCTGTTCGACCTTGAAGCTTTACTAATATGCTGAAGAACAAACAGCCGATGCCAGTGAATATTCGGGCTTCGATGCAGCAACAACAGCAGCTAGCCAGTGCCAGAAACAGAAGACTGGCCCAGCAGATGGAGAATAGACCCTCTGTCCAGGCAGCATTAAAACTTAAGCAGGTGAGAAGATGAGTCTTAATGCTCCAGAAGCAGCTGGTGATCTCTGTCAGGCAGTCCAACTGAGGCTGTCAGGACGTGATGGATGATTGTAAGGTGGATCAGGGCAAAAGCAGAAACTTCTCTGGAGGAAAGAGAAGTTCAGAGAATTCCCATTTTGGCAGGTACCAATAAGTAACTTTGGTTGTCTTTCTCTTTTAGGTAGTTTGCCATCAGTGGCCTGTTTCTGTGTTCTCAATGAGTATTAATCTCTTTCTTTCTGATCCTTTGCCCTTAAAGTAAATTGACTGGATTTTCCCACAAAGAAATGTTGGTGTCTGTTTTAGATGACTTTCAAAAAATGCTTTATTCCCTATTGAGTGATTTACACGTGAGGGAAATAATTTTCTTGTTTCTTCCTTGAGCATAGGAAGTCTGAACAGCCTTAGTCAAGGATTTTCAGTGCTAAAATAGAGAAAGAGTAAGGTGACCCTCATCTCCACAGCACCTAAAGTTTTGTCAGTAAAATAGAATGAGAGCACTGAATAATTAAGAATTAGTAGGTTATTTTTCAAACTTCCAGTAGGAGATAATCCTATTCAGACTTGAAATAAAACCTGCTCTTTATTATTCATAGACTTTATGTGCAAGTCCGGACAGTGGCTGTGGAAGGATATGTCCAAGCTGTGGCTGGGCGTCTGGAGGGCGATGCCATGCAACTGTAAGGACTTTAACTGGTAGCACTGCATGGCTGTGCATAAATTCAGCGGTTAAATATAACACCATCCCACCCCCACCCTGAACTGTTGGGCTCACTGACCAAAAATAAACAGGGCCTTCTGCTTCAGCTACCTTAAGCCTTGGAGTTCCTGTATTTGTCCCTGACCAGGAAAGCGGTAAAAAGGGCCCCACCATTTTCCAAGAGAGGCAGTTCTAAATTGCTATAAAGATAAATCTGTGGCAGATCATTCCAAGGGACCTTTCTAGAAGAAGCTTTAAATACAGGCTGGGCAGAAAGTAGCCTCTGGAGCAGAGGTGTCTGATAGAACTTTGCGCGGTGAAGGGAATATTCTTATCTGCTCTCCAAATTTGGTAGCTACCAGCCAGCCATGTGTGACAATTGAACACTCAAAATGTGGCTAGTGTAACTGAGGAGGTTTTTTTTAATTTTATATACTTGAAGTTTAAATAGCCACATGTAATCTTAGCATTACAGCCTAGCTCTAGAGTAAAAGCTAGATGGTATAGGAACATCCTTAAGCTTGCTGAGGTCTCTATACGTTATTCCCTGAAGCACAGGTTTTGGGAGAATATACTCAGGATCACTGAACAGAAGGGATTTGGAGAATGAAGTCCTGACCTCCTAATGTGTGCCATCAGGGGAATGATGCGACAGACTCTTAGGGTTGGTTATGCCTAGGTGCATAATGTTCAGAGCTTGCCCTTTTAATTAGAAGCAGTTTATTATGTTGTGCTAGAAAGCTAGTAATAACAACTCAAAGCATGTGGTTGCAAAAGAAAAAGTCCTTGGTAACCATCTATATGAGTGAAGTCTGAGGATACACAGAATTTATTTTCATTCATACTGATGGCTTTATAGGAAAACGGGTTTGCTAGGGCCTTGGTTGTGTTCAAGGCTACACAGTTTTCCTTTTACTTTGAAGGAATTTAATTCGCTGAGATATGGTTTTAATAGTTTCTCTCTGAGGGACAGTGTATTGAAAATCTCCATGTGTGGTGTGTCCTTGTTCTCAAATACAGCCCTGAGTTTTGTGATTGTAGGTCACCTGTCTTAACTCTAATGCAAGTTGGCCTTTTCACTGGAGATACATTTGAGTATTTTTAATTAAAAGGTCATTGTACTGGCTTAATGGAGGTGTTTGCAAGGGGAGACATGGAATTAATAGCGATTTAAGAAATGTAAGGAAAGGAAGTTTGACTTTTTTGTGTTTATTTACATCTTAAGGTAAAAAGTGGACCGTCTGGAGATAGATACTCAAAGGAAAAATGGAACACCCTGGCCTCTTTGACTGAAAAAATCAAATCTTGTTTTTAAATGACAAGAATTCAAATGAACTTATAATTTAAATATTTCCCAGAGTGTGATGAACTTCCCATGGTGTTTGAGTAAGCTTCTGAAGACAGTGGTAGTCCTTGGGCAGGTACGAATCAAGTCATATCATTGTCAACCTGTGCTTCAAAAACAGCAGAATCCAGGATTTGAGATACAGAGTCCGAGGAATGGTCTGTGGCTTCTGTAGCCAGACTAGAGAGGTAACTTTTGTTGGGGCCAATGTCAGGGGACCGTACTGAAGCTGGATCAGAATTCTCCTCCTTTTATACCATGTCCTGAGGCAAAGGCTAGTTTCTGGTTTAGGATCTTTGTGACACCTACAGCAGGTTTATTTATCTCCCTGCACACAGCCATCTCACTTGCTTCTTTTTCTCTGCACTTTGAGTTGCTGAATCCCACTGGAATGCTTTTTTTGATCTCAATCCCCCAACACCTTTTCTTCCAGAAGAGCTTAAAGCAGCGCCTGGGTAAGAGTAACATCCAGGCACGGTTAGGCCGACCCATAGGGACCCTGGCCAGGGGAGCAATCGGAGGACGAGGCCTGCCCATAATCCAGAGAGGCTTACCCCGAGGAGGACTGCGTGGGGGACGTGCCACCAGAACCCTGCTTAGGGGCGGGATGTCGCTCCGAGGTCAGTGCTGTGTACTTGATCATTGTCGGGCCTACCCCCCCCTTTTCTCTTGGGCTGCTTATGGACACATTTGTTTTAACATCTTGAATCCTGAATTTGTATTAATATAATAACTTTTGAAATCACGTATTTTTAATAGTGCTGCATGTCTTTTCTCGATACCATTCCCTTTCTGATAATGTGCAATGGTGAGAGGCTATGACCTGCATAACGACAGGTAATTCATGTCATCTCCATTCCGTCTAAACACCCTGCTGCTGCTTGAATCAAAGCACATGCAAGTTCTAGAAATAAGTCAGATCTGAGAAATATTTGGTCCCATGGCCTGTATCTTAACTAACCATCTCTGTGCTAGTGAAACATTGTTCTATTTGGAAAAGAGAACAAGTTGACCCATAGCTACGTGTTATATTTTGGGCACTGTTACACTGTTCCCTGTGTTGTTCTTGTCCCTTGTAAGAATGTATTGAGAGCAGGAACCATATCATTTATTTTTAAATCTATGGTAATGCTAGGCGCACCTATCTGGTTATTCAGATATTCATTGTATGTACTTACTAATTAACTCCCAGCTTCTTCAATGGGTTTGTGGTCAGACTTACTGAATTGATTGAATAAAGAGCAGTTTGATCTGTTCACACTTGGTGTACAGCTTGCCCCAACCCAACCTAAAAATTAACTGAATTAACTCACTTAACCCTCACCTCCTTCCTTTGGTTAGAGTCTACTTTGTCTCTCTTGGATTTACCTGCATATACATTGTATGCCTCCTCTCCAAGGTCAAAACCTGCTCCGAGGTGGACGAGCCGTAGCTCCCCGAATGGGCTTAAGAAGAGGTGGTGTTCGAGGTCGTGGAGGTCCTGGGAGAGGGGGCCTAGGGCGTGGAGCTATGGGTCGTGGCGGAATCGGTGGTAGAGGTTAGTCAGCTACCAACTTCAGAGAATAGCTCCCCCTTATTTCTCTCCCTTCAAAACTCAGAGCCACCTTTCTGCACAGCTTTAAGTCATAGGCAGGCTTATTTGTTTGTCTTGTTTTGTTTTTTGAAACTGGCTTATTTTCTAAATTCACATGCTGGTAGTGCGAAAGTCTGTCATGGGTTGTCTGAGAGCCAGTCAGGTACATGTCTCGGCCAAACTATATGCAGTCTTTTTCCAGGTTCTTGCAAATTTAAGTCCTATAGTCAGTTTAAGGTTTTACCTTTCTGTGCCCCTGCCCCACCACACACACCCATCCCATAGCTCAAAACCCCACTGTGAGTCTGAGAATAAAGAAGGGAGGTATACAAAAATGAAGCAGTTTAAAAGGATGATGAGATTGGAACTGGGTATTGACTTTGAAGCCAAGTAAAGTCAGGGCACAGTTTGTGTCTACAGGAAATCGGAGATGACTTTTTTTTTTAAATCAATTTAGAAAGCAAGAACGTACCTTGTCAGTTAACTGACAGACTCTTGTTGATAATCTTACCCTTGAGACTTAGTGATATTTGTCTTGTGACCTCATGACCCAGATGGGAAAGAATTTAATGGTGTTGCTGTCGTTAATCCAAATCTCATGGGAGTTTTCTGACTTAGAGCTTAGTGGAAAACTCTCAACAACACCTGCCCGGGGCGGGATAGAAAACCTGTTCCTGTGGCCTCTGCCTCTATCTGCTCTGGTCTTTTGCAGTGTGTGGTGGGTATTCCATAATTGATGACCTTGAAGTTGCCAAAGGGTAATAACTGTTAGGAAAGGAAATTTGATAGCCAAGGACTTGTTTTCTTCGCTCCCATTATATGTTTGGCTTTCTGAGTGAAGTACAAGCTAGTTTGGGTTTCAGGATGAAATAGCATATTTCCAGATTATCTTGACCTGGTTTCTGAGAGAGCATTACAGGGCTTGGGGGAGTCTAAAGGAGCTTTCCAGAAACCTTGCCTACGTTTTGTTAAGTGGATTGAAACCACCTCTCAGATAACCATCATTGTTATAAGGCGACTAGAATCTGAGATGGAAGTGGCTACTCTAAATGTATTCTTTCCCCCCGCCCATCCTCTCACTTTGTTCCTATGTCAGAATAACTCATCAGGCTCCCAGTGTGGGGTGGGTGAGCTCATTAGGTTTAACAAATTGAGAAGAGATAAGATAATTTTCCAGAAAGATCTCCAATAAGGCTTTAAGAACTGTTTAGCCCTCCCCCCTGTTTCTCTGTGCCCCTTTTACTTCCTATCTTACTGAGTGGGGTTATCTAGAATGTATTTTAATTATGAATCAATAGTGGGTCTCAAACTTGAGATACATTTGTTTTAGGAGAAGTTAAGATTCTTTTAATTGTCAGTTAATTTCCCTTTGTTGACAATAAAGTCTTTAAACAGCACATAGAGATGAGCATGTAAACAGGGATTCATTATGTGTGCTTTCCATGTGTTGCTTTCTACCCAATGTGTTTCCTATTTTCCAGATTTCTCCTCTTTGCCCTGCCCTTTCAGCCTTTCTCAGCTAGGCCCTGCTGCTCTGAGGGGCATTTGCCATAACATCCATTAAACCTACTTGTAACTGTCTCCTTTTTTTCCCCTTGGGCCAGGTCGGGGTATGATAGGTCGGGGAAGAGGGGGCTTTGGAGGCCGAGGCCGAGGTCGTGGACGAGGGAGAGGTGCCCTCACTCGCCCTGTGCTGACCAAGGAGCAGCTGGACAACCAGTTGGATGCATACATGTCGAAAACAAAAGGACACCTGGATGCCGAGTTGGATGCCTACATGGCACAAACAGATCCAGAAACCAATGATTGAAACCTGTCCACCCTACTGTGAGAGACTCTTATTCAAAAGTCACCACATCTGTAAATAACCTTGAGATAACAGATGGAGAAGAAACCTGATCGATGCTGGAAGGACCTATCACAATAGGCTATGGACTTATTTGCCACCAGTTTGTGCATTTAGTGTGTTCCTTTTTATTTTTTTTGATACTGTGTTGTATGAAACCTTTCTTTCCTCTGACTTGGGTTTTGTTTTGTGTTTGGGGTTTTTTTTCCCCAGTCGCTCTGACTTCTAAACATGAATGTGGTGGCCTTGTGGCTAGAACACACTCTTCCCACCTCTGCCTCCCTTCATCTGTCATATGCTCTGATATTCTGACATTCCTCTCGTCATTTCTGTGTCCCCATGGATAAAGCCCCAGAAAGAGCCCATCAGTGTTACTTCCTGGGTTTCTGAGAAACAGTTCTGTTCTACATAATCTTTAATAGCTTCTTAGAACTGTTTAGAAAATCTGAAGCTCAGAAATGAATTCTGCCACATTGATATTTTGGGGTAGTAAATTAGGGACACTGATGTAGCCGCAGGGCCGCATAACAGGTTACACGTGGTAGCACTTAAGATTTGATTAAAGTTACTTCCCGTGTAAGTTGACACCACATGACAAGTGTGCTGGTGGGTTGGGTCTGTGCACTTCGACCCTGAAATAACTTTGCTCCTGGCTTTGTATCATGTCCTAAGAGCTGCTGTTCTGTTGGCTTACACCTGCAATAGAGAGGAAATCGCCATTTGGTTTGGCAGGTTGTTCAGAGAAAGGGCTATAATGATAGCACATACCTTCTAGGAGTCAGAAGATACCCACCCTGGAATGCTATTGTCCTTATGTTTATCCCAAACCAATCCTGAGCCTCTCCATTCATTGGCTTTGTTTGAACCTCTATTTCCCTTGAAGGTTTAAATAAGTTCAACCATTTTCGGTCAACTGTTCCAGTTTTCAGTGGAATCTTGTATTTCTGGTTTATCATAACAAGAAATCGTTCTCAAATCTAGTCAGGACTTTTTCTTCTATCGTTGGGCTCCTTGAAACGCTGTGGCCACTATAACAATATCCTGACCTACCCCTTGTGGAATTCAGAGTCCTTCCTAGGTGTATTAAAATCAAGTCCCTAAACTGTTAGAAGGTGTGTGTGGCACACTGGGGAGGAAATTCTGGTAAAGACAGCTTGGACTTGAGTCCTATCTGTAGGACTTGGGCTTCATAACTTCCGGATTGTGAGGCAAGTGGCTTAGTTAGTCCTGTGGAAGAGCAAGATTGGTAAGACCACTTGGTGTCAGGACAGAACCACACTCTCAGAATCCCACCTGGTTTGATTTTGAAGTGTCTGTACTATAATCACTTTATAAAGAATGGACTGTGAGCCTAGAGGTCTTCAGGCAGGCGTTCATAACCCATAAGTAGAAAGGATGCTAAGTATTTTTATGTGGCCAAGGCCAGTCGTAATGATAGGTCGTTAAATAGACCCCAGATTGGTCAGCACCCAAGGTATGTGAGGGAGGTGCTGACTGGCAGTGGGCAGGGTACCCTTTGCAAACACCTCCACTGGTTACATCAGGGACTTTCCAGGACACCTTTAGAAAGAAGGAAAGGGAACTAACTGCAGGGTGTGGAAGTTCTTACCCCCTTCACACAACCTTGGATGACCCATCCTCAAGGTAGCAGGTGTGTGCCCCCAAATAAGACTTTACTAACTTAGTACTTGCCCTGAAGTTATTTATTCAATGACTCTCTTAAGATTTTATTTTAGAGTGTGCGCAAGGCTGGGGCAGTGAATAACCCCAATCAGATTCCTCACTGAGTTGGAGCCCAATGCAAGACTTGATCCTAGGGCCGGCCCTGAGCTGAAACCAAGAATCCAGTGAGCCACCCAGGCTCCCCAGCCAGTGGCTTTAGAACACTCCCCACCACCACCAATCCACTGAGCTCCTCTAAAAGATTCACAGAAGGCTTTGGGGTGAATGAGAAAGGAAACACTGTGCTCCCCACACCTCTGTGCCCGTGTCCCCTCTGATTTACTCACAGATGACCCCACACTTGGGCAAGATTCCAGGGTTAAAGCAAAATGTGTGAGTTGGGAAACGGCAGTGCAAGACATGGAGTGGTGGCGCTAAGCCCACGGCACTGCCCTCTGGTTTACTGGTTGAATTCCTTTGTATGTTCCCACCCCACTCCTGGGTTAGAGAAGCAGAGGTGTGGTCTGCTGAATGGCTTTGCTGCTCCCTCATAGATCAGTCTCTTTCAGCCCCACCATCCTGCTGGCACTGGGCTCTTGCCCACAGGTGGCCATCAGGAGGACTTGCCCCATGGCCTCTGCATTCAACTGTTGAATGGACCCAACTTGCTGTTTCTGGCACCTGTGTGAATGCTGGGAACCATGAGGCATGGGGGGCACTCTGAAGGTCCCAGTGGACCCTCCAGTGTATCCTCCCTACATTAGGAAGGAGCTTTTTTTAAGATTTTATTCTTGAGAGACACAGGCAGAGGGAGAAGCAGGCTCCATGCAGGGAGCCCAACGTGGGACTTGATCCTAGGGCTCCAGGTCCATGTCCTGAGCCAAAGGCAGATGCCCAACCGCTAAGCCACCCAGGCATCCCAGGAAGTTCATTCCCAGCAGTGAGCACAAGGAACTCCCTACCAGCCCCAGACACTCCTCCTGCTCAGTGCAGTTGTCCTCTCCTGAGCCCTGTGACCATTTTTGCGACCCTCAATCTGAGTGTCCAGGGTAGAGAAGGTCAAGGATATTGAGCCCGATTACTGGGTCATCCTTTTGCTATTCAGCTACCATCTGCCAAGGGTTTGCTGTGCAGACAGTGACCCAGCTGTTTGTTAGGAAGATTGGGGCCCATCTGCCTCAGTGGAGCATGTAACTTGATCTGTGCGTTGAAGCCTCACATTAGGTGCAAAGAGGTTTTTTGTTTTTTGTTTTTTGTTTTTGTTTTTTTTTGTTGTTGTTGTTTTTTAAGTTTTTAAAGGGATCTTGGGACCACAGAAAAGAGATTAGAGCTAGACCTTGAGGGCAGCCCCGGTGGCACAGCGGTTTAGTGCTGCCTGCAGCCTGGGGCGTGATCCTGGAGACCCTGGATCGAGTCCCATGTCAGGCTCTTTGCATGGAGCCTGCTTCTCCCTCTGCCTGTGTTTGCCTCTCATTCTCTCTCTGTGTCTCTATGAATAAATAAATAAAATCTTAAAAAAAAAAAAAGCTGGACCTTGAAAGTCACAGTTTGGGGCACCTAGGTGACTCAGTGTGTTAAGCATTGCACTTGATATCTGCTCCTTTTTTTTTAAAGATTTATTTATTCAGAGAGAGAGGCAGAGAGAGAAGCGGGCTCCATGCAGGGAGCCAGACGTGGGACTCGATCCCGGGTCTCCAGGATCACACCCTGGGCTGCAAGCGGCGCTATCCACTGCGCCACCACCACTGGGGCTGCCTTCTGCTCCTATCTTGATGAGGGTCGTAAGTTCAAGCCGCACACTGGGTGTGGAGCCTACTTAAAGTCAGGAGAGTTTCACAGAAGGGTAAGAATCTCCCAAGCACAGAAGCCTAAAGGTGAGTTGCCTGCTGGGGAGGGAGTGTTCAGTGGGCCTCCATGCCAGGGTGGGAGGCAAGACACAAGGTCATGTAGCCTGGAGCCCACCTGTCTGCTAAAGAGCTTGGGCTTCATGCTTTGGGTAATGGGGAGTCTGCAAATTTTCAAGGAAGCTCGTGGGATGATGTACATACACATGATGCTGGGAGACCCTGTGGCTGTCGGGTTGGTGTGACCACTGGAGCGGGCTTGAACCTGCTCAGTGGCAATGTGGCTGTGGAGAAGCCCACACCCTCAACGGTTTCCGCAGGGACATCTGGGCATCGGTCAGACACAAAGAGGCAGTTGGAGCAGCCCAAGCAAGCTGCCTGTCCCCATGGTGAACCCATGATGTCTGATCTGGAACCAATGGCAGCACTGCTGCCCACGGTCCAGTCAAGCCTCTACCACTGCTTCCCACTCCTACGGCCTCATACCCTAGAAGGTGCCAGGCCTCCAGGTAAGAGCAGTTGGCTGAGGATCAGGCCCCCGCATCTCCCTCCCCTCTCAGGGATTTCCTGAGGTCTCGTTACTAAGCCCCGACAGCAAGGCTATGCCCAGACCAGCACCATAAGCCAGGCCCAAGAAGCTGGAACCTGGGACAAGGGCCTGGCCTCTGTCCCCTCTCCTCTTCCTATGAGCTGTCCTGTCCAGCCCTCTGAAGCCTAAATGCCCTTCCCCCAGTTTCCCAGGCAATGTGGGAGGGGCAAGGGGGCCCCATCCTCCATTTCTCTGGGCTCTGGGGACCTGTTAGGGATTCACTCCCCACAAACACAGACGCAGTTGACACGGTCTTGAGTTCTGACCCAGGACCTCCAGATACCATCTCCAGGCTCCTGATGTGTGGGACAGGTGTTGAGCTGCCACTGGCTGCCCTCTACTGTAGGAGTGGGCTCTCTGGCCTGCCCTGCACTCTGATCAGTGAGGGTCCTGACTGACCACATGGCCCAGGGGCAAAGGACAGCAGGATAGGGGGACCTGAGGGTGGAGACAGAGCCCAGGACGGCCATGGGGCCTGTGATAGCGGTAGCAGTCCTCGGTCATAGTCCTCTAACTGTGTCGGGCAGGCTGGCCAGGAGGCCCCAGGAAACCTCTTTAAAGGATTCACTTGATTCTCTAAGGCTTGATTTATTGGATTTCTTTGCCCTTTAGTGTAAGATGACTATCAGCTAAATATTTATACGTATCTGTGGTGTGATCTTGTGGTTTATAATAAGAAACATGTATTTGGTCCTCATCCCCTTCCTGGCACAGAGCTCCTAAAACCAATGGAATTTCCTGTGATAAAGGTGTCTTTTGTTATGCTAATAACATAAAAGCCCCTAGGCAGCCTAAGGATGGAGGCTGGTTGCCAGGGGAACCAACCTGTGATTGGAGCCCCCCCCCCCCCCCCCCCCCCCCCCCCCGCCCCAGACCTCCAGGACGAGAGAGGGGCTGGAGGTCCAGTCCATCACCAGTGGCCAATGACTTAATCAATCATGCCTCTGGAATGAACCCTCCATAAAAACCCAGAAGACAGGGTTCCTGAGAGCATCCTGTTGGTGAGCACTTGGAGATGTGGGGAGAGTGGTCCCCCCGGAGGGCATGGGAGCTCTGTGTCCCTTCCCACACGTGTACCCCTCTGCATTGGAGCTAGATCCTTATATAATAAACCGGCGCTCCTGTAAGGAAAATGCTTCTCTGTGACCCATGAGCCACTGCAGCAAAATAACTGAGCCCAAGGCAGGGGCTCTGGGGACCTCCAGGCTACAGCTGGTCAGCCAGAAGCACAGGTGACAGGCCGTGCTTGCCTGTGACTGGTGTCTGAAGGGGGACAGCCATCATGTGGGACTCACTTAACCTGGGGGATCCGGTGCTGTCTCAGGTGAGGTAGGGCCAGGACACTGGTTCTCAGATCCCAAAAGACCTTGGAGTAAGATGTGCACACAGTGGAAAAGCTACCTGGACGTCTTGGGCGAAATGAGTTCTTCTAAAATGCCCTAGAGCTTTCTCCTTTGCATTTTACCTCTTAAATTCTGCTTAAACCTGTTTAATGCACATGTTCCAAAGGAGTCACTTAGATTGTCACCAGACCTGGGCTTTATACCTGACCAAATGGCAGTTTCACCCTCCCCCAGAAACTCAGTCTTAACTGGTCAGTCGGGATTAACCTGTCAGGAGCCCGCCACCCCCCACACCCGTACCCCATGCCCAAGAAGGTGAGGTCATCTGCAGGACAGACCCCTCTGCTTTTCCCCCCCAAGGGAAGGGGACCTAGCCTGGAGCAATCCTTCCCTTTCTTTTGCTGATAACTCTTTGCCCCACCCTCCCCCCTACAAAACCCTTCCAGTCTGTATGACTCTCCAGAGTTGCCCTCTCCTGCCTGATTCATGACCTGCTTAAAAAAGCCAATTAGATCTCCAGATTCATTAAGTTGAAATTTTGCTCTTTATCAAACTGAAAGCACATCCTCTAAAGTAATTTCATTTCATTTCTGGAGAAAGCCAGGTTAGCAACCAGAGAGAGGAGATTCAAGGAACCTGGAGAGATAACAGGCCAGGCCTCTGCAGCCTTCCCACACTCCTCAGCGCTGCCAGGGCCAGGCAGGACTCCACCTCAGCTTCTGACCCCTTATTTGTAAGCAGGAATCCTGCAGTCTGACCGGTGAGCCTAGATATGGGGTCTGTGGGGGCAGCTGCTCTCCAGAAGGCCTTCTGCCAGCTCTCCCCATTTCCACCCCCATCCCTGTGCTCATCCTTCCTTCCTCTCTGCCATTGAAGCATCATAGGGTTCCCTCAACCAAATTCTGATCTCCCAGAAAGCAGGGTGGATGAGGAAATTCCTGTCCCCTATCTGTGATGAAGTTTTGGAATATAGGTGAGGCCTGGAGCCAACAACCAAGAAAGAACTCTTGAGACATTTTTGGTGCAAAATGGTGGTTTTATTAAAGCCCTGGGATGGGACCCGCGGGCAGGAAGAGCTGCTGCCCTGGGGATGTGAGGGGTGGCTGATTATATACCCGGGAGTTGGAGGGGTTTGGCGGGGTTTGGCGATAGCGTACTCTCTGAGGAATTTTGGGAGCAAGGTTTCCAGGACCTTGAGGGGGGCTAGCTGTTGTTGGGGAAAGGTCACTTATTACTGTCTAATAAACACTGAGTCATGAGACCCTTCAGATGGATATGGGTGGGCCATGTACTTGCAGGATGACTGCCAACATGTATCTTGGGGGCTAGAGATAAAGGAAATTTCTGAAGGAATTTTTATTTTATTTTTAAATATTTTATTTATTTATTCATAGAGATGCAGAGAGAGAGAGAGAGAGAGAGAGAGGCAGAGGGAGAAGCAGGCTCCACTCAGAGAGCCCAACGTGGGACTCGATCCGGGGCTTCAGGATCACGCCCTGGGCTGCAGGCGTTGCTAAACTGTTGCGCTACCAGGGCTGCCCCCTGAAGGAATTTTTATATGTTAGGGTAGACTTCCAGCCTCCTGGGGGTCGGGCTAAGATTGCCTTTTGCCCTCAGCAAAGTATGAACTTTGAGGCAGTGGAGTCCATAGAGGAATGTCCCTTTGTCTGTTTCAAGGACTTGTCAACGTGCTGCCCCAGGCTTGTGCCTTGTCCTCAGCTACCCCTGTGTTCCCCCATCATTAGGACCTGACTCTAGGGCCCCTCTGCCAATCAGGACCTTCTGAAAACCCTGACCACCCATCCCACTGCCCCACCCAGGCTCTGGGCAAAGGGCATGGTGTGGCTGTACCCAGTGCCAATGCAGCTTCTTCCTGTGCATGGTCCTCAGGACCTATCCTGACCCATGGCCAGCAAAGAGGGGGCAGGTCAACCTAAAATCTCCTATGGCCTCTATGGGCAAGCCAAGAACTGAAGGCCACGGTTCTAACTCTGTAACCAGCAGGGAGGGAAGGCTTCTACAACAAAGACTTTGTGCCCTGATGCCTGGAATTCGATAAACATTTAAAGAATGAATAATTCAGCCAGCACTGGACTTAAAACTGTTACCAAATCTCAGAGTTAAAAAGCAAATTTCAACTCAATAAATCTGGAGATCTAATTGGCTTTATTAAGCAGGTCATGAATCAGGCAGGAGAGGGCAACTCTGGAGAGTCACACAGACTGGAAGGGAGAGAGGGGCAAAGAGTTATCAGCAAAAGAAAGGGAAGTATTGCTCCAGGCTTTCCCCCTTCCTTTGGGGGGGAAAAGCAGAGGGGTCAGTCTGGCAGATCACCTCACCTTCCAGGGGGGTGGGGGATGGGCCTCGTGACAGGCGGCCTGACTGACCAGTTAAGACTGAGTTTCTGAGGGATGGTGAAACTGCCATTTGGTCAGGTATAAAATCCAGGTCTGGTGACTTGGCCTAAGTGACTCCTTCTTGGGCCCTTGGTTTTCAAGACTCTTGCCTGGCCTCCTTTACAGAAGTGTCGAAGAGACCGTGGAAAGATTCTCAAGTTCCTTTCAGAAAAAAAATAATAAAAAAAATAAAATCCCTTTCAGAGGCAACTGGTTGTCTCTCAGTGGAGCATGAGATTCTTGACCTTGGGGGGGTGAGTTCAAGCCCTACCTTGGGGTCAAGCTTACTTTAAAAATAAATACAGGTTCCCTTCAGCATCTGTGTTCTCTGAGGAGGTTCTTCTGTGACCTGATATTACAGAGCGCAGGCAAGGCCAGTCAGGAGGTGTTGCAGCTGGCGGTGAGAGGAAGAGTGGAAAGAAAGCATAAACAGAACAGTGAGTGATTTTTCTCAGAACCAGCCTTTGGGGCAGCCCGGGTGGCTCAGCGGTTTAGCGCCACCTTCAGCCCAGGGCCTGATCCTGGAGACCTGGGATGGAGTTCCCTGCAAGGAGCCTGCTTCTCCCTCTGCCTGTGTCTCTGCCTCTCTCTGTCTCTCATGAATACATAAATCTTTAAAAAAAAAAAAAAAAAAGAAGAAGAAGAAGAAAAGAAACAGCCTTTGAAGTATTACAAGATACTTACACTCAAACATTATTTGTTGTTGAATGGTGCAATTGAGTGGGTGATTCTTAATATCAGCTTAGGTCATGATGTCGGGGTCGTGAGATCAAGCCCCACATCAGGCCCTGTGCTCCTCCTGTCCCAGCAGGAGTCTGCTTGGGACTCTCTGCCCCCTCTCTTCTGTCTCTCAAATAAATAAAATCTAAAATAAATAAAAAATAGTCATTTGTTGTTTATCTGAAATTCAAACCTATCTAGTATCCCCGGGTTCTTGATTGTTCTGTTTTCCCAATCTCACAACCTTACCTCATCAAGGTACCTGAAAGGACTGTGGCCCAACCCAAAGGCTTCTTGTGGAGATGCTGAGCCACAAGCCTTGTTCTCTGTCCAGGATTCAGCCCTCTCCCTTTCCTCTTCAACATGGTCACCAGTGGCTCAGCGTGACAGGCCAGTCACCTCACTGACCCACTGTAACCTTCAGCCTCTCATGAGACTTTCCACTGTAATCACTGGATGGAATGATACAGGGAAATAAAGATGATATACAAGTGCACAAGGCTTGAACCCTCAGATTTCCATCTGTAGACCACCCTGGTCCCTCCTCTTCTGAGAATGAAGCTCCAGGCTGGACCCTGGTGCTGTGAGACCCCCTGGTCCTCCGGGAGCACAGTGCACACACCTTAGCTGGCGGCCACAGGACCACGAGCCACTGAGCACACCAGGACACATAACCCAGGGAAGCCAAAAAAACAAACAAAAAAAAGAAACAACAAAACTAAGGAAACTTTTTTTAAAATAATTTTTAAATTTTTATTTATTCATGATAGGAGAGAGAGAGAGAGGCAGAGGGAGAAGCAAGCTCCTTGCACTGGGAGCCCGATGTGGGGTTCGATCCCGGGTCTCCAGGATCGCGCCCTGGGCCAAAGGCAGGCGCCAAACCGCTGCGCCACCCAGGGATCCCCTAAGGGAACTTTTTAAAGGAAGAAAAAAAATTAAAATATGGAAATACAGCTTTCAAATATTGCTTTACTGTGGCAAAATACACATAAAGTTTACCACATTAACCATATTTAAGTGTACAGTTCAGTGGCACTGAGTAAATTCACATTATTGTGTTGCAATTACTGTCTAATTACCCTGATGTGGTAAAGACTGTACACCCCATTTTATCTCCACCTCTGGGCACCTGACGTAATGTGTCCCCCCGCCAATCCGGCCCCTGGCAGCAGGGCACACAGACTGCGCGGCTCGGCCTCCTCATGGGGGCGACACCAGCACTGTCCCCTGCACACCTGCCCCCCACCCCAGCTATGCACACAGCCTGCGCGGCTCACGCTCCGGGGTGGGGGTGGGGGGGCATGAACACCGTCCCCGGCACACCTGTCCCTCCACAAATACGAGCCCTGCCTGTTGAGGGCAGCCGGGGCAGCGCGGGGCAGCTACGCACACCTGGCCACACAACATCGGTTTTCTCCTCTGCAGCACAAGCAGCCGCCCCGACAGGGCTCCTTCCACCCCCCAGATCTGGATGACCCGGAGCCCGGCCCCGCCCGCGGAGACGCGGTTTCCCGGAAGTCCCCAGGCCACATCCAGCCGGCAGCTCCCCGGCGCCCCCCGGCGGCGCACTTCAGCGCAACTCCAGTTCCCGGCGGCCCGCGCGGCAGTTCCCGGCGGAAGGGCTGCTCGTGATGGCGGCGGCTGGTTCCGCCGCAGTGTCTGGGGCAGGGACCCCTGTGGCGGGTCCCGCAGGCCGTGACCTCTTCGCCGAGGGGCTCCTCGAGTTCCTGCGACCGGCTGTGCAGCAGCTGGACTCTCACGTCCACGCCGTCAGGTCCGAGACGGAGGGGCGGGGCGGGGCCGCTCCGCGGGTTGGCCGGGGGCGGGGGGGCGGAGGTGGCCCGGAAGCGGCGGGGCCTGCGTCGGAAGGGGCGGTGGGGCTGGCGGGAAGGCGCGCGTGGTGGCGGCGTCTTCCGGCGCTAGGGGAAACCCTAGGGAGTGGGCTTTCCAGTGTGGGCCTCGTCCCTCTTCACAGAGAGAGCCAGGTGGAGCTTCGGGAACAGATCGACAACCTAGCCACTGGTGAGTAAGCGCCCCGCACCCTCGGGGCCTTGGGCTGAGGTGACCGCGGGGCCTCCATCCGGTGTCAGCGGCTCCCTCCTTCCACCCCAGAGCTGTGCCGAATCAACGAGGACCAGAAGGTGGCCCTAGACCTCGACCCCTACGTGAAGAAGCTGCTGAACGCGCGGCGGCGAGTCGTCCTGGTCAACAACATTCTGCAGAACGCGCAGGTAAATCGTCTCCCCGAGCTGCGAAAGCAGAGGGAGCGGCCTGCGAGGGCCCCCTGCTCCCCCGTATGGGCTTGCGTCCTGGATGGAGCGAGCCTGGGGGCACAGGGAACGCCAGGTCTTCCACGGAGCAGTCAGCGTCCCACATCTTGTCTCCTAGGAACGGCTGAGGCGGCTAAACCACAGCGTTGCCAAAGAAACAGCCCGCAGGAGGGCCATGCTGGATTCAGGACTTTACCCCCCTGGCTCCCCAAGCAAGTAACCGGCAGGAAGAGGGAACCCGAGCCGCCCTCCGGCCTGCCCTGTGTCCTCCGGGGCGCCCGCAGACCTTAGGACATGGAGAAGGCAGCCCTGGCGTGTGTCGGAAGCATTTATATCTTACCCGTGTAGAGCGGGACTCAAGATCCCAAAGGATTATGGCTCTTGCTTCCAAGAATGAGCTGAGGCTTCTACACATTCACTTGATCTTAGCCAAAAGGCGGAAAAGCGATGCCTCTACACATTCAAAGTCCAACTCCTCTGCCTTCAGCCCTTGTTAATGAGGCGCTTCCTGGGTTGCATGTTCTCTGACTAGTTTTCCTTTATTTATAGAGGATTTGGAGAAGAGGGCAGGCAAAGTCATGGGAATGACCTCTGCCTACCCTCGTATTGATTGCACTTGGCTTGAATATAGTGGCAGTATTTCTAGAACCATTTAATTAAATAAATTCTTAAACAGTGTTTTTACTTTACTCTGGTATATGGAAAGGTTCCAAGAGTCTTCATGCATTAATTCTAATAAAGCTTTAAATTGTGATCTAGAGTTTACAATGAAAAGACTCAAGTATCCTTTTCACTGAAGACTATGGAAAGCAAAAAAAAAAAAAAGTTGCCAGATGCCAAGGAAAAACAAGACCCAAGAGCCCTACTAGGAAGTATTTTAATCATTTTTCTTAGAAAAAAAAAAAAAATCCAGACACTTAACAGTTCACAACATTTCAACAACAAAGTACTGGTTGGAGAGGTTTTCAAGAACTGGGTTTTCTGAAGTCTTAGGAGAAAAGCTGGTATTGTTTCACTATACATGGATGGCATAGGTCAAAAATGGAAGACTTCTGGCTACTGAGCCAATCAGAACCCAGTGGAATGACACTTCCTGTCTCCCCTATCCCTCAAAAATGCCCCCTTATTAAAGCCAGGAGCAGTTAACTTAGGCTGCAGTCTTCCCCTTGGACAAGAAAGGGGGTGAAGAGAAAGGAAGGTCACTCTTGAGTCTCCATGCTTTCCTCTTCCTCTCCTTGAGGTGGTTCTTCTGTATTCTCCTCCTCTTCTTCTCCTTCCTTCTTCTCTGGTGGCTTCTCATAAGCTTTTTCTGAAGGTGTCACTATCACTCCATCCCAGGTAGATATTTCAGAAGCAAGATCTAGAAAAGAAAAAGTGATTTCAGGCCAAGTAGCCCAGCATACAATTAGTGATCTACACAGTGGAAATACCAAGACTATCTGAGTAGTGCAGTGCTGCTTTACAGACCACAGAGTAGCATTAACAACCCTTGATGCAGTGATCACTCACAGCTGGCATCACCCTCCTGGCCAAGAATCTTCCGAAAACCACCATGTGAGAGGATACGGACCAGAGTCTGAGCTGTATAGCACACCATGTCCTGAAGGAGAACCAAGTGAGGGTAAACAAGGTGAATCAAAATAACTTACCTGACGAACATTCTCATGAAAATAAAGATGAAGACAACTTTAATTTCAAGACCAAAGTCTGAGAACCCCCAAATCCTGACCCCTAAAGACATTCCCTTTGCCTTCTGACCTGGAGATTCAAAAGTGGGTCACAACAGACTGTATCTGAGCCGTCCAAATACCTGTTGTTCCAGAGTCATGACTGTGTGTACTCTAAAGTTGCCACTTTCACAGGGGTCAGTGATTCCCACTGACCCTGGCAAGAACAGTCCTGCAGCCAGAATCTGTAAGCAACGCCTGAAACACAAGAACATTGAAAGAACAGACAAGACCACATATATCCAGCCCCAGACCCAAAGCAGCATGTTATACCTGTATGCCACATTTAGGGCCAAAGGCTGTCTGGTGGGATTGTTCATCACAGCATAGTGCCCCTGAAAAATAAACAATCTGGTTGGTGTCCTATAAACAGGACAAATCTAGCCAAGCAAACTGAAACCCCAAATCATCACAGAGAAAACTGGTTACTACGGCCTAGCTACAATGTTGAGAAGCAATTATGAAATGGTTGCTCCTTCAGTAACTTCCTTCCATTATCACATTACTAAAATGACATCAGTAACGAAAAGGCATAGTGGCATCAATTACTCCTTCAACTGAATATTCCAAAAACCCAACAGTAATTAATAAACATTTGAGTATTTACTGGATTACTTGTCCACCACGAAAATTTATTTTCAGATTCACCAAATTTCAGACCCTGATAGGTTTCAGAATAACTACTGTTAAAGAGGGATGATCAGAAACTCCCAACTGCCCTTGTTAACTTACGAGTAGGTCAAGGATCCAGGGTGTGAGTGGCTCAAACCCAGGAAAACGAATCCTCAGGTCCTTCAGCAGTCTAATGAGAACTTTAACTCTGAAGATAAGAGGGACCCAGGCATTAAAAGTAGTAAGATCATGTATTTCCATCCCTGAGGTAGAGAGCTAATGCTACTTCCAAAACTATACATTCTGTTTCTCTCAATCTAAATTTGTTTACTTAAAGTTTAAAAAAAAAAAAGAAAAGAAAAGAAAAAAAAAAAAACCCTAACAAATTATACCCAAAAAAGTTCTGAGAGAGGCAGTATGGGAGATCTTGCTACTACTTATTACTAATACAATTAGAAGGATTAGATTATTTTAACTCAAATAAGGACTCACGTGGACTGAGAAGCATTTTCCTCAAACCAGCGGGCATGTCTGATGGCTGCTAAGGCACTCTGCAACACCTTGATATCCACTATAAGACAAATACAACAAGCCACGATGAAACACTCCTGTTATTAAGTGAGCAATTCGACCCCATTAGCATAGTTCAAAATCTTGGAAGGAGACAGGGTAACTTCCTAACTTCTTAAACCACCCCATGTTTCTCAGATTAGCGAATCACTTGTCCAAAAATCACTATTCCTCCCCCAAACCAAATTTATAAGCATGCAAGATCTACCACTTTCCCAGAGAGCCTACAACCTCCATAAATATTTCCTCAATCCTTAAGTCCTGCACTCCAGTTGCTTTCTTGGCTATCCCATTTGACAGTTTCACTAACAACCTGGTAAAACAGTCTCCAAATTCCAGAGGGAAAGTCTAGGGGTCAATTTAGGTCCAGAAGGTTTCACATGGAATAGCAACAAGCTAATAAGTAAACTCAAATGCAATCTTATATACCATGTTTTGAATTTCCCCCAACTATCCCAGCAACGGAAAAAAAAGAACTAACAATGGAGTTCTGGGTCCAGTTTTCGGAGATTGGGTGGCACTGTTGTAATGAGAATCTTCACTGTAGCATCAGAAGAACTGATCTCAAAGCCAGTTTCATTGGTAAGCATGGTTAAAACTGAAAGAAAGTAAAAGACTATAACTTTCCTATTTCCTTTACATGACCAGAGATAAATCTACAGTGGGAATAAGGGAACAGATAGGTTTTTAAAAACAGCAAGAGTTCAGGGGCACCTGGGGGACAGTCTACTGGGCTTTTGGCTCTTGGTTTTGGCTCAGGTCCTGATCTGTCATGAGATTAAGCCCCGTGTTGGCTCTGCACTGAGCAGAGTCTGCTTGTCCCTCTCCCTCCCCCTCTGCTCCTTCTTCTCTGTGAAGGAACTCTCACTCAAATAAAATAAATAAAAACGTTAAAAAAAAATTGCAAGAGTCCAGAATGAGGATTCAGAATACAATTTTTAAAGTAACAGAGATGGGGGACCTGGCTGGCTCAATTAGTAGAACATGGGAATCTTGATCTTTAGAGTATGAGTTCAAACTCCATGTTGGGTGTAAAGCTTACTTAAATAAACTTAAAAAAAAAAAAAAAAGGGGGGGGCACCTGGGTGACTCCGTGGTTGAGTGTCTGCCTTTGGCTCAGGTCGTGATCCTGAAGTCTCAGGATTGAGTCCCACATCGGGCTCCCTGCATGGAGCCTGCTTCCCTCTCTGTCTCTCTCATGAATAAATATTTATTTTTTTAAAGATTTTATTTTAAAAAAAATAAATAAATAAATAAATAAATAAAATAAAGATTTTATTTATTTATTCATGACAGACACTGAGACAGAGAAGCAGATACAGGCAGAGGGAGAAGCAGGCTCCATGCAGGGAGCCCCACGTGGGACTCGATCCCGGGTCTCTAGAACCAGGCCCTGGCCTGAAGGCAGTGCCAAACCACTGGGCCACTGGGGCTGCCCTAAATATTTTAATAAAATAATAAAAAACATAAAAAGCAGGAGCGCCTGGGCGGCTCAGGTTACGTGTCTTACTCTTAATTTTAGCTCAGGTCATGATCTCAGAGTTGTGGGATGGAGGCCTGCATCTGGCTCTCCACTCTGCACGTAATCAGCTTGTCCCTCTGTTCCTCCTCCTGCTCTCTCTAAATAGATAAAATCTTAAAAAGAAAAAAAAAAAAAAAAAAACAACTAGGGCTGCCTGGGTGGCTCAGTTAAGCATCTGCCTTCAGCTCAGGGCAGGATCCCAGAGTCCTGGGATCCAGCCTACTTCTCCCTGGCCCTCTGCCCCTCCCCCTCCCTCCTTATGCATGTGTGGGTGCACTTGAGCTGTCAAGTAAATAAAGTCTTTAAAAAATAATCATATATATATATATATAAAAGTAAAAGAGATGAACAGGATCTTAAACACTGGAGATCAGTGGCAAAAATTTCCCCAACACTGAACTCTGCATTCACTCCTCCTTCTAGCCTGATCTGGCTTTATTAAAAGTGTCCTTGTAGTTACAGACCTGCCTCCTATGACCATTAAATACATGTTCAGCAACAAACTCAAACCTTCAGAAGGATCCTGTGCTCTCAGGCTTTCCACAACTTTGTTCCCTAGGGCAGCAACAGCTTCCACTAGATTGAGAGAAAAGGACATCATGAATATTATAATGATTTCTAGACATTCTATACATGTCTATACCACTCCACACTCTGATTTCTGCCCCACAGGCAAGGCTGGAGCAAAGGTAAGCAAGAATTAACACTTTTACAAGGGAAACTAGCACCTGAACACAAAAACTGGAAGACTCAGGGAACAGGATACCTCCTACACCCACACCCTTTTTTTTTATAGTAGGGTTTCTCATCAGTGGCACAAATGCCATTTGGGGCTGGATAATTCTTTGAGGGCTGAAGGGCAGAACATGTCCTATGCACTGTAGGATGCTTAGCATCATCCCTGATCTCTATTCCTTTATTGCCAGTAGCCCAAACTGTGTCTAGACACTGCCAAATAGTCCATGGAAGAAAAAAATCACCAATTGAGAAACACTACCCTTTAGTAACAGCCATACGTTCTTTCAGACACACAGTCCAGACTTTGTCCCTTATTACCCCAACACACGTTAAAAAATGACCTTTCTCACAAGAAATTTGGGCTTTGAAGACACCTATGCCTCAAACTCAACTTTCTGCTCCTGTGGCCAGAAAGAGATGCACTCACATGTTGGCAGAATCTTTAGGATTACCACCAGGTCAGCCACATTGTGTCCTGTAGTCATTGTTCCTTTTTTATAGGATCCCACCTGTCGCACTTCTTCAATTTGCTGTTGGAAAAGGGATTGGGAGATGCAGAAGTGAAAAAGACTATCTAGAGGGGCCTGGGTGGCTCAGTCAGTTAAATGTCTGAGTCTGACTTTGGCTCCAGTGGTGGTCTTGGGGTCCTGGGATCAGTCAGGCTCCCGGCTCAGCAGGGATTCTGCTTGTCCCTCTTCCTTGCCCCCCCCCCAATCCACACGTGCTTACTCTCAAATAAGTAATAAAACCTTAAAATTAATAAAGGACTGCCTAGTCCTTCTCAGAACTCAATTACAACACAATTATTACCCAGGTTTAGAAGTAGCAGAAGTCAAATCATAAAATCACCACATGGGGATGCCTGGGTAGCTCAGTGGTTTAGCCTCTGCCTGTGGCTCAGGGCAAGATCCCAGGGTTCTAGGATCTAGTCTCACATCAGGCTCCCTGCAGGGACCCTGCTTCTCCCTCTGCCTGTGTCTCTGCCTCTCTCTCTCCCTCCCTCTGATAGATAGATGATAGATAGATAGATAGATAGATAGATAGATAGATAGATAGATAGATAGATAGAATCTTTAAAATAATCTATCAACCAATCAATCAATCCACCACATGAAGAGCCTAATACACGGCTAGCTGGTAACACTGATACAAGTCTTGTCCCCAAGATCACCACCACAAAGGGATCCCACTGTACTTTCCTTCCCATCTTAGGCTTGGCTTTGGTGAATAAGTAACTGAAGACTTAAGAGACAGGAGGAACAAAGGAAACACTACCCACACCACTAAGGCTGCCCTTTCCAATGATTAAATCACTAAAACTCACCACTTCGAATGTCCCTGGAGCCACAATCAAATTGTCAATCACATTGTTGATTTTTGTCACCAGAGAAAGGATAGATGCCTGAAAAACAGCAGGAAACAAAGATACCCTAAAGTGAAAAATTATAAGCAACTTCTCAGAGTTGGGGTATTTTTCCGTAACTTTTTGACCTAAAGATGCATCCCTGAATAAAAACATAAATGCACATGGAATCTGTTGATATAATCTTGTGACTCCCTGTACCCACAGTGAGAAATGAGATCAGCTGAGCCTCTGCGGAGTATAGGCTCTGGTAACAGCAACCTGGGTGGGAGGTTTTTAGAGAAATCTCGGGGAGAAAGCCCAAGGAGTAGACCTGTTCAGCAGAATTAGGAGCAAGGTCCTGATTCCTCTTCAGCAAGGCTTCACTGAACGAAGTTTCGTCAGGGGCTGGCTTGACCCGGGGGAAAGCCATCTCACACTAAGGCACAAAGAAACGACATGCTATTTACCAAAAATACTTGTTTTTACTCGTTAAGGTACTCAAACCAGAGTACTTGCTGGAAGGACCAGCCATCGTTTAAGTTCTCATTGCGCTACAGAAACAGATATACCAAAGAGGGCATTCATCATCCCGAGCAGAGACCACAGTCCTGTTAGCGCCCACAGGAGCCCCGTGAGCACACGGGCTTTGCAGGCGACCCGAAACCCTGCTGCTTCCTGCAGGCCCGAGCTCCCCGTGAACCCCGCGCACCCGCAGCGAGGCACGGGGTTCCAGGGCACTCGAGGTCAACGAGGCTCAAAAGGAGCCACTTACTCACCAGATAGAAATCAAATGGAATATGTGGCACAAACGGCCGGAACCTGAAAGAGGAAAAGGGATCCCCGTTACTCCTCAGCCAACTCTCACCGCGAGCGGTGCCTCTGGCTGGCGGGCACTGGGGACCGGCACTCACCCGCCTCCTGGGCCTCCTCGGGACCCGAAGCGCCCGCCGCGCCCTCGTCCTCGGTCACCCCTAGGAAGGCAGACATTCCCGGAGGTCTTCACTGCGTCCAAGGCACCGCCACCGCGCCGAGCTCCCCGCTCCCAGGGCCCGGGCTCCAACCGCGCGTCCGGGGGACGTACACCCCGGGATTCCCCGAGCCGTCGCCCCAGGTCAAGGCCAGTCCGCCCGCCGCCCTCGGCCGGCCCAATCCTCGGCCCCTGGGCTCCGCCCGCCGCCTTCCCGCCCCGGCCCTTACCTCATGGCGCCCTAAGCCCCGAACAATGGAAGCCACCCTAACCGCCCCTCGCCTCCGAGGAGCAGACACCAGAGACGCGGCTGGCCGGAGCGTCCCAACAAACTCTGGCCCGATTGGCCCCAGCTCTACGCCGCCGCTAATGCCCATTGGCTTATTTTCGTAGACCGGCCTGCGAGCCAATAAGAAGCGCCTTGGTGTGTCAGAAATTAGCCAATAAGAACAGATTTCACAGTAACAACCTTTTTTTTTTTTTAAGCCAGGCACTAGGTGGCGCGGTGCAAAGATGACTGGACAGAGCTTGTCTAGGACGCTGAAAGAGCAACAACAGCAGTAGCAGAGTGGCGCAGCGGAAGCGTGCTGGGCCCATAACCCAGAGGTCGATGGATCGAAACCATCCTCTGCTATGAGGTGCCATATCTTTTTAAAACTTGGGGGCTACACGTCCTTTCAGTGCTTACAATCACCTTTTCCTCCCTCAAAAATGCAGCCTTTAGAACCGTTTTTGCCAAAATGCAGTGAAGGGGATGGGAAGGGATTTCAGGCAACGCTACACGCCTGGGCGGGGCTCACCGAAGGCGGGAACCTGAGGCAAGAGAAGCCGATCAGACTATCAGACGGAAAGCCCTGATGACAACGGGTTAGACTAAAGGAGAAACCGAGGCAGCCTTTGAAAGACCCTTCAGGGGCACCTGGGTGGCTCAAGGTGTGATGTCGGGGGTCCTTATATGTATTCCCGCATCAAGCTCCTTGCCTGGAGCCTGCTTCTCCCTCTGCCTGTGTCTCTGCCTCTCTGTGTGCGTCTCTCATTAATAAATAAAATCTTAAAAAAAAAAAAAGTTCAGAAAAAGCGATGAGGGGAGGCTGCCGAGGAGGAGGAACCCGAGTCGCCTGGGGAAGGTCTCGCTCCCCCAGGTTCCCCTCCCTCCGCGACCCCCTGGGCACCTGCCCCCCACCCCCGCCAGGTGGCTCCCAGCGCGCATAGGCAGGCGCTCTTTCTCCCGCCCCCGGGTCGCGGGCAGCCGGTCCCTCCCGGGTCCTTTCTCTCCGGCTTCTCGCCTTCTGCACCGGATACGTTTACTTCACTTCCCGCACGTTTTCTACTTTCAGCAGAGATTTGCGGTCTGTGTGCTTCCCCGCTGGTGGACAGTGTAGGGAGGACTCCGCTGCAGCCCCAGGGTCACACGCGGTGGCTGCTGGGTCATTCACTCTCAGAGACGGCCACAGCAACATGCAGGACCGCAAGCTTTTCCTCTACTTTAACTGAGTGATGGGCTCCGCCGCGCAACCATCACCCAGCTGAGGACAAAGGACTTGTGTCTGCGCTCCTGACCCTCTGCCCGCCCGACGGGCCACCCCAACTCCAATTTCTGTGAGCACAGGTTGGCTGCGTCTGTTCTCAACTTCACAGAAATGTCTGTACTTTCTGTCCAGTTTCTCTTGCTTGACACGGTTCAAGACCCTCCCACGTGTTTGCATGTATCAGCAATGTGCGGATTTTAGTTATGAGTAGCATTCCATGACATCAATACGTCCACTCCCCTGTAGAGTCTCCCACGTACTGGGCCCCGGGAACACATTTGGGTTGTTTCCACTTGGGAGCCATTATGAATAAAGCCGCTGGGAACATCTGTGTGCAAGAGTCCTGGGGCCAGTTGCGTGCATTTCTCTTGGTAGGTGTGTATGTATACAGAACTTAAATCCTGTATGTATTTTTTTCTTTCTTTTTTGTTATTTCTTTCCTGAGTTCAACATGGGGCTCAAACTCAGGAGCCTGAGATCAAAAGTTGGGGCTCCACAGGCATTTAGCCATCCACGTGCCCCATAATTTTCTCTGGATAAGGAACTCTAGCTTGGAAGCTATTTTCTTTCAGCACATTTGCTATATTAGTTTACTATCTTTGGCCTCCATTTTTGCTGTGAAAAAACTTTTTTTTTTTTTTTTTGCCAACCTAATGGTTGCTCCTTTGGGTTTTTTTATCTATTTATGATAGTCACACACAGAGAGAGAGGGGCAGAGAGAGAAGCTCCATGCACTGGGAGCCCGACATGGGATTTGATCCTGGGCCTCCAGGATCGCGCCCTGAGCCAAAGGCAAGCGCTAAACCGCTGCGCCACCCAGGGATCCTATGGTTGCTCCTTTGAAGGTAATTAGTCATCTTTTTTTCTCTTTTAAATATTTTTTAAAGATTTTATTTTTTATTTATTCATGAGAGAGAGAGAGGCAGAGACACAGGCAGAGGGGGAAGCAGGCTCCATGCAGGAGTCAGATGTGGGACTCAATTCCAGGACCCCAGGGTCATGACCTGAGCCAAAGGCAGAGGCTGAGCCACCCACGTGTCCCTATGTTAAAGATTTTGCCTTTGATTTAATTTCCTGCTATTTCACCCTGGTGGGTTCAAATATGGACGTCCTTTTTAAAAGATATTTTATTTATTTATTTATTTATGAGAGACACAGAGAGAGACAGGCAGAGGGAAAGGCAGGCTCCTTACAGGGAGTTGGATGCGGGACTCGATCTCTGAATCTGGGATCATACCTTGAGCTGAAGGCAGATGCTCAACCTCTGAGCACCCGGGCACCCCCAAATGTAGACGTTCTTAATCTTGAGATTTGTTGAACTTCTTGAATCTGTGGCTTTATTCCCCACTCCTTCCTGGGTTCCAGATAAAGGTATGTCAGATTTTTTTCACATCATCCTATCTGTCTCTAACACTAAACACATTCCTGTTTAATCTGTGCTTCATTTTGGGTAGTTCCTCCATTCTTTCTTCCAGTGCATTACTTGCTCTTCAATTGAGTCTTACTGGTAAACCTATTGATTGATTCTTAATTTTCTTATGTTATTTTTTAAAGATTTTATTTATTTATTCATGAGAGACAGAGAGAAAGGCAGAGACACAGATGGAGAAGTAGGCTCCATGCAGGGAGCCCGATGTGGGACTCGATCCCAGGACTCCAGGATCACGCCCTGAGCCAAAGGCAGACGCTCAACCACTGGGCCATCCAGGCGTCCCCAATTGTGGGTTTTTTTTTTTTTTTTTTTTTTTTTTTTTTAGGTCTGTGAATTTTTTTTATTTCTGGTTTACCCAACTCCAAGGCTTCCCTCAGGAGGGCAGCTTTCAGGATCCTAAACCCAAATCAGAAGGTGGTTTGCCATGTTTCTCATTTCAGGGGACATTTGGACTATAATTTTTGTCTCATTTGCCCCACACAGCTCATTTGCTGCCACCAGTTCCAATCTGCAAACAACCCCAAGATAAAAGCAGTCCTACTACTGGTCTCCCCTCTCTGCTTTCCTGTCTTTCATGTTCTTAACACCAATGATTCCTCACTGTCTTATTAGTGCTGTGAGCCTTCAAAGTACTTCATCTAACATTTTCAGTTGTCTTCAGCTCAGGGATTGGGCAAATTGTTCCATTCATTATTGAAAGAGGGGCTCAATTACTAAATTAGTTTTGAATGTAGTCGTTTCTCCTGAGCTCCACTCCACTAATCCAATAGGCCATTGGACACTTCCACTTGGGGATCTATAGGCACCCCCCCCACCCAATAAACTAAAATTGTTATCACTCCCCAAAAACCTGCTTTTTCAGCTCTTCAGCAGATGGATTGATGTCACATAAACTTCAATTATGTGTATATTGTCTTTTCTTCTTGAAGTCCAATTGATTCTACGTATAAAATATTTCTCTATAGTCAACAATATTATGCACTTAAAAAGTTGTTAAGAGGGGCACCTGGGATGTAGTTAAGCATCTGCCTTTGGCTCAGGTCATAATCCCAGGGTCCTGGATCGTGCCCTACATCCAGCTCCTTGTTCAGCCTCTCCCTCTGCCCCTCCCCGCGCTCATGTTTATCGCTCTCTTTTGCTTGCTTACTCTCTCTCAAATAAATAAATAAAATCTTTAAAAAAGGAGGGGCATCTGGCTGGCTCAGTCAGTAGCACATGTAACTCTTGGTCTTAGGGGCATGACTTTGAGCCCCAAGTGGGGGATAGTTTACTTAAAAAAATAAAGGGGTTAAGGATGCCTGCGTGGCTCAGCGGTGGAGCATCAGCCTTTGGCTCAGGGCTTGATGCCGGGATCCTGGATCCAGTCCCACAACAGGCTCTCTGTGGGGGGCCTGCTTCTCTCTCTGCCTATGTCTCTGTCTCCCTCTCTTATGAATAAATAAACAAAATCTTAAAAAAAAACAAAACAGGGGGATCCCTGGGTGGCGCAGCGGTTTATCGCCTGCCTTTGGCCCAGGGCGCGATCCTGGAGACCCGGGATCGAATCCCACGTCGGGCTCCCGGTGCATGGAGCCTGCTTCTCCCTCTGCCTATGTCTCTGCCTCTCTCTCTCTCTCTGTGACTATCATAAATAAATAAAAAATTTAAAAAATAAATAAATAAAAATAAAAAATAAAAAAACAAAGGGGTTAGTTAAAAACATCTTAAGAGGGTAGATCTCATGTTAAGTGTTGTTAATACACACACAAGGACACAAGGAAACAGTGGAGGTGATGGATATGTTTATTACCTCGATGTGGTGGTGAGGCTTCACAGGTGTAGTATGTATGTCCAAACTCATCAACTATATAAATAAATATGTATAGTTTATGCCATATCAGTTATACCTCAATAAAACTAATTTTTAAGAATGCCCCCCCCCAAAAAGTGTCCCAATCTCCTATTTATCTCTCTTAGCCTCTGGAGCACCCCATATAGGACAGACATTAGGTCTACCACACAAAAGCTTGCATGACCTGCCCTCTACTGCCCTCTCTTGCCTCTCCTAGTCATTCCTGCATGTTTACATCACAGCTCTGGACTGAAGACATAAACTCCTACAGCAGCCAGGCAGGTGGAGCACATGACTGGACAGGGTGGGTAGGAAGGATCTGTAACAGACTAGATTCACCTCAAGGAAGGGATGCAAGACTTATCTATTGCCAGCCCTCTGATATTTCAAGACAAGTCAGAAATCCAAATGTTCATGTGCCATCTGCAGATTTTATTTATTTACTTTGAATAAGCTCTGTGCTCAACTTGGGGCTTGAACTCAGGCCATCAAAGAGTCCCACCCTCAGGGCACCTGGCTCACTCAGTCCGTTAAGCATTAGACTCTTGATTTCGGCTCAGGTCATAATCTGGGGTTCCTGGGGTTGAGTTCTGTAAGGGGCTCTGTGCTCAGTGGGGAGCCTGCTTGAGGTTCTCTCTTTCCCTCTGCCCCTCCTCATCCCATTCTCTCTCACTCTCTCAAATAGGTAAATAAATCTTTAAAAATAAAAAGTAAGGGGATATCTAGGTGGCTCAGTGGTTGAGCATCTGCCTTCACCTCAGGTAGTGATCCTGGGGTGTGGGGATCGTGTCCTGCATTAGGAGTGGTCTTCTCCCTCTGCCTATGTCTCTGCCTCTCTGCGTCTCTCATGCATAAATAAATAAATCTTTTAAAAGCTAATAATAATAAATAAAAATTTTAAAAAGAGTCCCACCCTCTGCTGACCGAGGCAGCCTGGCGCCCCTCATTTGCTGATTTTTAAGTGTAGGCAATTAAGTCAAATATAGAGAAAGAGAATGCAGTCAGGACAAAACATTCCTGCATCTGAAGTTGGTCCCAGGGGTATACCATTTGTTTTAGACCATAAGAAAAAATGGTCCCAAAATTCTCCAAAAATTCCAGAAATAGGGAATATACTTCCGTATTCTGCTCTCTGCACAGAATCCCTGTTCATTGTTCTACTCTTGCTGAATTATTTCTCTTGGGAGATTTTCCTGGTCCCAAAGCAAGCAAAAGTTAAATCCTCACCTGGGCCTCTTAGCAGTTTATCCATCTCTGCGCTGTGGTGCTCAGATCACTCAGTACGACCACTAGCCCCACGCAGGCTCCTCCAAGGCACTACCGTCCGCATACTCACCTTCAGCCCACGCAGAGTCGGCGGGCGGGTGTCGCGAAGGGGTCAGTGACCCCTGCCCGCCGCGAGGGGGCGGAGCGGCTCCACAACAGGGACAGGCGGCGGCGGTCAGGACCCTTAACCCGGCGCCCAGTGGACGCCTCCGGTGGTCGTTTCCAGCCCCGTCTCCCGCCGCCACTGCAAATCCCACTTAAATATTCCCCTCAACCCGAAACAAACTCACACTTGCCTTCCGGGAGCGGCCCCGGGGGTCCCCGGTCGTCGTCCCCCGCACCCCAGCTCCCCATCCCTAAACCTGTGTGGGAACTAAGGGTTAACTCCGCCCGGCCGCTGGGTCCCTGTACCCCCACGAACCCGCCGGACCTGAAGCTGGGGGGCGGGGGCGGTCCTGGATGAGCCGAGTCACGAGGACCCGGGGCTCCCCCACTTCCACGCCCTTTCCAGAAACCCGCCCCCCTTGCGTCCACCCGCAGGCACACACACTTGCGCACACTCACACCTTTCCTTGCCAAGATCCCCAACAGCACAGCGCCCCCCCCACGGAGCCAGGGAGGGGGAGGGGGAGGGGGAGGGGCGAGGTGGGGCGCACCGCGGTCCCGCGGCCCCCTCAAGTCCCCTGGGTCCGCTCCCGCGCGCAGCAAGGAGGCCCCCGCCGCGAGCGCGGCTCTCGGAGCCGGAGGGCGTGGAGGGTCCCTGGGGAAAGCGCGCGGGCTGGGGGCGCGGGCAGGTCCGCCACTTCGGGGCGGGGACGAAGGGGTTAAAGATCCAGTCGCCGAGTCTGGGAGGGGAAGCGGCGGGAGGAAGGACTCGGAGCCGGGCTCGGGACCTCCCCTGTCCCCCCCGGACGGCCGGACGCCCCCGCTGGCACCCTCCCGGGGCCGGCGCTCACGCGCGCACACACACTCCACTCCCCTTCCCTCCCTCGCGCCCTCTCCCACCCTCCTCCTCCGACCGCTCGCTCCTCCCGGCACACACGCCCCGGCGCGCTGGTCCTCCGAGCCCAGGTCCCCGCGGCTCGCGCCCACCTGCCCCCCCGCCGGCGCCCGCCACGCGCCCCCGACCCCGAGCGGCCCCGCTCGAGGGGGCGGCGTGCCCCGGGGTGGGCGCGCCGGGTGCCCGTGACGGCGGGCCGCCGAGCCGAAGGGGGCCGAAGGGGGCCGAGGAGGCCGTGAGCGGGGCGCACTCGCCCGCCGAGCTGCCCGCCGAGGCCATGCTGCGCCCCGGGCGCCCCGCCGGCGCCCTCCCGCTCCCGCCGCCGCCGCCGCTGCTGCTGCTGCTGCTGCTCCCGGGCAGCCAAGCGGGCAACCTGACGGTGGCCGTGGTGCTGCCGCTGGCCAACACCTCGTACCCGTGGTCGTGGGCGCGCGTGGGGCCGGCGGTGGAGCTGGCTCTGGCCGCGGTGAGAGCGCAGCCCGACTTGCTGCCCGGCTGGACGGTGCGCACGGTGCTGGGCAGCAGCGAGAACGCGCTGGGCGTCTGCTCCGACACGGCCGCGCCCCTGGCCGCCGTGGACCTCAAGTGGGAGCACAGCCCCGCGGTGTTCCTGGGCCCCGGCTGCGTGTACGCCGCCGCCCCGGTGGGGCGCTTCACCGCGCACTGGCGAGTGCCGCTGCTGACCGCCGGCGCCCCCGCGCTGGGCTTCGGGGCTAAGGACGAGTACGCGCTGACCACCCGCGCGGGGCCCAGCCACGCCAAGCTGGGCGACTTGGTGGCGGCGCTGCACCGACGGCTGGGCTGGGAGCGCCGGGCGCTGGTGCTCTACGCCTACCGGCCGGGCGACGACCAGCCCTGCTTCTTCGTGGTGGAAGGGCTGTACGTGCGCGTGCGCGAGCGCCTCAACATCACCGTGGACCACCTGGAGTTCGCCGAGGGCGACCTCGACCAGTACGCACTGCTGCTGCACACCGTCAGGCGCCAAGGCCGAGGTGAGGGGCGAGCGGGCCGGCAGTCCTCCAGCTGCGCGCAGCTCCCCGGGCCCTCGGCCTCCGCCCGCTCGCCCCGGGGTCGCGGGGTGGGGGGTGCCTGCTGCGCCCTGACACTCCCGGGGGCCTCGGCTTATGCCCGGCCCTCCTCCTTCTCCTCCATTTTCGGCCTCCTCCCAGCGGCCTCTCCCTCCATCTTCCCCTCACACTCCCTCTCCCGCCGGCCCGCCTCCTCTCGCTCTCCGGCTGACCCCACCTTCCCCACCTTTGGCTCCGCCGGCCCGCCTCCAGCTATCTTTGCTCCTTCCACCGCGGGCGCCCACCGACCCCTCCCAGCGCTCTCCACCTTTCTCCCGCCGCCGCCTGGAGCAGCCCGGAGTCTGGGGACTTCCTTCCCCGAGTTCCCTGACCCACTCCGCCGCGGTCTAGGCTTTTCTCTCTTTCCGACCAACCCCCTCCCTCCCCAGTTATCTACATATGCAGCTCCCCGGATGCCTTCAGAACTCTGATGCTTTTGGCCATGGAAGCTGGTCTGAGTGGGGAGGACTACGTGTTCTTCCACCTGGACCTCTTTGGACACAGCCTGCAAGGTGCCCCCGGCCTTGCTCCCCACAGGCCCTGGGAGAGAGGGGATGGGCAGGATGTCAGTGCCCACCAGGCCTTTCAGGTGTGTCCAGGCTGTAAACCCAGGCTGTGGGACTCTGAGCTTGTGGCACCTAGCTTTTAGGCCCTAGGTTCCTCCTCCAGGTCTGAAGGGGTTCCAGAAAAGAGGCTCTTGATTGCTCAGGAAGGTAGGTAAGCAGGCCAGGAGGGCTGATGGCTGTATAGAGAGGGCCGGGAGACTTCTGAGCCAGGAGGCTAAAAAGATGAGCGAATGGGCTTGAGGTGGGAGGATGCTCCATTGCCACCCACCAAGACACCTAGAGAAGCCATCCCATTGGATCCATGCTTTGGAGCAGGCAGCATCTGACAGCCGTTCCACTTTGCTGTTGAGCGAAGCAGAGATGCCCTGGGAGAGGTGGGCCCCAGGCTACTGGGAGGACTGGATCAGCTCTGACCCTTTCCTCAGGCTGCTAAAATCATTACCTATAAAGAGCCGGAGAATCCCGAGTACTTGGAGTTCCTGCAGCAGCTAAAACACCTGGCCCATGAGCAGTTCAACTTCACCGTGGAGGACGGCCTGGTAGGAGGGGTCCTGGGACCCTCCAGCATGGACATCCAGCCCCCTCTCCATGGCCCTCTGCTGGCAGCCAGCCTGTTCTCTCAGCCCATGCCTCCCCTGTTTCCCCTTCCCCCAGTTGCCATGTTCTCCTGACGACCAAGAGGGACCTTGACAAGTTGCTCAGCTTCAGAAACTCAGGTCCTCATCAGTAAAATGATGATGACTTGTCCTGCCCTATCTGCCCAGTAGCATTCAGAAGCAGAGAGATATGTGGAGGCATCTTAGAAGCAGTAAAAATCTCTATCCCATGGGGATGTTTCCTCTCACCTTCATCCAAGCCCCCAGGGCCCCCATGTCCTCCCCCATAGGGCCCACTTGGAACCCCTCATCCCTCCCACCCCAGCCTAGCTCTGCTGGCACCTGCAGGTGAACACCATCCCAGCGTCCTTCCACGATGGGCTCCTGCTCTATGTCCAGGCAGTGACAGAGACTCTGGCACATGGGGGAGCTGTCACAGATGGGGAGGCCATCACTCAGCGGATGAGGAACCGAAGCTTCCAAGGTCAGAGGCTGGAGGTGATAGAGATAGGCTACTGTGGGGTGCCCTAGGCAGGAGGTCCCAGGAAGCCTCTAGCCTACCGCTAAGGGGATCACTCAGCCTTGCCTGTCCTTCCCTTTCTTATATCTTCCCTGGGGCTCTTTCCCATCTTCCCTGCTCCCTAAAGAAGTCCTCCTAAGTGCCCGACCTCATTCATTCCTACTGCTGAAACATATGCCCCTTCTGTCGTTATTAGTAATACATGTGTGTATATCATACACACACATAATGTTTAGAGGGCAGAGAAGATCAAAGGGTAGAGATAACCTGGGGGGAGTGTGTGGAATTTCCACTTTCTCAAAACAGCCATCTTCATGCATGTCACAGGTGTGACAGGATACTTGAAAATGGACAGCAACGGAGATCGGGAGACCGACTTCTCCCTCTGGGACATGCATCCTGAGACTGGCACTTTCAGGGTGAGCTTGTGGCCTCAGAGGACGGTGCCCCCTGGGAATGACATCTCATGCTCCCCCTCGCCACCCCCCCATAGCCCTGCCAGGGCATCTGTCTGCTCTGGGTCACCCTACCATGCTTGCTCACTTTTGGAGAGCCCTGGGTAAAAGATCTGGAGGAGCAACTGGAATGATAGTGACTCATAGGTGTTAGCTTTGGGGAACCCCATGTCTGAGGGGGGAGCACAGCCCACCCTCAGGAAGTTCCATGTCTCCTAAAGTGGGCAGGACCCTCTCCCAGCAGAAACAGGCTGACGTGGGGACCACACAACTCTTCAAGTTCAGGAGCAGGAGGGAATTGAAGCCACACACACTAAGGAGCAAATCATCCAGGGAAGACTTCCTGTAGGAGGGGTGCACAGGTTAGGCCTGGGAACATGGCCTGACAACATGGCCTTTTCCTGTTTGCTATGTGCTCCTATCAGAGATTATAAACTTCCTCAATGTCAAATTTGGGGTTCTACACAGAGTTCTCTTTATAAAGCCAGACTTTTCCACTCGGACAACATGGGTACTCATCAGGCTTGCTAAGTTGTGGACGGCCCGATACAGGCCCTGGAAGCAGACATGGGGTGTGCGGGAAGCAGCCCTGCTCCCCTGGACTTGAGGCATTACCCCAGGTTTGGCCCGCCTACCACTCCGGCCCTCCCATAGGTTGTTCTGAACTACAACGGGACTTCCCAAGAGCTGGTGGCTGTGCCGGGGCGCAAACTGAGCTGGCCTCTGGGGTACCCACCTCCTGACATCCCCAAATGCGGCTTTGACAACGAGGACCCAGCTTGCAGCCAAGGTGACTGCCTCTTGCCTTCCAGGCCTCCATTCTGGAGACATTCCATCATCTCCCTGCCTCAGGAGTCAGAGATGTTCCTCTCCCACACTGTGGGCTTTCTGGAGAGAATCCTCCTGCCTTTTTCCTCCCTTCATCCATCTTCCTAGTTCACTGATTAACTATTAGAAGTTTCCTCCTCCTGTTCTCGAAGCAAAATCTCTCTTCCTGTAACTTGAACTCCTATGCAGATCACTTTTCCACCCTGGAAGTGCTGGCTTTGGTGGGCAGCCTCTCCTTGCTGAGCATTCTGACCGTGTCCTTCTTCATATACAGGTGAGCCTTGGGATGAGGGTGGGGAGTGAGGCTGGGAGGCCTGCAGAACCAGCAGAGGAGGTAGCAGGGACCTGGGGTGGGGGAGGGGCAGTGGAGGAAAGCCACAGCAGATGGGGAAGGACGGAGGCTAAAAAGCCTTAGGACCCAGGGAGGAGAGAAGGAGGAGGGCAGACGAGTCTGGGAGATAGCAGGTGGGCATCACAGGTGCCTGGGTCTGGCCTGGGGGCTGGTCTGTCCTCCCTTCTGACTGGCGTGCAGACCTGATGGAGCATGATGGTTCAAGCCCTGTAGCACTGGGCCCTGCCAGGTGAGCAGGGGTGATGAACAGCGCCGGGTGCTGGGTGCTGGGTGCTGGACCCAGAGTGGAGGAGGATGTGAAGGAGCCCCGCTCCTGCCTTCCAGTGGGAGACCAAGATGGAATGCAGATGTTAATTCCAGAAGAATGCAAGGAGGGGAAGATGAGTGCTGCTTGAGCCTAGACTGTGCCAGGCCCTGCCGTGCACTATTTCTTTTCATTCTTATAATAATGCTTTGAAATAAATGTCGAGGTCTCCAGTTCCTAAATCAGGACACTTGGCCAGGAGGACAGGAGGCTGAGACATGAAGTGACTGCCCAAGGTCCCCAAGGGGCAGGCAGGACTTCCCCCACACATCCTGACTCTCAGCTGACAGGAGAGGACTCCCCCAGCCACCTGTCAACACCTGCCCTGCTCCCAGGGCTCTGAGGTGGGGCTGCTAAGCTGCCCAGCACAGGGCCAGGGGTTCAGACGTGGGTTCAGATGGAGGTCTCACACCCCAGGAAGATGCAGCTGGAGAAGGAACTGGCCTCAGAGCTGTGGCGGGTGCGCTGGGAGGATGTGCAGCCCAGCAGCCTTGAGAGGCACCTCCGGAGCACAGGCAGCCGGCTGACCCTGAGTGGGGTAAGAACCCTCGGGGCGGGGGGGTGGGGGTGGGGGTGGGGGCAGGGCAGTGCCTGGTGCTAGGGTAGAGGGCCTTTGCTTGCTGTGTGACCTGAGGCAAGGCCTGCAGCCCCTCTGAGACCACCTCAGATAATGATTACGTCCTTGCAGCCTCTTTCATAGGAGGCTTTCAAAGATCAAAAATAGTGTATGCAGGACGCCTGGGTGGCTCAGCAGTTGAGCATCTGCTTTCCGCTCAGGGCTTAATCCTGGAGTCCCGGGATCAAGTCCCACGTTGAGTCCCACATCAGGCTCCTGCAGGGAGCCTGCATCTCCCTCTGCCTATGTCTCTGCCTCTCTATGTCTCTCATGAATAAATAAATAAGGGACGCCTGGGTGGCTCAGCGGTTGAGGCCTCCCTTCAGCCCAGGGTGTGATCCTGGAGTCCTGCGATCTAGTCCTATATCAGGCTCCCCACAGGGAGCCTGCTTCTCTTTCTGCCTATGTCTCTGCCTCTCTCTGTGTCTCTCATGAATAAATAAATAAAATCTTTAAAAAAAAAGAATAAATAAGTAAATCTTTTAAAAAATAGTATACGCAAAAATACATTTAAAGAAGAAATGAGGGGTGCCTGGGTGGCTCAGGTCATGATCTTGGAGTCCTAGGATTGAGCCCCACCTCGGGGCCTCCTGTTCAGTGGGAAGTCTCCTGCTCCCTCTGCCTCTGCCCCTCCCTCCCCACCCCCCACTTGTGCATGTGCGCTCTCTCTCTCTTTCTCTCTGTCCCTCTCTCTTTCTCAAATAAAATCTTAAAAAGAGAGAGAGAGAGAAATAAGGAAAGAATTTGATGATGTGGACTGAGAAGCAGGATGACACAGAGGTTAGGCCGCCGGGCCAGGGACTCGTGCGTACGGTGGAGCTCCCAGGCTGACTGCCTGTCCTCTCCTGCTCTCCATCCCTCCAGAGAGGCTCCAACTACGGCTCCCTGCTGACCACGGAGGGCCAGTTCCAAGTGTTTGCCAAGACAGCATATTATAAGGTGGGCCAGGGGAAGGACTGCTGTCCTCGGGGTGGGCACAGTGTCCCCGAAGCACTTGGAACCCCACCACTGGGCCATCTCGGTGACATCCTCCATTCCTTGCCCAGGGCAACCTCGTGGCTGTGAAACGTGTGAATCGTAAGCGCATTGAGCTGACGCGAAAAGTCCTGTTTGAGCTGAAGCATGTAATGTGGGGGAGTGAGGCAGGGGCCTAGGGGAGAGTCCCAGAGACAGGGAAGGTTACAGGGGGACCACAGGGTGTTCCAGGACAGGGATGGACCCTCAAATACTGTGTGTGGAAGAAGAGACTAGGAGAGGCATCCTGGAGGAGGGACGGGAGATTGGGGCCCCATGAGGGGCCCTATCTAATGCCTCTGGGGATAGAGGCATTAGGAGGCCCAGTGGGCAGGGAGCAGATTCTGGGGGAGGGTCCTTTAGGACATTGGTGGGAGCCACCAGGGTCCTAGGATGTCTGCCAAGTGAACAGCGCATGAAGAAGATGGAGGGGTCCCTGAGGGTGGGGGGACCCTTGGTGAGGGATGAGATCTCTGTCAGATCCTTGATACTGGCTCCCACCTCCAGATGCGGGACGTACAGAATGAACACTTGACCAGGTTTGTGGGTGCCTGCACTGATCCCCCGAACATCTGTATCCTCACAGAGTACTGTCCCCGTGGGAGCTTGCAGGTGAGGGAACAGGGGGTGACAGGAGACCTGGGTCTCACCCTGATTCTGTCCCCTACTGGCCATAGGACCTCAGGCAAGCTTCTCCATCTTTCTGACCTTTATTTGCCCCATCTGTAAAAAGGGCGGGGGGATGGATGCACTAGAGTAAATCCAGAGCTTCGTCCCGTCGTGCCAGGGTCTGTGGGCAGGCCTCTGCACCCCTCCTGGAGTCCCCGAGGTGTATATGTGACTCATTGCCTAGCAGGACATTCTGGAGAATGAGGGCATCACGTTAGACTGGATGTTCCGGTATTCTCTCACCAACGACATTGTCAAGGTGGGCGCAGAGGAGCCTGGGATGTGTAGGGGAGGGGCTGGGCATGCTTCTCCCCGACTTCAGGTCTCACACCCCAGAACTCTGCCCCCCCACAATCTCCCAGGGAATGCTGTTCCTACACAACGGGGCCATTTGCTCCCATGGCAACCTCAAGTCATCCAACTGTGTGGTGGATGGGCGCTTCGTCCTCAAGATCACCGATTTTGGGCTGGAGAGTTTCAGGGATCCGGAACCAGAGCAAGGCCACATCCTCTATGCTAGTGAGCCCCAACTCTGACTCCTGAGACACCCCCCCCCCCAGGCCCCACCCAGCAAGGGGATAGATGCCTGGCTTCTGAAGGGTGTGGCACACCTCTCTCATTCCTGGTTCAGTTCATTTGCCAGCAGAAAGGGCAGCCTGATGCCATGGTCTCCAGGCTTTCTCCATAGCATTGGGCATGCTGGCTCCAGATTGCTCTGGCCACATCTTCCAGGACTTCATTTCCTCCTGCCCTTCGCCCTGTGACTCCTGACCTCTGACCTGCAGAAAAGTTGTGGACAGCCCCTGAGCTCCTCCGAATGGCCTCACCTCCTGCCCGGGGCTCCCAAGCAGGTGACGTGTACAGCTTTGGGATCATTCTTCAGGAAATTGCCCTAAGGAGCGGTGTCTTCCATGTGGAAGGTTTGGACCTCAGCCCCAAAGGTGAGAGAGAACCACCCTGTCCCCAACCCTGCCACGGCTGCAACTAAAGTGGCCCCAGGGCGAGAGACCCAGAGCGAGGGACCCCTGGAGTCACCAGCATGCTGCCACCTGGAATGTGGTTCAGCCCCCAGCCTCTGTGGCTCTGCTGCCAGGGACCCCGATGCATGCCTGCCCCGTCCCCGGCCTGGCCCTCTCCCTGTCTCTACCTGGCCCTCGGAGGGCCCCTCTTATCAGTCCCTCTGCCCTCACCACAGAAATCGTGGAGCGCGTGACTCGGGGTGAGCAGCCCCCCTTCCGGCCCTCCCTGGCCCTGCAGAGTCACCTGGAAGAGCTGGGGCAGTTGATGCAGCGTTGCTGGGCCGAGGAGCCGCAGGAGCGGCCGCCCTTCCAGCAGATTCGCCTGATGCTACGCAAGTTCAACAGGTTGCTGGTGTAGTTCCCAGCCCCTCCTGCCCCCTAGAGTGTGCCCCACACTGTGCCCCACACATAAATCTTCTTCCAGAGGCACAGGGACCCCACTGCAGCTCCCACTCTATGTGTGCTGCGTGACCCAGCTGTCCCACCCCTCCCAACATCGCCCCCCCAAGGGCCCCTTGTCTAAAGGGGTGCAGGACCCATGGAGCCCATACCCCCCACTTCCTGACCCTCCACAGGGACTTCCACCCCACAGAGCCCTCCAGACACCCCTCTGCCAGCCTGGATGTCCGCACTCTGTCCCCGTTTGTCCCCCAGCCACCTCCACCGTGGCCTCCTTCTAACCAGCTTGTGCTTCACAAAGATGAACACAGTAGCCACTCTCTCTGCAGCTTCAGGCCTGACTCTGGGGTCTGGGAGATGAATGCCCAGCTCCCTCAGCCCGACCCTGCCCGGGGCCCCACCGCAGCCTGGGGATGGGCTGGCCTGGAGCCTGGGAAGGGCAAGTGCCAGGGTGGGCCCTGAGTCATGTGCTGGTCCTCTCTCACTGGCCCGCCACCCCCTCGCCTGCACCGCGGCACCCCTGGGCCTCAGGGAGAGCAGTAGCAACATCCTGGACAACCTGCTGTCCCGCATGGAGCAGTACGCCAACAACCTGGAGGAGTTGGTGGAGGAGAGGACCCAGGCCTACCTGGAGGAGAAGCGCAGAGCCGAGGCCCTGCTTTACCAGATCCTGCCTCAGTGAGTGCCAGGGTCTGCTACCGCCTGCCGCCCCCAGCTGCCTGCCACCCCCAGCGGCCGCGCCTTGTGCTCTGACCCTGCACCCGTCCTGCCCCCACAGCTCCGTGGCTGAGCAGCTGAAGCGCGGGGAGACGGTCCAGGCCGAAGCTTTCGACAGCGTCACCATCTACTTCAGTGACATTGTAGGCTTCACGGCCCTGTCCGCACAGAGCACGCCCATGCAGGTGAGCCAACACAGGACGCCTGCGCGCCAGCGTGCTTCGCCTGGCATCTCCACCCTATCAGGCCCACCCGCTGCTCTCCCCACCCCATCCCAAGAGGAGGCCCAGACTCCTGATATCCTTGGGCTTCTCATCCCTTGCAGGTGGTGACCCTGCTCAATGACCTCTACACTTGCTTTGATGCCGTCATAGACAACTTTGACGTGTACAAGGTGAGGGTGGGAATAGAACACATAGTACTGGACGGGGTCAGAGAAAGGTAAAGGGCAGAATGACATAGGGCCTTAAGAGATGAGACCGTGAGACCGACAGATGAGGACAGAGGCTGTTACCTGGAGCCCAGGGACAGGCAGAGAAACCTGGGGGATGGGGGCACTGATCAGCACACGGTGCACATGGTGGCACAGGGAATAGAAATTGCCGGTGCTCGTGCCCTGCATCTTCTGGCGGGCCCCACAGGTGGAAACCATTGGTGATGCCTACATGGTGGTGTCGGGGCTCCCTGTGAGGAACGGGCTGCTGCACGCCCGAGAGGTGGCCCGCATGGCCCTGGCGCTGCTGGACGCAGTGCGCTCCTTCCGCATCCGCCACCGGCCACAGGAGGAGCTGCGCTTGCGAATCGGCATCCACACAGGTGAGGGAACCCTAGGGGCTGGGGCCATCTGCAGGCCCGACTGTCCCCAAGGGACACCCCCCTCACCCGTCCCAACCACACACACACCACCTGGATTCCCAAGGGCCTCAGGTCCCACCTCTTGACTCTCCGGGAACACCTCAGACCTGCCCAGCAACCAGCATCCATTGCACCCACCGACCATCCTTAACACCCTTGCTCCCTGTGGCTGAGGGGCCTTCACTCCGTCCAGGACCCGTGTGTGCCGGTGTGGTTGGGCTGAAGATGCCCCGTTACTGTCTCTTTGGAGACACGGTCAACACTGCCTCCAGAATGGAGTCTAACGGGGAAGGTAAGGTGGCTGCCCCGGGCAGGCTGAAGAGAGCAGACAAGCTAGAGCCAGGAGAGGCCCTTTGGGCAGCACCCTCACCCAGTGTACCAGCCCCTCCCCCCCCTACCTTCTTCCTCCCAGCCCTACGTCAGCATGGGCACATCACCTCCCATCCAGTCAGAGATCCAGCTCCCCGCCTGCCAAGTGGTTGAAAGTCTTTTCAGGCCAGTGTCCGTCCCATCAGTCCCCAAGGGAAGCCCTTCCTTAGCACCCCCTGCTGCCTCTTGCTTCATGCAGCCCCCCGAGGTATGAATCTAAGCTCCACAAACCACACAGCTCCATTTCCTCATCTGTCAGATGAGAATAAAACACCTTAGAAGAGTTATGTGTGAAAGCCATATAACATGACTAGGTCATAATTGTGGTTCAATTTTTCTGAGCTTCAGCTGTTTATCTATAAAACGATACCTGTCTCAGCATTGTGGAAAACCTAGCACAACCCCTGCATTCAGTAGGTACCTATTAAATACTTGCTCCTACCTCTTCCCTAGTTTTATTTCCTGCCATATTCAACACTATTCAATTCAGTAAACATGTATTGAGTGACTACTCACTGCCAGGCCTTGGGGTATTAAGATGCCCCAGACCCAATGGAGGCGGTTTATGCAGACCCCATCCAAGACTCATGGCAGGAAAAGGGCTACATGGGCACCCAGAGGGTCTCGGTTCAGCAGATACTCCCTGGTCCCTGGGTCTGGAACAGTCAAGAGTAGGAGAAAGGCCCTCACTGAGGTCCAGTCTTCAAGGAGCACATTCTCCAAAATGGTTCAACAACAAAACAAGGCCACTATGATACAGACCCCAGGAGTGGCAGGGGCAAGGTAAAGGTGTGGGGAATACTAAGCCAGGGGCCAGATCTCCTCCACTAGGCCTCTGCTCCCTCAGCCATAAAAAGAGTGTGAGTTAAACAGGAGTCACAATGACCACATACAGACTGCTTCCTGTGTGCCAGAATCTGTTTAAATACTTTAAGAATATTAAATTTAATCCTCATGACAAGGCCTTGAGGTGGATACTGTCACTAACAGCATTTTACAGAATAGGAAAATGAGGTACAGAATTTATTCTACTTCCCCAAGTGAGTATCTGAACTGGGATTTGCTAGACAGAGCAGGATCCGAGCCACCATGCTATACTGTCTGTCTGGAACCTGGTGGCATTCTAGAATGTTGTCCAGTATGTTCTTTAATCTGTGCTGTCCATTGGAGTAACCTCTGTCACAGGAGGATATTGATCACTTAAAATGTGGTTGTGCAGGGTGCCTGGGTGGCTCATTCAGTTGAGTGTCTGACTCTGGATTTCAGCTCAGGTCCTGATCTCAGGGTCATGGGATCAAGCCCTGCATCAGGCTCTGAGCTCAGATGGGAGTCTGTTGGAGAGTCTTTCTGCTCCTCCCCATACTCCTGCTCTCTCTCTCTCTCTAAAATAAATAAAACCATTTGGGACGCCTGGGTGGCTCAGCGGTTGGGCGCCTGCCTTCAGCTCAGGGCATGATCCCGGAGTCCCGGAATCAAGTCCCACATCAGGATCCCTGCATGGCGCCTGCTTCTCCCTCTGCCTGTGTCTCTGCCTCTCTCTGTGTGTGTCTCTCATGAATAAATAAATAAAACCTTTAATAAATGGTAAAAAAAATAATAAAATCACTTGTTTATTTTAGAGAGAGCATGAGAATCACTTCTCGGCCTTTTGGCTAAGATCAAGTGTGTAGAGAACATGAGACAGCACAGAGGCAGAGGGAGAAGCAGACTCACCCCTGAGCAGGGAGCCAGATGTGGGCCTCCATCCCAGGACCCTGAGATCATGTCTTGAGCCCAAGGCAGATGCTTAACCAACTGAGCCACTCAGGCACGCTGAAGATAAATAAATAAATCTTTAAAGAAAAGAAAGAAAGAAAGAAAGAAACATGATCGATACAACTGGATTTTTAACTGTATTTAGGTTTTTTGTTTTTTTTTTTTTAGGTTTTTTTTTTTTTAAGATTTTATTTATTCATTCATGAGAGACACACAGAGAGAGAGGCAGAGAGAGAAGCAGGCTCCATGCAGGTGGCCCGATAAGGGACTTGATCCTGGGACTCCAGGATCACACCCTGGGCTGAAGGCAGGCGCCAAACCGCTGAGCCACCCAGGGATCCACTAAATCTAGTTTTAATTATTTTTTTAAATTAGGCTCACACCCACTGTGAAGCCCAATGCAGGGCTTGAACTCACAATGCTGAGATCATGGCCTGAGCTAAAATTGAGAGTCAAGAGTCAGACACTTAACTGACTGAGCTGCCCAGGCACCCCTAGTTTGAATTAATTTAAATTTAAATAGCCACAAATGGCTACCAGTTGGACAACACAGCTCTAGAATTCTAAGGTGGAGGCCAGTATGGTCAGACTCTCTATATGGAGGGGTGGGGCTCTGAATTAGGAGGCTTTCAGGCCAAAAGAAAGGAGAGAGAGCGTCCTTGTACCCTGCAGTTCCCAATCTCCCCTGCTCCCAGTTCTTGCATCCCTCACCTTCCCTTCTTCTCCCTTATCCTTCTCAGCCCTGAAGATCCACTTGTCTTCTGAGACCAAGGCCGTTCTGGAAGAGTTTGGTGGTTTTGAGCTGGAGCTTCGAGGAGATGTAGAAATGAAGGTAGAGAAGAAGGCCCCTGCCCTCACCATCCCTTGGGGTCCCAGAGGCGGTTACCTTCCCCCAGACCCTTTCTCAAGCAACCTCACTGCCATCCCTAAACCTGTCCTCTCATTTGGGAATGTGGGTAGGTGTGCTACTCCCCACCTCAACCACCTCTTCTTTTCCCCTCCAGGGCAAAGGCAAAGTTCGCACCTACTGGCTCCTGGGGGAACGGGGGAGCAGCACTCGAGGCTGACCTGCCTCCCCTCTTGGCTGTCCCTTCCTTGGGCCGAGGTAACAGAGGTGCCAGACCTCAGCCTCACTCACAGCCCCACCATTGCCAAAGGATCGGAGAACGTTTGAACAATTCAAATGTGCTAGCCCCAGTGGAGACACCAGATACGACCCCCGAAGGAGGACTGTGTTGGGAGAACTTGGGGAGTTCATGGACCTGGAGCACACAGTCCTGCCCAGTGGCACACACACAGACACAGGCACCCACTCTCCACCCTGACCCAAGCCAAGCTAGGGTGTGGACCCCTGGATCCTGTGCCCCCACTCCTTCAATAAATAAAGCAATACCAAAGGTAGTTGCTACACTGGGACTTCTAGGGGGATGAGGAAAAGGGATGATAGGTGAATCTAGAAGACGAGGGGAGTCCACATCTGGTCCACATGCCCAGCCCATGTGGGCATAGACACTCCTGTGTTCCCTTCCCAGCCCAACACTGGGCACACTGCATAGGGGAGAGGAACAGTTTGCAAGGGTTGCGGGCCCGTACATCAATTCCTCCTGTGAACAGAGGCCATTAACATCTTTATTCTAGTGACTGTCTCTAGAAGGAGAGTAGGTTGCCAGAAGACACAGCCATGTTCCCTACCCTCTACTCCAAATGAGACACGCTCCTGGAGCTGGAAATGGAATATCTGACAATGGCTGCAGGTCCCTCCAGCTACCTGATAGCCTGTGACCTTCCCTAGCAGTGCTGACACTTGTGGTCCAAGGACCCATTTACACCCTTCACAATCACTGAGGGCCCCAAAGAGTCCTTGTTTATGTGGGCTAAATCTATCCATATATACTGTATTAGGAATTAAAACAAGTCCTATTAACTCACTTAAATAAGTATAATAAACCAATCGCATGTTAATATTTTGTTGCTGCTTTACCAAGGACATTCTTAAGAGAAGCTGGCTTTTTATTTTATGTATTTTTTTACTGCCAGTGTGGGGTCATGAAGAATAGAGTGCCCATTCCTGCCACTGCCTTGATTTTAGCTAAAACACCAGCCTTTTGCCTGCACTGCCTCCCTATCCTCAATGTACCTGTCAAGTCATGAAGAGGACGCCTGTGTTGGTATGATGATGCAAAGTGTCTTGACCTCCTCTATCCCCTGAAGGGTCTCTGGGGGCTCCCAGGGTCTGCGGACCACAGCAGTTTGAGAAACGCTCTGTTGTCCAACACCGGAGCCCGGGAGCCAGGAAGGAAGGTGGATCCTCTTTTACCTCCGTGGAGATGTGGATTGGCCACCGGCCCCTCCATCCCCTGCCAGTGTAGACAAAGTGACTCTCGGCTGGCCCTGCTCCTGCTCTGGCCACCCACCCCAGCCCTTCCGGAGCAGGCGGGCAGGAATGCGAATGAATGCGGGGGAGAGGTGGCCGCAGCCTCACCTCCCCCGCTGGGAGAGAAAGTGCCAGGCATTTCTTCGGGCCATCCATCAAGCGCGGACAGGCCCTTCGCGGGGGCCGTGCAGGTGGGGCGGGCCAGCCCCCGTCCTGCGGCTCTGCGTCCCCCGCCCACCCTCGGGGCCTGCCAGGTGGGCCCCGCCCCGGCCGGACGGTCGCCCCGGTGACCACGCTCGGTGCCCCGGGCGGGCGGGACGTCCGGGAGGCCGGGGCCGGGAGGGGGCCGGGAGGGGGCCGGCCTGCGAGCGCTGGACGCCCGCGGACCGCGTCCAGAGAGACAATGTCAGGAAGTGGCCGGTCAGATCCTTCCGGGGCAGCCCGGCTCCAGCGCGGGCGCTCCGGGGGAGGGGGGGGGGCTGCTGTGGCTGGGCTCCCCAGGGTCCCTGGGGCAGGGGAGACTGGGCAGGCCGTGGGGGTGGGGGTGTGCAGGGTGGGGGGGTGCAGGGTGGGGGGGCTGGGGGCGACAGGGCTGGGCATGGGGGTGGGGGGCCGAGGGAGACGGCAGGGAGTGGGATGGAGGTGTGTAGGATGGGGGGGTCTGCAGGGGGCAGAGGAGACCCAGGCGGGCCGTGGCGGTGGGAGGCCGGGGGTGCCAACGGGATTTCCCTGCAGAGGGGTCACAGTGAAAACCACAGCCCTCCTTGGCCTCCAGCGGAGCCTGGCCGCTGACAAAGGCTCGCACGCGGTGAGCTCAGCGCCCACGTGACGCAGGACCAGGCAGGAGGGTCCAGCCAGGGTCCGGCCCGGCTGAGCTGCAGCTGGGAGGCCCCGCCCCAGCGCCCGGGGACTGCAAGATAAAATAGCGGGAGCAGGAGGCAGTTATCACCCCCCCCCCCTTTTCTCTACGTCAAAGACCTTGAATTATTTACTTGTCATAACAATACTTTTAGTAATAATCATATTTTTTAATGATTTATATTTTTCAGGACGGATCTATGGAATCTAGTTAGCTGCGGAGGCCAGTTTTGCAGGCTGAAAGTCATTTTTTAATTGCAGGAGTTGTAAGACTATAAAAATAAATTAATTAACCACCAAAAAAAATTACTAATGCTGTCCAGGGAGATTTATTCTCATTGAGTTGGAACAAAAGTAAGATTCCAGCGAAGGTGTTTACCACCAGGATGAAGGATTGGGATACTGATGAATTTGGTGTTGCACAAGGCAGAGGCAAGGAGGCTTGAGAGGTGAGTGAGACCACAGGTAGAGGGCAGGTAGGAATCAGGAACCCTCCTGAGAGCTAGTACCAACCTCAGGTCAGTGAGGGGTTCCAGATAGGAAGAAACCCCACTCACCCAGGTCCCTATCACACAGGTGGCACCAGTGAGTGAGTGAGTGGGCTGCTTGCCCTTTAAGAACCTTTCTACAGCAAACAAAGATTCCAGAGTCTGTACACCTGTTAGTCACTGTGATGCCCCTTCTGGACAGGATGCAACTATCCCACTACTACTCTGCCTTTGGCTTTCGGATGTGGACTGCATATGGCATACTTTGGCTGTTGATAAGTCCTGTGATCAGGTCAGCTTTCTTATCTCAGCCCACCATACTCACAGCAGGCTAGAACCAGGCCAAAATACCACATAGATCTCCGTATTCAGAACTGCAGTAATTTCAAACCTCTGTCAAATGAGAGGCAGCATCATGTTGATTAGGAGGCTAACTTGGAGACAGCCTGCCTGGATTCAAATCCCAGCCCTGTCCCTTCATGATACGTGGAACCCAGGCAAAATCCTCAACACGGGAATGATCGTAATAAGACCCTATCTCATGGGCTGCTGTTGAGGATTACATGAGTTAATTCCTCCTGTTACATGCTTAAAGGCTGACTGGCAGGTGATCCAAACTAGTTAAGTCTTTGTTAGTGTTATGAAGAGTCTACATTATGCAAACCACAGTGGTAGGTGTAAGGGGTTCTTAATGTTCAAAGAATATTTGGAAATGAAATGCAGCACATAATTGGACACTTCAGTGAGAGGTACTGGCAAGATCTAAAAATGTGAGAGAATAAGAAACAGAGGTTACACAGTCCAACTGCCTATCCCGGGTCAGCATCCTTCTTAAAATATCTGGTTTTTCTTTCATGTTCTATTGGAAAACTTTCAGGGACTTGGAACTAAGACCATTCTATTTTTGAACAACTGTAATTAGAATAATCTTACTAGTATAAGGAAGATACTCCAATTATCAGAATTTCTTTTGAAGGAATCTTTTTTTTTTTTTTTTTTTAATGGACAAGGGGTCTTGCCCCTTGAACTGCCATCTAAGGAAGATGCATCTTGCTGGGTTGGGAAGTCCTTTGTTTTGACAAGCTTGGAGCTAAGTTTTTGAGGTTTTTTAAAAGATTTTTATTTAACTGCAATAGAGCATGAGCTGGGGGAGGGGCAGAAGGAGAGGGAGAAGTTGCTTCCCAGCCCCACTCGGGACTCAATCTCAGGATCCCTGAGATCATGACCTGAGCTAAAAGCAGATGCTTCACCGACGGAGACCCCCAGATGCCTGGGAGCTGAGTTTTTATATAAATTGTGAAGCTCAGGATGAATTAAATCTGCTTGTGTGGTAGTTGAGAGAAGCAAGAGTAAAGGTAGCTCAGTAGCTGAATTGGGAGTTTGGAAGCCAGATATATCTAATGAGACTTAAAAAAAAAAAAAAAAGATTAATGACTATATTGTCTACTAGAAATGACATGTACTTACATAAACAAGTAGAGATGAAAATCACTTAAAATCCTGCCATTGAGGTAGTCATTGTTTTTTTGTTTTTGTTTTAAGATTTTATTTATTTATTCGTGAGAGACACAGAGAAAGAGAGAGAGAGGCAGAGACACAGGCAGAGGGAGAAGCAGGCTCCATGCAGGGAGCCCGACGTGGGACTCGATCCGATCCGGGTCCCCAGAATCACACCCTGGACCAAAGGCAGACGCTAAACCTCTGAGCTACCCAGGCTTCCAAGGCAGTCATTGTTTGATGAATATCATTCCAATGTTAATGTTAAGTTGTTTGATGGTGGTATTTAATACAAACTCTACATTTATAAAAAAGGCAATCTGCCTCTCACCTCTCTCCCTGGTCCTAGCACTGCCCTTCCTACCTCTTTTCCAACCACCGTGCCCACCCCCTCCTACTAGAGTCTTAGAACAAAACTTCACTAGTTTTCTTTAGAGATTTCTCCAGATCTGACTCCAAACTCTTTACCATTCTGGGTGAGCTCCCATGCTCACCCTCCATTGCCAACATCCCTGTGACAACCTGCCTCCTGGGCTGGAGCAGAATCATTCAGGTGTAGTCTGAGGAGTGCAGAAAGCAGGCAGCAGTCACCTCCCTGCCTGTGTCACACAATGGGCTATCACAGAACCTGTGGCTACCCACAACCCCTCCCTCCAATCCCACAGTTTTTCTCACCTTGCTGCCTTTTTTTTTTTTTTTTAAGATTTTATTTATTTACCCATGAGAGACAGAGAGACAGAGACATAGACAGAGGAAGAGCAGGCTCTCCACAGGGGGAGCCCGATGTAGGACTCCATCCTGGGACTGTAGGACCACACCATGAGCCAGAGGCAGATGCTTAACCGCCAAACCACCCAGGCACCCCTCACCTTGCTGCTGTTTTTTTTTTTTTTTAAGATTTGATTTATTTATTTATGAGAGGCACAGAGAGAGAGAGAGAGAGAAGCAGAGACACAGGCAGAAGGAGAAGCAGGCTCCATACAAGGGAGCCTGATGCAGGACTCAATCCCCAGACCTGGGATATGCCCTGAGCCAAAGGCAGATGCTCAACTGCTGAGCTACCCAGGCGCCCCACCTTGCTGCTCTTAATCTAAATCTCACCCTATTTTGTGTAAAATTTTAGAGAGAAAAATACCAATTTTTCTAAAATTTTCATACAGGAAATGGGGAAGAAGAGAGTTATGTCACATAGAGCACAATATTTCTTTTTTTTTTTTAATTTTTTATTTATTTATGATAGTCACAGAGAGAGAGAGAGAGAGAGAGGCAGAGACACAGGCGGAGGGAGAAGCAGGCTCCATGCACCGGGAGCCTGATGTGGGATTCGATCCCGGGTCTCCAGGATCGCGCCCTGGGCCAAAGGCAGGCGCCAAACCGCTGCGCCACCCAGGGATCCCATAGAACACAATATTTCTATTTAAAAACACCACTGGGGGGATCCCTGGGTGGCGCAGCGGTTTAGCGCCTGCCTTTGGCCCAGGGCGCGATCCTGGAGACTCGGGATCGAATCCCACGTCGGGTTCCTGGTGCATGGAGCCTGCTTCTCCCTCTGCCTATGTCTCTGCCTCTCTCTCTGTGTGTGACTATCATAAATAAATAATTAATTAATTAATTAAAAAAACAAAACAAAAAAACACCACTGGGGAACACCTGGGGGGCTAAGCGGTTGAGCACCTCCCTTCCACCCACGGTGTGATCCTGGAGTCCCATGATCCAGTCCCACATCAGGCTCCTTGCATGGAGCCTGCATCTTTCTCTGCCTGTGTCTCTGCCTCTTTCTTTGTGTCTCTCATGAATAAATAAATAAAATATTTAAAATAAATAAATAAATACACCACTGGACAGTGCGCCTGGTGACTAGGTAGGTGAAGCATCTGCCTTCAGCTCAGGTAATGATCCCAGGGTCCTGGGATGGAGCCCTGTGTTGAGCTCCCTGCCCCGTGGGGAGTCTATTTCTCCCCCTCTCTGCCCCTCTCCACCACTCATGCTCTCTCTTCCTCTCTCTGAAATAAAGAAATAAACTCTTTTTAAACATATAAATAAAAGTAATACAAAATTAGGTACAAAATAAATATTTAATTAGAATGCAAAAATAAATTACACTCGCTTAGTCTGGAGAGTACTTGACTCTTGACCTCAGGGTTGTAAGTTTGAGCCCCACACTGGGCACAGAGATTAAAGATCTAAAGAAAAAAAAATTTTTTTAAAGATTAAAAAAATTGAAAAGAAAAAGGGAAGCCTGGGTGGCTCAGCGGTTGAGCGTCTGCCTTTGGCTCAGGCTGTGATCCCAGAGTCCTGGGATCAAGTGCCACATTGGGCTCCCTGCATGGAGCCTGCTTCTCCTTCTGCCTGTGTCTCTGCCTCTCTCTCTCTCTCTGTCTCTCATGAAAAAATAAATAAAATCTTCAAAAATAATAATAATAAATTGGGTTTTAAAAAAATTAAAAAGACAAAGAACAGTCTTTGTGAATTGCAGTTAAAATATCTCACTTTTGCAAATTTTGCAAACACTTGTGAGCATGCTGGGTGAGTAGCCTGCTTCCCACCCCCAGGGGCCCTCCCCCAGGGGCCCGAAAACAGAGCAAGTGAGTGACTCTGAAGCCTACTCTGTGTCAGCTCCTTGCTGAAGCTATGTCTGTCTCCATCCCTTTGCACTGAGATCTCCCAAATTCCCCAGGATCCAGCTCCCAGGGACCTCAGGTCGGTCTCTCTGAAAATAAACCAGTTTAGGTGCTTACAGAGCAGAATAAACATGTCTTTCTCTAGGGCAGTCAAAAATTAATTAAAATAAGTCAGTTTAATTATAAAATCAGCATTTCCACAGTTTGAAAATAAATATATATATGTAAAGATATACAGTGAAAAGTTTCGCTCACATCTGCCCTGTTACCGTCTATGTCCACATACCTGTGAGTGAGCACTTTAATTAACTTCTTGGTCCTTCCAGGTCTTTTTAATGGGAATATAAGTGCATACCACTGTATATTTTCCTCTCTCCCTTCTTACACAAAAGATAAGCTCACTTGCTTAACTCACTTAATAATATGTCTTGGAAAAAAATAATAATATATCTTGGAAGTCCTTCCATATTAGTTTGGAAAGAGCTGCCTTCTTCTTCCTGTAGCTGCATAGTATCAATTTTGTGGATATGTCATAGTCTATTAACAGGCTGATGGACTCTGATATGTCTTTAGCTTGCTGCTGTGATACACAATGCTGTAATGTTTAAGCTCATACCTACTGTATAACGTCAGCTTTCTATCATGTTCCATGTGGTATATCCACTTGCAAGACAGACTTCTAGAAGTGGGATTGCTGTGTCAAAGGATAGATGTGTTTGTCATTTTTATATGTATTCCAACTGCCCCCATATGAGGTTTACCAACTTGCACATCCACCAGCAATGCATGAGTGTCACTAACTCCCTAAATAAAATCTTTAATAAATAAATAAATAAATAAATAAATAAATAAATAAATAAATAAATAACATTTTAAAGAAGTAAAAACAAAAAACTTTTAAAAAATATTTTATTTATTCATTCATGAGAGATACAGAGAGAGAGAGAGAGAGAGAGAGAGAGAGGCAGAGACACAGGCAGAGAGAGAAGCAGGCTCCACGCAGGGAACCCGATGTGGGACTCCATCCTGGGTCTCCAGGATCATGCCCTGGGCTAAAGGCAGACACTCAACCACTGAGCCACCCAGGCACACCTAAAATTTTTAATAAATTTCCAACTTACAAAAATGTTGCAAAGTACTAAAAAAAGAAAAAAGAGGGACACCTGGGTGACTCCATCAGTTAAGTAAGTGTTTGACTCTGGGGGCAGCCCGGGTCGCTTCGCGGTTTAGTACCACCTGCAGCCTGGGGTGTGATCCTGGAGACCCGGAATCGAGTCCCACATCTGGCTTCCTGTATGGAGCCTGCTTCTCTCTCTCTCTCTCTCTCTCTCTCTCTGTGTGTGTGTGTGTCTCTATGAATAAACAAAAATCTTAAAAAAAAAAAAAGTGTGTGACTCTGGACCTCAGCTCAAGTCTCAATCTCAGAGTAGTGAGTTCAAGCCCCAAGTTGGATTACACACTGGGCATGGAGCCTACTTAGAAAAAAGAAAAGAAATGAAAAAGAAAGGATTACTAAGAATCTCTGTATTCCCTTTAACCAGATTTACCAGTTAACATTTATCACTTTTTTTGTACCACTCTCTTTTTGTCTCTCTGTATGATTATACAATCTCTCTATGTGTAATATAAATGGTTAAGAAAAAAAAATAAATGGTTAAGGTTTTAAACTTTTTATTTTTTTATGATAGTCACAGAGAGAGAGAGAGAGAGAGAGAGGCAGAGACACAGGCAGAGGGAGAAGCAGGGTCCATGCACTGGGAGCCTGATGTGGGATTCGATCCCGGGTCTCCAGGATCGCGCCCCGGGCCAAAGGCAGGCGCCAAACCGCTGCGCCACCCAGGGATCCCTGGTTAAGGTTTTATATGTTGTGTAAATATATATATTTACATATTACTTTTATGTATGCATAAATATTATATATAATATATATATAATTCTAAAGAACAAGGACACTCTCTTATGTAACCACTATTTGTCAAAATTAGGAAACTTGCTCTTATCTATAGTATGTATGCAAAATTTTCAATTTCCAGTTGTTCCAATAATGTACATTATACAAATACTTTCTTTTTTTTCAGTTCAAGATACCATTCCAGATCACATTATGCACTGAGCTGTGGTCTTTGGGTTTGTTTTTTGTTTTGTTTTGTTTTTTAAAGATTTTATTTGTTTATTCATGAGAGACAGAGGCAGAGACACAGACAGAGGGAGAACCAGGCTCCATGCAGGGAGCCTGATGTGGGACTGGATTCCAGGTCTTCAGGATCAGGCCCTGGGCTGAGGGCAGCGCTAAACTGCTGAGCCATCCAGGCAGCCCAAGGATTTTTCTTTTCATTGTAGCTATTTTATTTCTGAAAGATTTTATTTACTTTAAATATATTTTATTTATTTTTAAGATTTTATTTGTTTATTCATGAGAGACACACAGAGAGAGAGGCAGAGATGTAGGCAGAGGGAGAAACAGGTTCCCCGTGGGGAGCCCCATATGGGAATCGATCCCAGGACCCGGAATCATGCCCTGAGCCAAAGGCAAATGCTCAACCACTGAGCCACCCAGGAGTCCCTAAAATATTTTATTTACTTTTTATTAGAGATTAAGAGGGGCAGAAGGAGAGAGAGAATCTTAGCAGGCTCCATGCCTAGAGAATGATCCAGACATAGACTCCATCTCACTACGCTGAGGTCATGACCTGAGCTGAAATCAAGAGTCCAACGCTGGGATCCCTGAGTGGCACAGCGGTTTGGCGCCTGCCTTTGGCCCAGGGCGCGATCCTGGAGACCCGGGATCGAATCCCACGTCGGGCTCCCGGTGCATGGAGCCTGCTTCTCCCTCTGCCTGTGTCTCTGCCTCTCTCTCTCCTTCTCTCTGTGTGTGTGGCTATCATAAATAAATAAAAATTAAAAAAAAAAAAAACAAAAAACAAGAGTCCAACGCTTAACTGACTGAGCCACCCAGTTGCCCTTCATTATAGTTCTTTCTTTATTTTTTTTAAAGACTTTATTTATTTATTCATGAGAGACACAGACAGAGAGAGGCGGAGACAGAGGCAGAGAGAGAAGCAGACTCCATGCAGAGAACCCCCTTGTGGGACTCAATCCTGGGTCTCCAGGATCACGCCCTGGGCTGAAGGCAGGTGCTCAGCCACTGAGCCACCCAGGCGTCGACCCTCATTATAGTTTTTAAAAATTATTTTTTACTGTGGTAAAATACACATAACACAAAATTTGCTATTTAAACCATTTTTAAGTCTGTAAATCCGTGGGATTAGTCATATTCACAATCTTATGCAATCAGCACCACTATTTCCAAAACTTTTTCATTATTTCAAATAGGAGCTCTATGACCATCACACAACAACCTGCCATTCCCACATTTCCCAGCCCCTGGTAACCTGTATTTCACATAAGCAGGATCATACATTGTCTTTTTGTGTATTGTGTTTTCAAGGTTCATCTATATTGTAGCATGTATTTCCCTAATGATTAACAATGTTTAGAACCTTTTCCTGTCCTTGTTGGTCATGTGTGTATCTTCTTTGGACTAATGTCTATTGAAGTTTTCTGCCCTCCATTTAAAAAAATTTTGGTGAGGGGGATCCCTGGGTGGCGCAGTTTAGCGCCTGCCTTTGGCCCAGGGCGGGATCCTGGAGACCCAGGATAGAATCCCACGTCGGGCTCCTGGTGCATGGAGCCTGTTTCTCCCTCTGCCTATGTGTCTGCCTCTCTCTCTCTCTCTCTGTGGCGAGGGATGCCTGGGTGGCTCAGTGGTTTAGCCCCTGCCTTTGGCCCAGGGTGTGGTCCTGGAGTCCTGGGATAGAGTCCCACATCGGGATCCCTGCATGGAGCCTGCTTCTCCCTCTGCCTGTGTCTCTACCTCTCTCTCTCTCTCTCTGTCACTCATGAATAGATAAATAAATAATTTTTAAAAAAATTTTGGTGGGGGGATCCCTGGGTAGCGCAGTGGTTTAGCGCCTGCCTTTGGCCCAGGGCACGATCCTGGAGACCAGGGATCAAGTCCCACATCAGGCTCCCTGCATGGAGCCTGCTTCTCCCTCTGCCTGTCTGCCTGTCTGTCTGTCTCTCTGTGTGTTTCTCTAATAAAATAAATAAAACCTTTAAAAAAAAAATTTTTGGTGGGCTCCTTCCATGGAGCCTACTTCTCCCTCTGTCTGTCTGTCTCTCTCTCTGTGTCTCTCATTAATAAATAAATAAAATCTTAAAAAAAAAACTTTAAAAAATTTTTTGAGGGGATGCCTGTGTGGCTGTGGTTGAGTGATTGTGTTTGGCTCAGGTCATGATCCTAGGGTCCTGGGGTCAAGTCCCCTATTGGGCTCCCTGCAGGGAGCCTGCTTCTCCCTCTGCCTATGTCTCTGCTTCTCTGTGTGTGTCTCTCATGAATAAATAAATAAGATCTTTAAAAAAAATTTTTTTATGTAAGCTTTATGACCAATGTGGGTTTAAAATCATGACTCTAGGGATCCCTGGGTGGCGCAGCGGTTTAGCGCCTGCCTTTGGCCCAGGGTGCGATCCTGGAGACCCAGGATCGAATCCCACGTCGGGCTCCCGGTGCATGGAGCCTGCTTCTCCCTCTGCCTATGTCTCTGCCTCTCTCTCTCTCTCTCTCTCTCTCTCTGTGACTATCATAAATAAATTAAAAAATAAAATAAAAACTAAAATCATGACTCTAAGATCAAGAGTCACGTGCTTTACTGGCTGAGGCAGCCAGGCATCACAATTGTCTATAGATTTATTCTTTTATTTCTGGATTCTCAATTTTATTTTATTTTAACATTATTTATTTATTTATTCATGAGAGACACATAGAGGCAGAGACATAGGCAGAGGGAGGAGCAGTCTCCATGCAGGGAGCCCAATGTGGGACTAAATCCCGGAACTCCGGGATCACACCCTGAGCTAAAGGCAGACACTCCACCTCTGAGCCACTCAGGCATCCCTTTATTTTATTTTTTTAAAGATTTTTATTGGGGTCCCCGGGTGGTGCAGCGGTTTAGCGCCTGCCTTTAGCCCAGGGCATGATCCTGGAGACCCGGGATCAAATCCCACGTCAGGCTCCCGGTGTGTGGGGCCTGCTTCTCTCTCTGCCTATGTCTCTGCCTCTCTCTCTCTCTCTCTGTGTGACTATCATAAATAAATAAAAAATTTAAAAAAAACATTAAAAAAATAAAGATTTTTATTTATTTAGAATGCAAGCAAGGGGAGGGGTAGAGGGAGAGGGAGAAAGAATCCCAAACAGATGCCTCACACAGTGTAGAGCCCAACACAGGGCTCAATCCCACAACCCTGAGATAATGACCTGAGGTGAAATCAAGAGTCGGATATGTAACTAACTGAACCACGGCCCCTGGACTCTTAGTTTTATTTCATTGATATATATGTATATCCTTCTGCCAGGACAACATCATTCCATTACTGTAGCTTATTATATTAAAATTTGAAATTGGGAAGTATGAGTCACCTGAATTTGCTCTTCTTTTTCTTTTTCTCTTTCTTTCTTTCTTTCTTTCTTTCTTTCTTTCTTTCTTTCTTTCTTTCTTTCTTTCTTTAAGATTTTCTTTTGACAGAGAGGAGCACAAGCCATGGCAGAGGGAGAAGCATGCTCCCCACTGAGCAGGGCGCCTGATGTGGGCTTGATCCCAGGATTCCGGGATCATGACCTGAGCTGAATGTAGATGTTTCACCAACTGAGCCACCCAGGCACCTCTGCTCTTCTTTTTCAAAGATTATTTTGGCCATTTAGAGTCCCTTTTGGTTCTGGTGAATTTGTGGATTGGCTCTTCCATTTCTACAAAAAAGGCTGTTGGAATCTTCTTAAAGATTTTTAAAGGCTTATTTATTTATTTTTAAAATAAGCTCAGGCACCCGGGGTGGCTCAGTGGTTTAGCGCCACCTTTTTTTTATTTTTTAAGATTTTATTTATATATTCATGAGAGACACAGAGCAAGAGAGAGGCAGAGACACAGGCAGAGGGAGAAGCAGGCTCCGCGCAGGGAGCCCGAAGAGGGACTCGATTCCGGGTCTCAAGGATCAGGCCCTGGGCCGAAGGGGGCGCTAAACCGCTGAGCCACCGGGGCTGCCTTTTAGCGCCACCTTTGGCCCAGGTTGTGATCCTGGAGACCCGGGATCTGGATCGGGTCCCAAGTGGGGCTCCCTGCATGGAGCCTGCTTCTCCCTCTGCCTGTGACTCTGCCTCTCTCTTGCTCTGTGTCTCTCATGAATATATAAATAAAATCTTAAAAAATAAAATAAAGTAAAATAAAATAAGCTCTATGTCCAACATGCAGCTTAACCTCATGACCCCAGGATCACAAGTCACATGCTCTACGGACTGAAGCAGCTAGGCCCCTTATTTATTTATTTATTTGTTCGTTTGTTTAAAGATTTTTATTATTTATTTGAGAACGAGAGAGATTGAGAAAGAGAGAGAGGGGCAGCCCAGGTGGCTCAGTGGTTGGGCGTCTGCCTTCCGCCCAGGGCGTGATCCTGGAGACCTTGGGTGGGTCCCATGTCGGGCTCCCTGCAGGCAGCCTGCTTCTCCCTCTGCCTGTGTCTCTGCCTCTCTCTCTGTTTCTCATGAATAAATAAATAAAATCTTTTAAAAAAAAAAAAAGAGAGAGAGAGAAAGAGAGAGAGAGCACAAACAAGGAGAAGGGCAGAGGCAGAAGCAGACTCCCTGCTGAGCTGGCAGCTTAATGCGGAGCTGCATCCTGGGACCCTGGAACAATGACCTGACCAAGCCAAGCCACTAGGCCCCCTGATGAGGTCTATACTTTTATTCAAGCTTTCCTGGATTTCCATGTGTCCATTCTCAGAGCAGCCTGCCTTACTTTTCACTTGAAGGTAACCTGAGGCTCCAGGACAGAACATGGCTGCAGAGGTCCACAGGGCAGCACGTCCCTCTGGCAACACCATGTCTGGAGCCCTCCCTCTGCTCCATGGTCTCTGCAGCTGACAGCAGTAGGACTCAGGTACTTTGTGTGAGCCTTACAGTAACCAAAAACTTGCCCAAAAGACTAATAGCCAGACCAAACGTTTCTGGATAAAAGTTGAACTGGTAGTTGAGTTTGGCCAGCCACTGAATTACTTCCATCTCTGGGTTGCAGAAACATTCTCATTCGTAGGTTTTTTCAGCACATTCACCTTCCACACCTGGGCTTTCCTAGAAATTGCCTTTTCTTTTCTCTCTCTTTTTTTAAAAAAAGATTTTATTTATTTATTCATGAGAGACACAGAGAGAAAGGCAGAGACACAGGCAGAAAGAGAAGCAGGCTCCATGAAGGGAGCCCGATGTGGGACTGCTGAGCCACCCAGGAGTCCCTCTAGAGCCTTTTAATTGCTCTAGAATTTCCAGTATCTCTTTGTAATTTTAAATACCCTAATAATTGATAATGTTGACATTCTTTTCATATGTTTATTAATCATGTGATGTCCTCTTTTGTGAAATGCCAACTCAAGTCATTTGTGGGCTTTTTTCAAATGAGTTGTCTTTTTTTTTTTTTTTTTAAGATTTTATTTATTTGGGAGACCTGGGTGGCTCAGCGGTTGGGCGTCTGCCTTCATCTCAGGGTGTGATCCCGGAGTGTCAGGATCGAGTCCCACATCGGTCTCCCCGCAGGGAGTCTGCTTCTCCCTCTGCCTATGATTCAGCCTCTGTGTCTCTCATGAATAAATAAATAAAATCCTAAAAAGAATTATTTATTTATTCATGAGAGACACACAGAAAGAAAGAGGCAAAGACACAGGCAGAGGGAGAAGCAGACTCCCTGCAGGGAGCCCAACGTAGGACTCCATCCTGGGTCTCCGGGATCTGACCCTGGGCCAAAGGTGGCGCTAAACCGCTGAGCCACTTGGGCTGCCCAGGTTGTCTTTTGTCTTTTATATATCTATATCTATCTAACTCTAGATACACATTTATCTTCTGATACCAGTACTTTGTCAGATAATATGCGCTACAAATATTTTCTCCTAGTCCATGGCTTGTGTTTTACCTTAATGGTCTTTTTTTTTTTTTTTTTCCTTAATGGTCTTTTAATGGATAGTTCTTAATTTTAATGAATTCCATCATTCCATTATGATCTCTGTATCTATTTGAGAAATCTTTGCCTATCCAACTTCATGATTTTTTTTTTTTTTAAAGAGATCTTATTTATTTAACAGAGAGAGAGGAAACACAAGTAGGGAGAGCGGCAGGCAGAGGCAGAGGGAGAAGGCAATTGAAGTTACAAAGAGTCAGGGATTTTTTTCTTTTGAGGCGGTGGGGGCACCATACTTGTCTTTTATATGAATCAAATAATTAGGCCTTAGAATCAAGAAAAACTGGGGCACCTGGATGGCTCAGTTGGTGAAGCATCTGCCTTTGGCTCAGGTCATGATCCTTGGCTCATGGGATGTAGTCCCAAATTGGGCTCCCTGCTCAGCAGGGGAGCCTGCTTCTCCCTCTTCCTCTGCCTGCAGCTCTCCCTGCTGGAGTCTCTTCTCTCTGACAAATGGAAGGTCTTTTGTTCTGGAAATCAACTGGGGTGTGTGTGGGGGATAGGATAAGGGAAGAACTAAAGTTCTTCAGATATGAGGAGAATTTTATGAGGTCATTAAATAGAGTGAAGTAGATCTCTATGTTTTGATTTGAAAAAAAAAATGGCCAGGATGTATTTTCTTTTTCAGGATATATTAATTTTTAAAAGCAAAATTTCTAGAACGTGATGTCATTTTTGTTAGAAACCAAACAAAAACAGTTGATGAGGATTAGCTAAGGACAAAGCACAAGCCTGGGACAGCACATTGACAAGTCCTTGAAACAAGGAGAGTGACATTCCTCTGTGGACTCAACTGCCTCTATGTTAATACTTTGCTAAGGGCAAAGGCAATCTTAGCCTGACCCCCAGGAGGCTGGAAGTCTACCTTAACATATAAAAATTCCTTCAGAAATTTCCTTTATCTCTACCCCCCAAGATACATGTTGGCAGTCATCCGCCAAGCACATGGCCCACCCATATCCATCTGAAGGGTCTCATGACTCAGGGTTTATTAGACGGTAATAAGTGACCTTTCCCCAACAACAGCTAGCCCCCTCAAGGTCCTGGAAACCTTGCTTCCAAAATTCCTCAGAGAGTACGCTATCGCCAAACCCCTCCCAACTCCTAGGTATGTAATCAGCCACCCCTCACAGGCCCCTTGGCAGCAGCTCTTACTGCCCATGGGTCCCATCCCAGGGCTTTAATAAAACCACCATTTTGCACCAAAAACATCTCAAGAATTCTTTCTTGGTGGTTGGCTCCGTACCTCACCTATATTCCAAAACTTCATCACAATCAAGTAAAGAAATAAAATGTGGGTATGTGATTATCTGTTTATACACATTTGAAAAAGTAGAGGATATACCACAAAATGGTGACACTGATGATGCAGAATTGAGATTGGATGGATGGGCTAGATGAGAAAAAAGAGGGTTCACGTGTATTTTTTTATCTTTTGTCTGTCTTTAAAGATTTTATTTATTTATTTATTTATTTATTTATTTATTTATTTATTTATTTATTTATTGTAAGGGGAAGAAGCAGAGGGAGAGAGGGACAAAGTCCAATGCAGGGTGGGAGCTCACGACTCTGAGATCACAACCTGAGCGGAAACCAAGAGTCAGAGGCTCAACTGAGTGCCACCCAGTCATCTCTGAATTTTTTTGACAGTGCCATCAATTTTTTGGAGTTTATTACAGTAAAAATGCTTTTGTTTACCCATAACTCTGTTCTTTTTCCTTTTTTAAAAAAGATTTTATTTATTTATTCATGAGAGACACACAGAGAGAAAGAGAGGCAGAGACACATGCAGGGAGCCTGATGCGGGACTTGATCGTAGTCTAAACTGCAGAGCCACCTGGACCGCCCCTGTTCTTTTGTTTTTGACCCTATTGTTTGTTGTTGTTGTTGTTGTTACTTAAAAGTAGTGTATACTTACTTTAGTTTTTTTTTTTTAAGATTTTTTTTTTTTAATTTTTATTTATTTATGATAGTCACACAGAGGCACAGGCAGAGGGAGAAGCAGGCTCCATGCACCGGGAGCCCGACGTGGGATTCAATCCCGGGTCTCCAGGATCACGCACTGTGCCAAAGGCAGGTGCCAAACCGCTGCGCCACCCAGGGATCCCAAGATTTACTTTTTTGACACAGAGAGAGATAGAGCGCGTGCAAGCAGAGGAGGGGCAGAGGCAGGAGAAGCAGGCTACCTGATGAGCAAGGAGCCTGACACGATGTATGGGGGCTTGATCCCAGGACCCTGGGATCATGACCTGAGCTGAGGGCAAACACTTAACTGACTCTGCCACCCAGCTGCCCCTTTAGTACATTTTTAAAAAAACAATAGAATTATAAGTTAGAAATTTCCAAATCCCCACTCCACTTCTTTTACTTTTTTTTTTTTTTTTTAAGATTTTATTTATTTATTCATGAGAGACACAGAGAGAGACATAGGCAGAGGGAGAAGCAGGTTCCCCGCAGGGAGCCCAACGCAGGACTCAATCCCGGGACTCCAGGATCACGCCCTGAGCCAAATGCCGGCACTAAACAGCTGAACCACACAGGGATCCCCACTTCTTTTACTTTGTATTAGCAAAATGGCAGTGTGATGTAGGGGTCAAACGTGCTTGCCCTGGGACTCCTGGGTTTCATATCCTGGCTATATTAGTCTGCTTTGGGCTATTACAACAAAACTGTAGACTTAGTGGCTTAAACAACAGAAATTTATTTCACCGTTCTGGAGGCTAGGAAGTGTAAGATCAGGGTACTGGCAATGTAGGTTTCATTCTGAGGCCTCTTCTTTTGGCAGTCATCACCATCCTGGTGCCTAAGATCACAAGACCCCTTTATTTGTACTTGTTGTGGAGGAAGGGGGGGTCCTTTTATAGGGGTGCTAATCCCATCAGAAGGGCCCTACCCTCAGGACCTCAGTTAAATATAATTACCTTCCTGAGGTCTGGTTTCCAAACACCAGCACTTTGGGGCTTCAACATATTAATTTGCAGGGACATAATTCAGTCCTACATTTCCTAAACCATATGACCTCTACAAATTATTATTTTTTTTTTTAGATTTTGTTTATTTATTCATGAGAGACAGAGAGCAGAGACAGGAGAAGCAAGCTCCATGCAAGGAACCCCATGTGGGACTCAATCCCAGAGCTCTGGGATCACGCCCTGAGCTGAAGGCAGAGGCTCAACCGCTGAACCACCCCAGATGTCCTGACCTCTATAAATTCTTAAACTTTTCTATGCCTTAGTTTCATTATCTGTGAAGTGGGGAAGATAATACTACTTAAATGAAGGGTGTAAATGAAATAAAACATGAAGTATTGCAATGATGCCAGGTATGTAGCAAGCTCTTGATAAATGTAAGCTGTCATTTTATTCATAAGCGGAAAAAAGTTAAAAAAGTGCCACCTGGCTGGCTCAGCCCAAGGGGCCATGGGACTCTATTTTTTTTTTTTAAGATTTTATTTATTTATTCATGAGAGACACAGAGAGAGGCCGAGACACAGGCAGAGGGAGAAGCAGGCTCCCCGCGGGAAGCCCAATGTGGGACTCGATCCTGGGACTCCAGGATCACACTGAGCAGAAGGCAGACACTCAACCGCTGAGCCACCCAGGTGTCCCCAATACTAGAGCTTATTTTCTGACTAAAGTATTGGAGAAAGGAAGGTATGCTTTCCAATATATTTGTATACTAATATATACATACATGGTATATATATATATTATATATACTAATATATACAGTAAATACACATAAATACTAATATACATATATGGGGTTTTCAAAGATTTTATTTATTTATTTAAGATATTTCTTTATTTATTTATGATAGACATATTGAGAGAGGCAGAGACACAGGAGGAGGGAGAAGCAGGCTCCATGCCAGGAGCCCGACGTGGGACTTGATCTCGGGAGTCCAGGATTGCGCCCTGGGCCAAAGGCAGGCGCCAAACCGCTGAGCCACCCAGGGATCCCCGATTTTATTTATTTATTTGAGAGAGAGAGAGAGAGAGAGCATGCACACAAGTGGGGAGAGGGGCAGAGGAAGAGGGAGAAGCAGACTCCCTGATGAGCAGGCAGCTGGATGTGGGGCTAGATCCCAGGACCCTGAAATCATGACCTGGGCTGAAGACAGAGGCTTCAGCGACTGAGCCATTCCAGTGCCCAAAAGTTTATTTATTACCTAGGTAATCTCTACACCCAATGTGAAGCTGGAACTAAACCCCAAGATCAAGAGTCATGTTCTCTTCAGACTGAGTCAGCCAAGTGCCCCTTGAGTAAAGTTTTTTTTTTTTTTAAGATTTTATTCATTTATTCATGAGAGACACACACAGAGAGAGAGAGAGAGAGAGAGAGGCAGAGACACAGGCAGAGGGAGAAGCAGGCTCCATGCAGGGAGCCCGATGTGGGACTCCATCCTGGGACTGCAGAATCACAGAATCAGTCAACTGCTGAGCCACCCAGGCGTCCCACTGAGTAAAGTATTTTTAAAGAAGTACTAGATTTAAATGGTGCTCAATTAAAAAAAAAAAAAAACCGAAGTGATGAGGGGGAAGGCAAGATGAGGACAAAGCACAGGCTGACACTCTGCAAACCACACCCCACACCCCACTGGGATACACGTGACATTCCTCAGGCACTCCTAGCAGTCCTAAAACTAAGGAAGGGAAAAACAAATGATTAACTGTTAAAGATCACAGTCATCAGGACAAGAGTCTTCCCTCAGTTTACAAATGTCTCACCGACAAACAAGGAAAAAGCATTCTTATCCATAGCCTAACTGCCAGAGATCCATAGACTCAATTCCCTGGAGCTCCAACATCACGCTCCCCTCCACAGTGAGCTCCCCTCCACAGTGATTTGGAAACGAAGGAGTGGTGTCGAAACAAAGGTAGAGGGAAATGCAGGTAAAATTAAATTTCCTTATAAAAGTTCTGCCGCCCACTGACAAGGACTTGTGATGGGGAGAGTAGAACCTTCCTCCAAGAAACTCTCCCTGACTTAATGCTTTACTAAAGGGAAAACTACCTTAGCTGCACAATGGGAAGGCCTCCTATCCGGAAAGTCTGCTTTACCATATCAAAGTTCCTTGGACACCTCCCTTTTTCCTTACCTCCCTCATCTCCCAGCCACGCCTCAGAATCACCTGCCCACGGTCCACCCGGGCTTTTTTTTTTTTTTTTTTTTAACCGCCTTTTTGCACCAAAGCCGTCTCAAGAGTTCCTCCTCGGCCGCGGACCCGCCAAGCTCTCCGACATCCCGAGCTCCCACCGCGTCTCCCAGCCTCCCAGGGCCAGGCGCTGTGAGTGCTGGCAAGTCGACACCCTTCCCTGCCTTCCCGCTCGGGGAAGCCCCCACACCAAAGGGAGCACGCCGCCCTGCGCTAACCCGGACTCTTCTCTGTGGGCCTTCCGTCTGCGTCCAGGTGCCCGCGCAGGCAGAGCTGCACACCCGGCCCACAGCACCCACAGGCCGAGTTCGGGGGGGGGGGGGGGGGCGCCAGCCAGTCCGCGGCACTGCACACGCAGGAGTGTGTGTTCATACACAGAACGAGGTCGTGCACGAGTCACCCCAAAGATCAACCACATCGTCTCAGGGCACGTGTGCAAAGTATGAAGTCATAACAAGTGTGCAAAAAGAGCGCCCTGCGGTGACAGCCACTATCTGCACAACTTCGCTGACACAGTGACCCTCCGGAAGGCAGCCCCGAGCGCCCCGCACACAGCAGGCCAGGCGCCCGGGTCTCGCGTCCCGGATCTAAGCCGTCGTCAGGGCTCCCGAGGAACCGGCAGCGCCGCGGCTCAGACCCGGTCAGCACGAGGGCGGAGCCGGTCCGCGTACCGGTTCCCGCAGCAGCCGACGGCGCCACATCCTCAACCCTGGCCAAGAACCGCCGGTTCGCGGTCCCCGTACCCACCCCGCCCCACGCTCCTGGAAGGAGAGCAGAGGCCGGCCACGCGCATGCGCGCCAGGCCACGCCTGTCAGCGCGCGCAGGCGCAGCCTCCCCTTCCTGATCGCCTCGCGCTCCACCCCTCTCCAGGAAGCCTTCCAGTCCCGCCCCCCGAGAGCAATGGCGAATGTGATTGGGCACTCTGGTTGTCCATTAGGCTGGCCCTCACTGCCATTGGCCGCCGGGGGAAAAAGCCTGCCGCTGGTCTTCGGCCTGCTCCTGCGAGCCCCCGCGCCACCGCGGAAGCCGCCATTGGCGGAGGCTGGGCTCGCGGCCGCTCACTTCCGGTCTCCGCGCGCCCACCCCGCCGCTGCCGCCGCCGCCGCCGCCGCCGCCGCCGCCCTCAGCCTCCCCGCCCCCCGCCCTTCCACCATGGCCGCCCGTGTGTGGTGTGGGGAGAAGCTGGTCCTCCGTGTCGCCCTGTAGCGCGCACTGCCTCACCCTCACCCCGGGGGGCCGGATCCAAAGGGACCTCGGGGCCCCAGCCAGGAAGGGCTCCCACCCCTACCTCAGGGGCAGGACTCCCGAGGCAGACACTTAGGGGCTCCTGTGCCTGTCGGGGTGCGAGACCGAGAGGGCTCCGTCCGTCCCGCGGGGCGGAAGGCTGCCCTGCGCGCCTCCGAGAGGCAGACCCTCAGCCAGCGCCCCGGGCGGCAGCGCCCCTGCAGGCACAGGACCCAGAGGGGGTCCTCGGCGCGGGGACCCCTGCCCGGCCCCGCTCGGAGCGCCGGCCCCCGGGCCTCCTCCCGTCTGGTGGCCGCAGCCATGGAGTTACAGAAGGGAAAGGGGGCAGCAGCAGCAGCTGCTTCGGGAGCAGCGGGAGGTGGAGGAGGAGCGGGAGCAGGAGCCCCAGGAGGGGGGAGGCTGCTACTTTCCACCAGTTTGGATGCCAAGGATGAGTTAGAGGAGGTAGGTGTGGGGGTGGGGAAGGGATCCAAGCCACGGGCCGAGGAGGGCCCCGGAATGGACACGGGCAGGGGGGTCGGGGACGCGGCCTGCGGGGGTTTTCCGAGGCGACGCGAGCGCCGCTGCAGACTTCCTGCTCCTGGAGGAAGGAGCGCGGGCCAACTTCCTGGACAGGTTGTCATGGCAACAGCAGCCCCGGGACCGAGACGGGTGGGGGGCGTTCGAGGCTCTGCCGGCGGTATTGTTGACATTGGTTTCCGCGCGGAGGCCCCAGCTCGCCTGCGCACCGGCACTGCCTCGGCCGGGGTGCCGGGGTGCCGGGGTGGGGTGTCCACCGCACTGACCTGGGGACGCGGACCCGAGAAGCAGGGGTGCACACGAAGTCCCAGCCCGCGCAGCGGTGCGGTGACTGGGGGCACCACCCTTGGGAAGCAGAAGGCGCGCGGCTCCAGGGAGGTCACGCTGCGCACTGGACCCCCCCCCCCCCATGCCGCCTTGGCCCCCTCCCTTGTCCCTGAGGGGCCAGAGCACTGTGGGGAGACCCAGGGCTGAGTCCTGACTGCGGAGCCCTAACGCAGTCAACTCCGTGGTTATCCGGACGCCTCCCTGGCCGTCTCCCTGCTTCTGACGCGGTCACTGCTGCTACCACTACCTGCTAGTACAGGGTGGGCAGGCATACAGGAGGAATTCATGGTTTAGGTTTGAAAAAATGATGGAACAGATGCAGAAATGAACTTTGTAAATCAAGATGGCTGGATATGGCTTTTTGGATCATCCACCGACAGATGTATGCTCACGCTGCTTTTCTGTCCTGCTTCTCCCCCATAATTCTGTGTGCATTTAGAGAAATCAGAATTTTTCTACTGCTATTTCTGTCAGCTAAGGTAGATAGAATTAGGAACATCAACAATGCTACTAAAAGTAATGTATTCCCAAAACAAATAAAAATGACTAGGGTTGTCTGGCACTTTGAATTACCCACTTTTTAAGGAATGGCCAGAGTCGTTGTCAGAGTGTTTATTAAGCCCAGTCTGGTACCGCAGCCCTAGAATTGTAGAAAGAACATGGTTGATCCCAGTTTGGGTGGAGGGGAAAAGACCCCAAGCTTGGATGAAAAATCTGTTCCCCACCCTGATTGGCAGGGTTCATCTTGCCTCTGCAGAGTGGTACAGCATCCTGCTCTGAACAGGGACACTTGCCAGTGAGCTCAGTGATAGGGCAGGAGAGAACCATAAAGGAGGAAACATTCATTTATTTATTTATTTATTTATTTATTTATTTATTTATTTATTTATTTATTTAGCTTTTTTGGGCTGAGCATGAACTTTCAACTGTTTCTGGGGGTGGGGGGGTGGGGAGATGGTCTCTCTCTCTCTTTTCCTCCTGTCCTTCCTGTTGTAGATATTTCCAGCATGTCTTGGCTTCCCTGTTTCCTTCTTTGGCCTTTACCCTTTGCATTTGAATTTTCCAGCCTCGCCATTGCTTTTAACCCATGTGTGTAGTTCCCACTGGACCAGAGTGTCTCTAAGGGTCCAACTTACTGGCTTCTTTCTCTGGGTCTCCCCACAGAGCTCTGCATACAGACGTTATCAAAACCTGCTGTTGACTGGTCTCTATTCTGCTGTGGTGGTTTGCATCCCAGGCCTACCTGTTGCCCAGGAACACAGAGGGAGCTTCCTAATCGTGTATGCTTCCTATGCGCAGAGTCCCAGGAAAGTAGGATGAGGGATACCCACATCTGCTTTACAGAGCTTATCATCTGAAAATTGAGTGAGCATGCCCACAAGGAAGGGGAAAAAAACAAACACCCACTCCTGCACCTGGTCAAAGTAGTGAAGAGGCTGGGGTCATTGTAGCTGCACATGATGAGGAGAGGCCCCTGGGTGTCCTGGACCATGAAACACTGCTGACGAGTGTCCCCGCCAGGCCTGTGACTCTTACCCAAGGGAGTGTTTGTTGGATCCTTGCTTCTCTTTGGCTCTGTTCCTCTCTGAAGGGGAGATTCTTGCCCGACCCTTTCCAGTTTGGGAAATGAGATAAATATAGTGCCAGAGATTGGAGCTGGTTGGAACATTCAGCTCTTAGTCTCTGGGCCCACAGCTGTCTTTCATTCCTCGCTAGGAAGGACCTGGTCCACTTTGAAGTCAGGCTGGACCTGTCCTGAAGTCAGGACCAGTGGCTCGGATGAGTTAGAACTTCCTCCCAAGCTGTGGACAGGTCTAAGGTTGCACTGGGTCAAGGTGTATCCATGCCTTGTCTCTGAAGAATCTCCAGGGAACAGGCTTTGAGCCATCTCTCATTTTTCCCCTGAAATCCTCATTTCCCTGATGTGGGATTCTTGACTGTAGAGTACTTGGAACCTAGCGTATTCCTATTTAGTGGCTCCTCACTAATGTAGGCTCTTGAGGACTCTGTAGATTGGAGCACATCTTCTTTTCCTGAAGAGAGTGGTATTTCCTCTTTCAGGGCCACTGACTTCCCATAAGAGAGCAATATGTGTATGTTCACCTGTCTGAGGGAGCAGAAACTGGGAGGTTAGGGGGATCTCTCTGACTTCAGTCCCCAGTCCAACTGGCCACTTGGAAGGCCTTCCCCTTCTCTGCCTCTGCTCCGTCTATTGCTTCTGTGAGGGAAGAACATGGTCAGGTAGTCTTGGTACTAGAAAAATGATTTCAGGAGCTCCTAGCAATGGTAAATATTTACTCAGCTCTCTGAGGTCCTGTCATGGAGGGCTTACTCTGAAGCAATTGTTGGCAACTGCATGTATGATTACGTGTGTTTACTAAGGGCCTCTGGGGACTGGGGGAGTAGTGGGGGTACTTCTACTTGGTTGTAGGGTTTGACATCCTGCAACCCTCTTTGACAGGTTGTAGTCCTGTGGCTCTGAATCCTTTGGGTTTTTTTTTTTTTTTTTTTTTTTTTAATCCTTTGTAATTAGGTCTCCCATCTCTGTTTGGAAAAGTTATTTCTGTAGTTTGGGAAGAGCAGAACCTTTTACATTTCGGTTGCCTGGAAAGGACTGGTCCTCACTTTTCTCTCCTCATGGCTTTTATCCGTCCCTCCAGATTCTAGACTCTCACTTTGTATGTCCTTAACTGGGCCACCCTATTCCAAGAGGCCACTTTTGTCTTGACTGGGCAGTGACCCGAAGAAGTGACTCAAGCTTCGGAGTGGAGCTTCGAATATCAAGGAGGGGCCTAGAGAAATGTGGTTCTGTCCAAGGTCTCTGTGTGTTACATCATAGCCAGAAACTCAGCCATTCCTTAGGGTCGTGTACCCAGCTTTGCATGCAGATCGTGGTGCAGAGCCTTCTCCCACCTCCGGCACCCTTCCTTTCCTCTTCTCTCCTAGAAGACGAAGTGTACAGAGGGTAATTAGGACAGGAAGCTTTTACATACATTATCTTGTGTAATCCTCAGACTAACCTCATAATGTTCGTTTTTTTTTTTTTTTTTTTAAACAAGCAACGTTTTAAAACTTAAGTAATTAATTTTCAGAGAGCATGAGCAGGGGAGGGGGTAGAGGGAGTGGAAGAGAGAATCTCAAGCAGACTTCCTGCGAGTACAGAGCTGACCTGGGGCGATCCTGAGATCATGAGATCATGACCTGAATTGAAATCGAGCTTGATGCCCAATCAACTGAGCCACCCAGGTGCCCGTTTCTGTTTTTCAGATGAGAAAAATCAGAGTTTAGAGAGTCCAAGGAACTCACCCCAGATTAGCTTAAAGTGGCAGGTAGTGGGGTGCTTCTCTCCCGTGCTTGTCGGTGTGCTCGTTAGCTAGCTGCTGTTTGACTTCTCTTGCATCTCTGTTGATTCAGCAGAGACTTCCTCCTCCGAGTAGGAAGTAATCTCTAGAATTTTAGGATGCAGATGTAGTAACTGGAGGAACTGGTTCTCCAGTCACTGATAACTACCTTGGGTTAGACAGGGATGCAATTTAAAAAGGGAGAATCCATTCTGATGTTTTTCCTTCCCTCTTCTGTGGGAGCCAGAGCCAGAGCTGGAACTCACAGCTCAGCTTTCATGTGATCGATGTGCCTCACAAGTACACAGGTGTTTGTGTGAAGGCTCAGTGTGCTCATCTGACCTAATTTGGAGGCTAGTCAGACCTGATGGGCAGTGAGATTGTGATACCTTCAAATTGGAATGGCTTTGGGCCTGATATAGGTCAGAGGTTTGTGGTTGTGGGAGCTCCTTGCCATAACACTCAGTTCTCTGCACCATCCTGTGCTTCGGGTCAGGAATGGATGCTGGCAGCCTTAGGGCTCTTTGAAGGGAGAGACATATGATCATCCTTCATTCCTACACCACTTTTCCATTGCCTTTATTCATGGGTTCCTCTCAATGCTTCAGTGGATCCACTTCTCAGCAAAATGTTTGTGATGACCTGTAGGATTGGGGGGAAGTAAGTTGCCTGCCTCTGTTCAGTTTGCCAGCATCACCATCACTGGGAATTGGGTATTGGTTTTCCTTAAAGAGTTTTGGAGTTAGTCCTAAATATAAAGTTTTAAATGATGCCAAGAAGTAATTTAGGTGGTGATAATGGAGAGGCTTGCTGATTTAATGAGAGATACGTCTGTCAGTGTCTTCTCAATATTTAGTGTTTAGCTTCTTTGGAACAGGGACCAGTGACTAAGATCTCCTTAGAATAATGAGCACCTGCCATGTTAGACTTGGCCTTTGAAACTTAGAGTGGCTTTGGGTGGGCTTTAATGCAGCCGTCCCCACCTTTGTGTGACCAGAGGCTTGAACAATTTGGCCTTTTGTTCATTAGTCCTTTTCTCACATTCTTTTTTTTAAAATTTATTTTTAACTTTTTTGGGGGACATTTCAAACAAAAAAAAAGTAGGGAGAATAGTATGATTCCGCTGGAGCCACCACTCTACTTTGGTACTTACCAGTCCACAGCAATCTTGTTTTATCTCCCCCTAAGTCTCTGGATTATTTTGAAACAAATCCAGTGATATTTATCCAAGATAAATAATTTCCTTTGCAGATACTTCATCTGTACGTCTGTGAGGGAAGAATTTTTTTTAACATAACAATGATGTCATGCCTAAAAATATTAATAGTAATTCCTTAATGTAATAAAATACTGCTCAAATTCATTGTCTCAGAAGTTCTTTTTATAGCTGGTTCAAATCAGTGTTCAGACAAGGACTGAAACGTTGCATTTGATATGCTTCTTTAATTTTTTTTTTTTTAAGATTTATCCATTTTAGAGAGAGAACAGGAGGAGGGGCAGAGAGTATCTTAAGCAGACCTTGTACAGAGTGCATAGCCCAACAGAGGGTTTGATCCCAGGACCTGAGATCATGACCTGAGCTGAAACTAAGAGTCAGATGCTCAACCGACTGTGCCACCAAGGCGTCCCAATTTGTTTCTTTAAATTTTTTGTAAAGATTTTATTTATTAGAGAGAGAGTACCGGGTTAGGGGCAAAGGAAGAAGGAGAAGCAGACTCCCTGCTGAGCAAGGAGCCCAATGTGAGACTTGATCCCAGGACCCTAGGATCATGACCTGAGCCGAAGGCAGACTCTTAACCCACTAAGCCACCCAAGGCACTCCAGTGTTTCTTAATTTTTAAAAAACTTTTTATTTTAAAATGATTTCATAAATAAAATCTTTAAAAAAATGATTTCAAGCTTAGAAAAATAATACCTAGAACTCTTATATATTCTTCACCCAGATTCAACAGTTACTGACATTATTTCTCTGTATACATATTGTTTTAACCTTTTGAGAATAAGTTGCAGCCATGAGGCCACTTAGGATTTAAATACTTATTGTGTATTTCCTAAGAACAAAGATCTTCAGTTACATAACCACTGTTCTGTTGTCAAGATCAGAACATTTAACATCAATATGCTACTGTTACGGAACATACTCAGATTTTTTTTTTTTTTTTTGATTCATGAGAGAGAGAGAGAGAGAGGCAGAGACACAGGCAGAGGGAGAAGCAGGCTCCATGCAGGGAGCCTGATGTGGGACTCAATCCCAAGACTCTGGGTTTATGCCCTGAGCCAAAGACAAGACACTCAACCACTGAGCCACCCAGGTGTCCCGAACATACTCAGATTTAACGGTTGTCCCGATAATGTTGATATGTGTCTAGGATCACAAGTTGAGTTTAGGCGCACTCTATAATCTAAAGCAGATTCTTAGTCTCTATTTTTGATGACTTTAAACACTTTAGACAGGTCAGTTATTTTGTAAAATATCTCTGAAATTGGGTTGTCTGAAATTTCTTCCATGACTGGGTTGAGATGATTCAATTTTGGCCAGAAAAGAACAAGTACTGTTCTAGTGTCATCAGTGCATGGTGTTGAGGCATATGTGTCACGAGTCCATTTGTGTCCTTATCAGTGATAACTAATTTTGATCACTTGCTTAAGGTGGTATCTTCCAGAATTTCCTGCAGTTATTCTTTCCTCTGTGTAATTAAGTATTTTGAACCCACGTAAATATTCTCTTGTGCAGCTTCACCTCTGACTTAGTGCCCATTGATGACACTCGCCTGAATCCCTTTATTTTTTTTTTAAGATTGTATTTATTTATTCATGAGAGAGAGGTAGAGACATAGGCAGAGGGAGAAACAGGTTCCTCACAGGGAGCCTGATGTGGGACTTGACCCCCAAATTGGGATCACATCCTGAGCCAAAGGCAGACGCTCAATCACTGAGACACTCCTGAATCCCTTCTTGTTCCTGTTGTTTCTAATGCATTATTGGTTGACATTCCAGTGTGAGGGAGAGCTTTCCTTCTCTGTGTATTCATTATGGGTGTATCTATTAGTATGGATTCTTATTTTATTCAATGGGTTATAATCCTTTCTTTTTTTTTCCCCCAGTAAACTCTATACCCAACATGGGGCTTGAATTCATGACCCTGAGATCAAGAGTCATGTGCTCCACTGACTGAGCCCCCCCCCCCCCCCCCCCCCCCGCAATGGGCTATAATCTTAAGCCTATTTTAATACATGGGTCTCCCCCTTCCTGCTTTTTTTTCTTGCAATTTGTACGTTAAAGACCTAGGTACTGGGCAGCCCAGGTGGCTCAGCAGTTTAGTGCCGCCTTCAGCCCAGGACCTGATCCTGGAGACCCAGGATCGAATCCCACGTCGGGCTCCCTGCATGGAGCCTGCTTCTCCCTCTACCTGTGTCTCTGCCTCTCTCTCTCTCTCTTTTTTTTTTTTTTAAGATTTCATTTATTTATTCATGAGATACACAGAGAGAGGCAGAGACACAGGCAGAGGGAGAATCAGGCTCCACGCAGGGAGCCTGAGGTGGGACTCCATCCCAGGTCTCCAGGATCAGGCCCTGGGCTGTAGGCGGCGCTAAACCACTGAGCCACCCAGGCTGCCCCAAATAAATAAAATCCTAAAAAAATAAAAATAAAAAAAATAAAGACCTAGGTAACCTGTCATGCTTTCCACCCTCTGGACTTAGCTGATTATATCCCTGTGTAACTTCACTTGTAAACTGGTGGATCTAGAGTATGGTGAGGTTTACATTTCTTGAAAACTTTTTTTGAGGTCAGAAATACTTTGTAGATGGTGGTGTGACACACTCTGAACTTTTTCTCACCCCTTCACAGAGATTAGAAAGATGCATGAGCATTGTGACATCGATGACTACTGGTGTCTCAGAGAGGGAGGCCAATGATGCCCTCAATGCTCACGTGAGTATTATGCTGTCCTCCGTCCACTTCTGCTTTGGAAGCTTTGAGACGTGATCCAAAAGAAAGAAAGACTTAAGTGGTTGGGAATCGGGTGTGAAGTAACTGTCTAGGCTCCTGGAACTGGGCTTCCCAGCTCCCCTCTCTCTCTCAATGTGGGAATCTGTCTCGGTGCTTAGGTGACTTTAAATAACAACTTTTAAAAATAACTCCGTTCTTTAGTGACTTTTTTTCTTTGCAAGTTATTCTCGCATATTTGATCCTTTACACTCTTCCCCCCCCCCTTTTTTTTAGAGGAAGGGAGGGGCAGAGGGAGAGAGAGATTAAGCAGGCTCCACACCTAGCACAGAGCCCAACTTGGGGCTCCACCTCATGACCCTGAGATCAGGACCAAAGCAAGAGTCAGAGTCAAAACCAAGAGTCAGATCCTTAACAGACTGAGCCACCCAGGTGCCCCATGATCCTTAATATTTCCTAATCTGTAAGATTGAAAGGACTTTAAATAGTACCTGGAAGGATCTTAGAGTAATTCCTGGCACATAGTGAACGTTAAGTAAATATTTCCTTTTTATTAGTAGTATATTATTTTTATTGTGTCTTCACCTTACGAATACCACAGGCTCAATGATTTGTCCAAGGTCTTGACTTGATAAGTATGCTTATCACCTGTGAATTGCTCTGCAGCTTCTTCCTCCCTCCTAAAGGCTGTTAAGGTCTGGTAAAGGTGATAGAGTAGGATTTTTTTTTTTTAAGTTTTCTCTAAAGATTTACTTATTTTAAGACTTTGTTCATTTGAGAGAGGGAGAGCACACGCATGTGCACAAAACAGTGGGGGCAGGTGGCAGAGGGTGAAGCAGACTGTTCACTGAGTAGGGTGGAGCTCGATGCGAGACTCCATCCCAGGACCATGAGGTCATGACCTGAGCCAAAGGCAAACTCTCAACTATCTCAGCCACCTAGACACCCCTATTACTTATTTTGAGAGCACAGGCACATATGAGAGAGGGAGGGGCAGAAGGAGAGAATCTTTCACGCAGAGTCCCTGCTGAGCGTGGAGCCTGATGTGGCTTCATCTCAGGACCCATGAAATCGTGACCTGAGCCAAAAACCAAGAGTAGGAACCTCAACTGACTGAGCCACCCAGGTGCCCTTAAAGATTTTAAGTAACCACTGTATCCAACATGGAGATCAAGAGTTTCTCACTCCATTGACTGAGCTAGCCGGGTGCCCCTTTTCTTTCCACTTTAAACACTTTCTTATCTTCTCCTTCTGGCCTGCATCAACCCTTGGAGAAAACAGTAGGCTCTGTCCTTTCCCTCCACCTCTTTCCTGAAACAGATAACTTCATCACTTTTAGGAGAAGGAAGTCATCGGATAGAAGATTTAATGATTCTCCTATGCAGATTATTCAGGAGGTCCCAAGTTTTCTGGGAGAAACTGTTCAGGAACTTTCCTCCTGTGAGTGACAACTAGTTTTTTTTTTTCCCTTCCTCATATCCTAGGTATGCAAAGGCCCCCCACAGCATGAGGAAATCTGCCTGGGTCTCTTCACCCTCGTCCTCACTGAACCTGCCCAAGCCCAAAAGGTAAGACTCTCTACTCTGGACCACAGACTCCCCTCATGTAGTCTGAGGATATGATGGAACGTAATGGTTAGCTGGCATAGTGCTGGCCCTGTTAGCCAGAGCTGGGCCACCTAGTTGTCTGGATATGTTTACAACTGGCTGCCTTTTTTTTTTTTTTTTTAAGATTTTATTTATTGATTCATGAGAGACACAGAGAGACACGCAGACACAGGCAGAGGGAGAAGCAGGCTCCTCACAGGGAGCCCGATGCGGGACTCGATCCCAGGACTCTGGGATCATGCCCTGAGCCAAAGGCAGACACTCAGCCACTGAGCCACCCAGGTGTGCCTACAACCCTCTTTTTATTCTCAATGAATTGGTCATTCTCTGACTCTGATCCTTTCTCTATCTAGATCCTGAAGCTAAAGGGCAAGAAAAGTATTTGAAGAGTTGCACATTGTAGGTTGACGAGTCAGGGCTATGAGTGTTGGGATTCAATCCAGAGAAGACAGAATGAGTACAACCAAGTCCACTGAGAGTTCTTACTCTCAGAGGAGTGTGACTTGCAGTTTTCAGGTTCTGTCATTGGTAGCTTAACATCAAAGCATATAGGATTTAACAGGTTAATACTGATAATTGATTTAGCAGTAGTGTAGTGACCAGGAGAACCTTGGAGCCCACTGGAGCCAGACTTCCTCAGGAATACTATGTGAAAACTAGTCTGGGGTCTTCACAGCCAGAAAAGTATCTTTTTTTTTTTTTTTCTTTTACAATTGTATTTTATTTTTTCATGAGAGACAGAGAGGTAGAAACATAGGCAGAGGGAGAAGCAGGCTCACTGTGAGGAGGCTGATGGACTCAATCCCAGGACCCTGAGATCGCAACCTGAGCCGAAGGGAGACGCTCAACCGAGCCACCCAGGTGCCCCTAGAAGAGTGTCCTTTATGTGGAATGGTTTAAATGGGATCCTTGCCTGGGGTGAAGGATTGGGAAAGATGATCTTTTTGGATTCTACTCTTTCCATAATAAAGCAGCAAAATTCTCTTTTGCGTCTCCAGATTTCGCTTTTCTAGCAGTTCTGTGTCCCTGGATACTTGGGGTGATGATTTAGAAGTATGTGTCTGGTATCTGGCATTAACTATATGACACTACAGAGGGCAACTTGGAGGGGGTAATTCCGTGTTCTCATTGGCCCTTCCTTGAACAAGTATGGAAGGAAACACACATGCTTGGTGGCCTGCTATGTTGGGCTCTATCTAGACAAGATTTCATTTAATCCTCTCAAAAGCCATATGAGGTTGGTGGTGTTGTCCCCTCTTTCCAAACTGCTCCTAGTTTACCTATAAATTAACTGGAGATCAGAGACCTTGTCATTTGTTCAAGGAGAAACAAAGAAAATCATTCCCAGGGACAAGGACAGGATGCCCCTGGCTCCCTGGCATAGCTGCTTGAATTAACCTCAGGGGAAGGATCTATGGGTGTGGCAGCTTGCTGTGTTTATACTCCTCTGATGACAACTGGAGTAGCGTCCAAGATGAGGATAGGTGGTAGAATAGCAGGTAGTCACAGGTCCTTGGTGTCTCAGGCCATTTTGGGCTGGAATCTCACTGAGTTAACTTGACATTTCATTTTCATACTGGATTTACCACCGAGATCCTTGAAGACAAATGAATGTCTCCAATTTGGTGCTGTTAAACAGTAATAAGACCTGCTATAGCTACTCTTTTGAGAAGAAATTGTTATAAAGGGATCCCTGGGTGGCGCAGCGGTTTGGTGCCTGCCTTTGGCCCAGGGCGCGATCCTGGAGACCCGGGATCGAATCCCACGTCGGGCTCCCGGTGCATGGAGCCTGCTTCTCCCTCTGCCTGTGTCTCTGCCTCTCCCTCTCTCTCTCTCTGTGACTATCATAAGTAAATAAAAATTAAAAAAAAAAAAAGAAATTGTTATAAAGAAGATGTGGTATCTATATTCAATGGAATATTACTCAGCCATCAGAAAGGACAAATACCCACCATTTGCTTTGATGTGGATGGAACTGGAGGGTATTATGCTGAGTGAAATAAGTCAGTCAGAGAAAGACAATCCTCATATAACTTTATTCTTCTGTGGAATATAAGAAATAAAGAAAGGAACCATAAGGGAAAGGAGGGAAACTGAGTGGGGGAAATTAGAGAGGAAGTCAAACCATGAGAGACTCCTAACTTTGGGAAACATACAAAGAGTTGCAGAAGGGGGGCTGGGGCAATGAGGCGACTGGGTGATGGGCACGGAGGGGGGCATGTGATGGGGTGAGCACTAGGTGTTATACTATATGTTGGCAAACTGAATTTAAATAAAATATTTTTTAAAAGAAAATAAAAAAGAAAAATTGTTGGCAAAGATGGGGGTGGAGTGGTTGAGATTAAGATTTCATTTTCTTGGGCAGCCCTGGTGGCTCAGCGGTTTAGCGCCGCCTTCAGCCCAGGGCGTGATCCTGGAGACCTGGGAACAAGTCCCATCAGGCTCCCTGCATGGAGCCTGCTTCTCCCTCTGCCTGTGTCCTCGTGAATAAATAAATAAAATCTTAAAAAAAAAAAATTTCGTTTTCTCTTGTGTGGGTTTTCATAAATATAGTTAAAATCTCGTGTAGTCACCTCAGTGCAAATTTGTCTAATCTGCTGGTTTTGTTTGTTTTGGGTGGGATCTGAATCAGCAAGGTCCATCAGTAAACCTTGTGAAGGGGACGAGATGTGGGTGGTATTTCTAGCTTTTTGCCTCACCTGGCAGTGAAAGGCCATAGCGCTCTGCATTGTGAATGCCTGTGAGGTTCTGAATTCAGCCATCCAGACATGGCAAGGACTAGAGCACTTTGTCTTTGTGCCCTGGGACAGCCCTATGCGGGCGGCACAGGTGCTTCTTTTTCCTTGGGCCTCATAGCTGCACCAGGATTGTATTCACACGCTGTTTCCAAGTCAGTCCCCTCCCTGGAGCATATGGGGCTGAGAGGCCCCTGTCAGGGCTCTCTTTAAAAAAAAAAAAAAAAAAAAACATTTTATTTATTTATTCATGAGAGAGAGAGAGAGAGAGAGAGAGGCAGAGGGAGAAGCAGGCTCCATACAGGGAGCCTGACGTAGGACTTAATCTCGGGTCTCCAGGATTACCCCCTGGGCTGAAGGTGGCGCTAAACCGCTGAGCCACCCGGGCTACCCTAGGGCTCTTCAGATAAAGCAGTGTAGTTGGGTTCGGAAGACAGCTGAAAAACTGGCAGGTGATAAGTCACTGAAAGACCTTGAGCCAGGTCAGAGTGTGGAAAGAATTGGTGGCATATCTCTGAGGTGCTTTGATCCTTTCCCTAAAAGGGTGATTATCTTGTGAAATCCTTCTGTCCTACAAAAGTTTCGGGTAGGAGTTACTGATGAGGACTGATTCTGATGCGTTGTTTTCGGCTTCAGCTTAAAACAAGGGGCCGGTGTTTTCTAAGGGTTTGTTTGCAGTTGACTCTGTCTCTGGACCAGAAACCTCAGGATGGAGTAGAGATTTGGTTCCTAGAGATTCTCAGGCTGAGAGGTAGGAGCAGAGGTAGGAGGTGGAGAGAGTGGTAGTGGAAACAGTCTTGAGTACATTGCAAACCTGCTCTGGGAAAGCAGGAGCTAAGGAGTGGGAGTGTGCTGGTGGGCGGGCTCAGACATCCGGGCCCGTTCTCTGCACTAGTTGGTGCAGCAAGGGCCGGTTGGACAGGTGCAGAAGAGCACTCAGTTACCGATAAAGCAGGCTGGGTTTTGGTGGAGACTGGAATGTGCATGGGGTGGGTTTTGTTCTAGTTGTATACCTTCTTTTTTTTTTTTTTTTTTAAAGATTTTATTAATTTATTCACGACAGACAGAGAGAGAGGCAGAGACACAGGCAGAGGGAGAAGCAGGCCCCATGCAGGGAGCCTAATGTGGGACTCAATCCGGTGTCTCCAGGATCACACCCTGGACTGAAGGCGATGCCAAACCGCTGGGCCACTGGGGCTGCCCACCTTTACTTTCATCTGGCCTTTTGGAGCTCTTCCGTTTATAGTCTGAGTTTATTTCTTTCCTATTTGATGTCTGAGCTGAATAGCTGGGAGCAGGCCTGATTGGGAGATGGAGGGGCTGTAGCAGTCAGTAGACAGAGCGGATAGGAAAAGTATAGCATCAGTGAAAAGGTTCCTTCTAATGGAGGAGTCAAGGCACCAGGCCTTTAGGCTGCATAGGCTCAGGCTGGAGCACTGCCACTGCCAGCACCCTTGGGGCAGAGGCACTACCTCCTCACTATCCAGACCTTTCCTTTCTTTGGAAACTCTCTGCTTCTCTTTCAAGTCAGTCAGAAAACTGGCACAGAAGTTGGTGAGGCAACTGGCGGCATCAGGATGGGGCATCCTAGTGCTCAGCTGCACGTGTGAGCAGCAGTGTGGTTGACCAGGTCCCACATGGCACGTAGAATTAGGCAGACAGTATCTGCTTTCTTCATCTGTCCCTGGTGTCTCCAGAGAGACTTGTCCTCCTTCCCTGTCCTGTGTCTATTCTACATTTCTGCTTTTGATTGAACAGACAGGGCTCCTCTCTGGTGAGTCTGGTCTCTGTCTTTGTCCTGACAGAATTTCCTTCTGCCTCTGTCTCTCTCTTCTCTGCCCATCCTCTAAGTTGTATCTGCAGGGGAGGCTCCATTTACTGACTGGTATGTTGGCAGTAGTTCACTGGTTCCGTGTAGACGTTCTTTATCCCCTCGCTTGGGCTTTTTGATCTCAGACAGAGCCAGAGGATAATCAAATCCTCCTTGGGGTGTGAAGAGTTTGTGGCACAGGAGAGATGTCTAAGTGTTGCTGTTTTTATCAGATCAGTCATTTGACTTAGGGCAGTAGAGGCAAGAGGAAGTGACAGTAGTTTACCTCTCGGGAGTCCCTCCTTACACTGAGGCCAGAGAGTAGGAGCACTTCTCTTCTGAACGACACTGATGAAGGCACTCAGGAATATGGTCTCAAAGCCACCCTCAGTCCCCACACCCCTCCCCAGCATGCTCTTCTCCTCACAGCAATTTCTAGCCCTGGTAAAGAGGTGCTAAGAGCATGGAATCTAGATAGAGAGACTGCCTGAACTTTGATTCTGGTTCTTCCGTCCCTTCAGTGACCTGGGGCGAGTTACTTTACTCTCTTCTACTTGTTTCTTCATCTGTAGGGATAAAGAAAATAGTACCTATTTCAGAGGGTTGTTGTGGGATTCAAATGCAACCATATATATGATTGTTGATGCCACTGACTTTCTGAAGTGGTGGGGTGCAGCCCACCTCATTTTTACCCTTTGTGCTGAGACCCTCCCGGAATGTAGCTCAGCAGGCCAGTAAGGCCTCTTAAGGCCTTTGTTCTGGAGTCTGGTCTCTAGAGAGCCAGGAGACTGGGAGCAAGAACACTCAGAGAAGATTGGCACGCCCTCCCACACCTTCCCGGGGTTGGGTATCCTTACAGACTCCTTCCTTTTCCAGTCTTGACAGGAGCAAAGGGCAGTACAGAGAAAAGGAGAAGTGTTTAGTTAAGGAAATTCACTTTGGTCCCGCCCCTTCCTTCTGGGGCCTTGGTCCCTGAGATCCCCTTCCCTAATGCTCCTAGCCCTTTGCTTCATCTGGCCAAGTCAATACTGGTCTAAAAACCTCCTTGGGGTCCTTTCTGGTCTGTTCAAACCCATTCTGCAGTGACTTTTCACTGGCAGATGAAAAGCAGATGGCCTCCACAAGTTTTGAGGAGAGAGAGAGAGGCAGACAAGGAGCCTTTTTTTTTTTTTTTTTTTTTTAAGATTTATTTATTTGTTCCTGAGAGACAGAGAGGCAGAGACACAGGCAGAAGGAGAAGCAGGCTCCCTGTGGGGAGCCTGATGCGGGACTTGATTACAGGATCACGAGCCAAAGGCAGATGCTCAACCAGAGTCACCCAGGTGCCCCGACAAGGAGCCTTAGCAGAGTAGCTTTGCTCCTTCTCCTCACCTTGTGTGACAGGGCCAGGGGTGGGTTCAGGATGGAGGAGCCCTGTGGAAGGACAGCATCCAGAGTGGAAGGTCTTTTGTTGCCACTTAAATCCCATGGGTGGAATTTAAGGGGAAAGGGGGGAGCCTGTCCTCAATCTGCCGGCTGCTTAAAAACCTTGCTTCTCGGGATCCCTGGGTGGCGCAGTGGTTTGGCGCTTGCCTTTGGCCCAGGGCGCGATCCTGGAGATCCGGGATCGAATCCCACATCAGGCTCCTGGTGCATGGAGCCTGCTTCTCCCTCTGCCTATGTCTCTGCCTCTCTCTCTCTCTCTCTCTGTGTGACTATCATAAATAAATAAAAATTAAAAAAACAAAACAAAACAAAAAAACAAAAAAAAAACCTTGCTTCTCACAGTGTTACCGGGACTTGGCTCTGGTGAGTCGTGATGGCATGAATATCGTCCTGAATAAGATCAACCAGATACTCATGGAGAAGTACCTGAAGTTGCAGGATACCTGCCGTACTCAGGTAAGGCCAGGAGAAGAGAGATCCAGCTCAGAGACATCACAGATGATGGGTCCTCTCTCCTAAAGGGAAGGGAAGGAGAAATTGGGGTAACACACCCCTACCTTTATACACCTGAACTGTAATATGCTTGGATTCACCCCTTACTCAAATTCACAGGCCCTCCTCTTCATCCATCTTTTCCTCTCTCCTTTAGTTGGTGTGGTTGGTACGGGAACTAGTGAAGAGTGGGGTTCTGGGAGCCGATGGTGTGTGCATGACATTCATGAAGCAGATTGCTGGTGAGTTGATGACAAGAGCATAAAGAAGAAAGGAAAGGAACCCAAAGGCTAGATGCGGGCGATGGAGGACTAAGCGCCCGGGGGTCTCAATTCCTGGGTTGCCTCGACTCTCTTTCTGAGACAGGTCTCCTCTGGCCACACATTGCAGAAAGAAACATAAAAGTCAATGGGGTCTTTTGAAGCAATAAGTCTGCCTTGTTTTCCTTCCTGCCAAATTCAGGGTCTGATATAGAATAGTTGGCCTGTGTTGGCCAGTCCTCACTCTGGGGCTCCATGGTATGTTGGATCAGGAAGGATCTGAAAGGAATGAGAAGTGAGGGCACATCATTTGTCTCCATCACATTATGCTTTCAGAAATCCAGTGTCTTCCTGGGCTACACCCCCATGTTCTGAACGCTTGCTTCCAAATAGTTCTGACATGTGATGGGGACCAGTTTAAGGGAGGAACTATGTCATAGAAGAGACCCTGACATTTGGGTTTTATTATCTCCTTGGCATCAGTGATCTCTGTCCAAGCCACTAAATACCCAAAAGGCCTCCCCATGCTACCTCTTCTACTCCCAATATCACATATGTTTGTTTAAAACCGACTCTGCTCTCTATCTCACTATTCCCATTAGCTCTTTGCTTCCTCTATAGGATTTGCTGTAACACTGGTACTCCTGTTGTGCATAAGCTGTTGTGCATAAGCCTTACTCTGTGTGATACGTGACTATGTGAACATTGACTTTTAAATTTTTTTATTATTATTTTTAAAGATTTTATTTATTTATTTATTTATTTATTTATTTATTTATTTGCTCACGAGAGACGGAGAGAGAGAGCGAGAGAGGCAGAGACACAGGCAGAGGGAGAAACAGGCTCCCTGTGGGGAGCCTGATGTGGGACCCGATCCTGGGACTCCAGGATCATGCCCCGGGCCGAAGGCAGGCGCTAAACCCGCTGAGCCACTCAGGGATCCCAACATTGACCTTTTAAATTAGGACTGGAGCAGGCATAGTGTTTTGCTGGCTTTTACCTCCTGGCATTGCCTTCCCAGTTTGGTCCATAGTCTCCTCTTCCCATCCTCAGACCTTGGTCTGGCATCACCAGGTGTTACTTCTGTCCCAGGAAGTTCCACAGCAAGCACGGAAGACCATGATACCTGGAAGCAAGAAACCTTTGGCCTGTCATGAGCCAGACTTGGGATTGGGGACACCCTGATGCTGTACTGCCAGTGTCACTGGCCACCTGCACCACAGGCCCTATTTGAGGTGTCACCCTTTCTTCCAACCAGGGGCTCTTCATGTCTCTCCCAGACATGCCCTTTCAAGGGTCAGAGTATTCCCATTCCAACACCCAGGCTCTGGAAAAGTCACAGCTCTGGTTTCTGGAAGAATCTAGAGCTTCCCTTCCTTTCCCTTCTTTCTCTGAGGATGCAAAGGAGAAACTTTAAAGCCTGACTGAACAGAAGGCAATTTTTCCAACACTCAGAACCTCCATGACAGGATTAACAGTTAGGGATGGAGAAGCAGGATGGGTGAAGAAATGTGTTGAATTAGCGGAGTCGTTAATCAGAGCCATTTTCATTTTGTTTTCTCTTTCTTTGAAATCAGGTGGAGATGTTACTGCAAAAAATATCTGGTTGGCAGAGAGTGTCCTGGATATCTTGACAGAACAGAGGTAGAGTCTGCCATGACAGGCAAGAGCGTGGGCGGCAGGGTGTGAGGGCTGGCAGGCGGCCTAGGAACACCTGGAGTTAGGGTGAGGTGGGGGAGGGAGAGGCAAATGAAGGAATTAATGCCATGGTCTGGCCCAAAGGGATGAAAGGGTGGGATAGAAGGTCTCAGAGCCCAGGAAAAACTAGTTTCATCTGATAAGGGTCTATTTTTGATCCAGACCTCCTTGGAATGTTTATCTTTGGGAGGAGATGGGGGAGAATGAGCTCAGCATAGTGGGGGCCAGCCAACCACCCAGGCCTGGCAGGTACCCCTTTCTCCTTCTGAGGCTTTGCACCCGAACTGTGCTCTCCTGAAGTCTCAGGGCCTCAGGGGGAGTGGTGGGGCACTGAAGGAACAGGCCTGGGAACTTGGCCCAAGTGTGCACACAGGGCATAGAGGGCACACCGGGCTTCTGGCTAGTTCTTTCCCTTTCCCATCGAAGGAAAGGACCAGAAATTTTATGAGGGCTGTACCATATCTGCACTTGTTTGGGGTGAGGCCTTCTCTTGGTCCAGTGGCCTGGTCTTCTCCTTGCTTGACTTCTGAGTGCGTGTGTGCAAGGGCAGCGCAGTAGTCAGACGATTGAAAGGGCTAATGGTGTCTGTATTTCCTGTGGATAGGACATACCTCCTCCCTTACTCACACTTGTTCTAAGCCCTGCTCGGTGGAGGGCTGGGTCAGGTGCCTTGCAGCGCCACCTAGTGCCACTTAGTGCCCTGGATGCGGCTGGGGCTGCAGCTGGGGCTGCAGCTGAGGCTGTGGTGTGTCTTCCGCCCCACCTTTCCTGCCTCCGCACTGCAGTATCTTGCTGGGTCTCTGCCTTTCTAGCGTCCTGGGTCCGATAGCTTCACCTTCCCTTTCTCTCCATTACCCCATCCCAGGATTCAGATACATCGATCACCTCTCACCTCTGCTCACAATCTTCCTGAAAAGTGGTTTTTCTCATTTTGTTTCTGGTGCCAAATACCTCCTGCTCCTGTAAAGCTGAATTTTCCTCATTTGGGCAGTTAGAGTAGTCTCCATGTACAAGAGTCAGATAGTCAGAAGAGTCTCCTACCCTCCAAAAACTCAAATCCTTTGGTGCAAATGAGTCCCTGGATGTTTAAGACTGTCTTCTACAGCCTCCCTCTCTCCCTCCCAAGTGTATGTTGGGCAGCAGAATTAACAGAGAGCAGGTGGGGAGGGCCTCCCCAGTGTCCTTGGTTACTGCATTCGTTCTGTGAAAAGACCAGAGTTCTTTAATTAGGTGGCTTGAGTGCTTTTCCAGAATCAGGATATTGCCTCGTTGGATTAATTAAACTCCTCGGCTTCTTCCTCAGGTTCCTTGCTTTCCAGCAGAGCTGCCAAAGCCTGGATAGCTACTTGCTTGGGAAGCATAGTTCCCCGTTTAGGCACTTTGAGGCAGCACTGGAGAGTTTCTGTCATCTCCCCACTGTCTTTTTAGCTTTATTTTTATTTTTTTAAATTTTAAATTAAAAAAAACTTTTAAGATCTATTTGAGATAAGAGAGTGTGAGCGGGACAGAAGGAAGGGGCTGAGGGAGAGGGAGAGAGAATTCTTAAGCAGATTCCCCACTAAGAAGCCCGATGCAGGCCTTGATCCTGAGATAATGACTTGAGTTGAAACCAAGAGTCAGCTCCCTAACCAGTTGAGCCATGCAGGTGCCACAACTTAAAAAAAAATTTTTTTTTTAAGATTTTATTTATTTATTCATGAGACACACAGAGAGAGAGAGAGAGAGGCAGAGACACAGGCAGAGGGAGAAGCAGGCTCCATGCAGGGAGCCTGACATGGGACTTGATCCCGGGTCTCCAGGATCAGGCCCTGGGTTGAAGGCAGCGCTAAACTGCTGAGCCACCTGGGCTGCCCACTTTAAAAAAAATTTTTTTTTTAATTTTTTTTTTTTCACTTTTAAAAAATTTTTAAGAGAGATGTACACCCAACATAGGCCTTGAACTTAACCATGAGATCGAGTCCACACTCTTCCGGCGGAGCCAGCCAAGCATCCCTTCTACTCTTTTTAAAGCAGCAGGGAACACAGTTCTCTTATTACCCTCTTTTCCCCCGGGAAAGTTCTAAAACTCCTGGAACAATAGGCTTTGCCATCCAAAATCATGTTGTTCTCTTCAGATTGTGATTCATTGTCTGGGAGTGGGAGCAGTGGCCAGAGAGCCAGCCAGGGAAAGGCATATAACATGGTGGGCTTCTAATGGTAGGTACAATGGAAGGACTGACACAGTGTGTCTTAAATCCTCCAGGGTCCTCAAAGGGTCTTAACCCCTAGTAGTCCTCATTCCGTGCTGTTAGAGCTGCTAACTTAGGGATGCCTCTAGAACCTCTTTCCTCCACTCTCTGAGCTGGGGGGCAGCTATGGTGTAATCTCTGTCCCTAATACCTCACATGGTGTTTGACACATGATAAGCATTCACAGTTACTTTATTGGAAGCTAAGTAGTTATGTGAAAAAGAGAGTTTGCTTTCATTTGGTGCTTTATTGGGCGCCTGGTAGAGCAGTAGGAAGTTGTCTCTACCTTAGCCAGTTGATGGTCCAAGATAGATAATGAGCAGGCAGTCAAGGAATCAAAGAACCACTTCCCCATATTAATCATCAGACATTGCTGAGGCCCCAGAGCCACATGTGGGAGGTGAATTGGGAGAGTGAACGGGCCTGAACAGAGCCCAGGTGCCAGGTGTCCCCCCTTCTGCAGGGAGTGGGTGCTGAAGAGCAGCATCCTCATTGCCATGGCTGTTTACACATACCTCCGTCTCATCGTCGACCACCACGGGACTGCCCAGCTCCAGGCCCTGCGGCAGAAGGAAGTAGACTTTTGCATGTCACTGCTTCGGGAACGGGTGAGGATGAAAACAGTGTAGGCAAGTGAAACCCAGGATGGGAAACTTACGTGAGTTTTGTGAGGTGATCTAGGCCAAGGATGTCGTTTTGGAGAGACGGAGGGTTTGTTTTTTTTTTTTTTTTTCTCATCCTTCTGAAACAAAGGTAGGGGGAGGGTGGGGAATCCGTGCGGGTTAGCCCTGGCTCCTACAAATGCTGTCTATTGAACTGGCATCCTAGGGATTTTCCTGGTCAGCTTCAGGAATGCTGTTACACACCACAGACATAAAGCTGCCAACGGTTATGTCACCTTCCTGCCTGCCCACCCGGGTGATGGCTGTGCTCAAGTGGGTTGTGAATTGTCCGCTGTCAGATCTCCCAAGAGAGAGCCCAGACTATAATCTCTAGTAGCCACTCCCCACATGTGGCAATTAAAGTTAACTAAAATTAAGAGTTCAGTTACTTAGTTGACTTAGCCACATGTCAAGTGCTTGTTAGCCGCATGTGGCTAATGGCTACCGTTTTGGATAGCACAGAGATGAAGATCATTTCCATTATCACAGACTGTTCTGTTGGACCAGGGGGTTTGGGGAAAGTATCTGGGGCTCAGCTTGCTAGTCCTGTCCTGTCCTCTTCATCTGGGAGGGCAAGGGAACAAGTTCATGCGGAAGTCAGCAGGGCTTCAGTAGTTTGCAGTAACCTGTCCTCTTGAGCTCAGCCCCCAGCTTCTAGCTCTGTTCCCCTTTGGTTCCAGAAGAGAAGAAACCCTCCTGTCCCTTGGGCCCTCCTTCCTTCCTTCCCTAGAATGAGCTCTCCTTGGTTCTCCCCACAGCAGGTAAAATAGTCTGTGTTTCTATTCTCTCTTCACTTCCTCCCCTCATCAAGTTCATGGAATGTTTGATGATTGGCCGGGACCTCGTACGACTACTTCAGAATGTTGCTAGGATACCAGAATTTGAACTGCTTTGGAAAGATATTATCCATAACCCTCAGGCTTTAAGTCCTCAGTTCACAGGTAAGTGAGGACCAGGGCATCCTGCCCTTGAGAGGTGGGAGGTCAGTGTATGTGTGCTGAGTGAATCAAGAGGGTAGAGGCTAGAGGGCAGGAGAGGCTTTGGCAGCCAAATACAGGAAGCTTGGGGTAGGGCAGGGTCTGCCAAATACAGCTGGATGTGGGAATGGCAGAGGTACAAAACAATTCATGTGGTTCCCAGCAGCCCCTGCCTGGCAGACTCCAGCTGCCATTGCTCCTAAGAAGAACTGAAACATAACTGTGATCATCCTCCTCCTCCCCCTGCAACTCTTAGACTTGGGAGGTGAGCTGATGATCAGCCTCCAGCCTCACTGGGTCCAGAGAGGGAGTCAGAGATCAGCTCGTAGACTGAGTCAGCAGAGGGGCTGGAATTAGCCCTGTAAGAGTGCAGTCTTGCCTCTGAATTCCAAGAATCCTGCTTAGCCAAAATTCTCTTCAGGGAGAGAGTCTCTGAGCTTCTCCCTGACAAGGTCCTTTAGATCGCCCTTTCTGGTTTTCGGGTTCCCCACCCCTCCTCCAGCACACATGTGTGAATAGGCAGATCGTGTGTGTGTGTGTGTGTGTACATGGGTGTGCACATGGAAACAGTCGCCTAGGCCCTGCAGAGTCAGGAAGGAGAGGAAAATCCTGATTCTCCTTATATCATATTGCTTTTATATTGAACATGTGTTGAGTTGTTTTGAGTGCTTACTGTGTGCTAGACACATGTATGTTAACTCATTTAATCCTCAGGACAACTCTGTAAGATGGATATTTTACTTTCCATATTTACAGATAAAGAAAATGAGGTTCAAGGAGATTAAGTATTTTGCCCAAGGCCACACAGCTAGTGAGTGTCAGAGGCAGGATTTGGATCCAGGTCTGTCTGACTCCAGAGCCCGTGCCTATCCCACAACACCACATTGCTCCCAGGACCCAGGGATGGGACCGTCAGGAGCAGAAAGCAAGGCTAGGGTTTCCCCTGTTTCCCCTAACTTTCCCACATGTTGCCACCTGGAATAATGTGAGTAGAGGGCTCTGGATGGCCAGGGACAGAGGAGAAGTCATGTATCTGGTCCTCGGGATGGTGGTTGGTTGGAGCAGAACATGCAGGTGCTGATTAGAACCCCTACTTGTGTCAGTGCTGAACTCTCTTGGTCTTGTCTTAGAACCTCCCCCAGAGCAAGACCACTAGCCATCAGTACCTGGGCCAACTTCCCACCTGCCCTCCATTCCTTCTGGTCCTCAGGGTTCTCTCTTTTCTCTTCCTTTACACACTTGGTTCAGGTATCCTGCAGCTTCTTCAGTCAAGAACATCCCGAAAATTTCTAGCATGTCGTCTGACCCCTGACATGGAGACTAAGCTCCTCTTCATGACCTCCCGGGTAAGCTAACCTTTTGCAGCAGGAACAGAAACTGCAGGTTGGCTGGGTTTCTTTGTCCAGCCTGCAGATGCCTTACCACTGAACGTCGACCGGCAGAGTGGTGGTCAGGTAGGAACCCAATCTACCTGGCATTGGGCAGGGCGCTACAAGCTGGGGATTCAGGGTTGAGTAAAAGAGGTGCAAACAGTTGGAGCTCTTGTGAAGCTTCCAATCTGTCTAAAATAGTCTTTAATAATTACACATAAATGATGTAATTAACAAGTGTGATGTACCGTAAAAGGGTAGAGTGAGGTGTTCATTCTGGGAAACCCACTGTTCCTCTGGCTGCAGGCAAGTTCTCAGGAAGAGTGCAATGGCCATTTCATTTCCAAACATGGCTGAGTTATGGCAGAATTGCTTGAGCAACATGTTAAAAATACACCTTCCTGGATCCTAGTCTCCCAGATAATCTGAATGAGGAATCTATGTTTTTAACAGGGTTTCCAGGCAACGGCTCCTCTACAGTCTGTCTGGGGTTGGGAAGCCACTGGCTCAGTCCACTTTTGGTTTCCTGAGTCATCCAGGAGAACCATCCAGATCTGTGCTATCCCATGTGGTGGCCACTAGCCATGGGTTGCAATTTCAAGCCAGTGGACCGTGTGACTTTTGATCTCGGGGTCATGAGTTCAAGCCCCACATTGGATGTAGAAGATGACTTTAAAAATCTTGTAAGAAATAAATAAATTAGCTAAGGTTAGATAAAATTAAAAATTCAGTACCTCAGTTGCATTAGCTACATCGTAAGTGCTCAGTAGGCACCATCTTTGCAGGAAGTTCTACTGGATAGTGTTGGTCCAGGAGTATTGTTTTATTCTTTCTACTCTGTGTTTTGGGTATGTTTGGAGAACAGAAGAGGAGAAAACCCAGCTCTCTCCTCTTGGTAGAGTGTGATCAGGGGAAGGCATTGTTGCAAGAAGGCTTGAGAAGTCTGTGACCCCATAGGTCACTGAGTGTCCATGCTGAGTGGCAGACAGGCTCTGCTCTTGTTCTCGAGGAGTGTGCCTTGCTGGCCACAGGGGCTCGAGATGATGCTTAGGACTGAGCCTCAGTGACCAGCACAGGAGAAAGGAGCCAGAAATTGGGGGGGAGGGGTGGCAGAAACGAAGGCATCCTGGCACAACAGGTGAGTGAGGAAGAATCTCAACACTGTTTCCAGTCAAGGAAGATTTAAACAAGGACGTCTTCCCAAAGAAGGAGAGAATAGAGGAGAAAGTGAGTTAATGAATGAATCGAGGGAAGAGACTGAGGTCTGGGTGAAGCCTGGTGGTTTCCTCTTCCCAGAGACCCTGTGCGTCTCTCCAACACCTCTTTCCTGCAGGTGCGGTTTGGTCAACAGAAGCGTTACCAGGACTGGTTCCAGCGCCAGTACCTGTCCACCCCAGACAGTCAATCTCTGCGCTGTGACCTCATCCGCTACATCTGTGGGGTTGTTCACCCTTCTAACGAAGTGCTGAGTTCCGATATCTTGCCCCGATGGGCCATCATCGGTTGGCTCCTGACAACGTGCACGGTGAGGGGTGAAGGGCCTTACTCTAAGATCCCCCTATTTCCATGCTTCTTCCTGATGCTCTGGCGTCCTGACCCCGATGGGCCATCCATTCACTTTTTTCCTGCTGAATGTCTCAGCCTTCGTCCAGCCTCTAGCCGGGTCTCTGGAAGTGGACAGTACTCAGTACTCCCCATCTGCGTCTGGGATTGAACAGGCCCATCTCTTGCCTTTATTGCTGATCCCCAAGCCCAGATTTCTCAGGCCTCCCTGTCTTTCCTTTTAGCTTTCAGAACCATGTGTGGTCATGTCTCTGGGATGGCTCCTTTCTCAGATTCAGGGCTTGTGTTCCTGAGACCCTCACTTAGCAGCCTTTTAGCATCCACTTTGGATAGTTCCGCAAACATAGGGACTCCATGGGGGCAGCCATGTCTTCCCAGCACTTTTCTCCCTATTCCTTGTGTGGGAAACTCCACACTGTCTGCTCTCTGTTCTCTAGCTGCCTTCCGACCTGGTCCTTGGAATGTGCTGTTTCAGACACAACAACAGGCTGTCCTTCAGGGGTCTTTCAGTCAGGAATGTGCCTGGAGAGCCCAGCCAAGGCAGCCTAGGGGTGTCAGGGCAACGCAGAGGTGTGTCAGCTAGGCCCCCAGTCTCATTTCCTAGGCCAGGAATGTATGAAAACCCAGGTCAGTCCTTGGCCCCCTGGTCAGTGAGACCATGGCCACTCACGCTCATGTGCAGACTTGAGTGCCTGTCACCCCTGGGGGGCTCTACCCGTTTCAGTAGGACCTGAACTTATTTCATACATAAGCAGCAGTGGGTCTGGAGTCTGCCTTGGGCTTCTGAAGCTGCTTGATGAAACCAGCCCTCCTTTCTCATCTCTCTTCCAGTCCAATGTCGCTGCCTCCAATGCAAAGCTGGCTTTGTTTTACGACTGGCTGTTCTTTAGCCCAGACAAGGATAGCATCATGAACATAGGTATGTGACTGGGCCTGGGCAGCACCACCTCTGTCTCCTAGGCCCCCTCCTGGCCTCGGCAACAGTGGTTGTAAATCTCGGCCATGTCAGGGGAGGCAACATATCTGGGAGCAGTTCCTCACCAGTGCTCCCTTGGTGTAGAAGGGAGATTGCTTTTGTGAGGCCAAGGGCTCACTCCTGCTCTTTTGCACTAAAGCTTGTGCTTGGGCTTCCAGGGGGGGAGGGCTGTTGCTTTCCTACCACCTCCCTCGTCCAAGCCTCTGGGGACAGGGGAGATATGGGCTAGAAGCTGCTTCGGGGGTTGTCTGCTTTTGGGTCTGGTCAGTGGGAATCGGGGGTAGGGATACAGCTCTCTCTCAAACCATTCCTATGTACCGACTGATGCCTTGTTTCATGGAACTGGGAATGGACTGTCTGATGTGGGCGCTCTTTAATTCCCCCTTCCCCAGAACCAGCTATCTTGGTCATGCACCACTCCATGAAGCCACACCCAGCCATCACCGCCACACTCCTGGACTTCATGTGCCGTGTAAGTGTGTGTCCCTTCACCTTATGGGCCCGTAAGTGCCCTTTGTCATGGGAGCAGCTGTGGTCATAGGTCCTGCCCCCCAGGTTAATGAATGTTCCCCTTCCATATTCCTACCATGTCTTTCCATGTCTTTCTTGACCTCAGGGATAATGACTTAAGGTAGAATCCAGTCTCTCTGAGGAACAGCTAGGTCTAGAAAGAATGAGCCATTTTAGTAACCTGAAGTGGTGAGGAATATTCCGGACCTTTCTGCAGCCATCCTCCCCAGTATTTCCTTTTCAGAACCAAAGCAGCTTTTTAGCTCTACTTCAGCAGAACACTCTGTGTTGTGTGCTTATTCTCTGTTCTTTTCTTCCCTTCCAGATCATTCCCAACTTCTATCCACCATTGGAGGGCCATGTGCGACAGGGTGTGTTCTCCTCCCTCAACCACATTGTGGAGAAACGGGTCTTGGCGTAAGAACTTTATGTGTCTATAGACGGGGGAGGCTGTTTTCTCATATGTCACTAGGTCAGGCACATTCTGATACTGTCATACCCCTTGCTGACCCTTTTTTGAGTGGTACAGAAAGTATGGCTCTGTGTCAGACTGCTAGGATGACTCCTAGAGGAATTTCTGTCTTGCCAGCATAGTCCAGGAGTCTGAGTCGTACTAGTTGGCATAGACCTCTCTCTAACTGAAGTGAGGAGCTCTGATGTTGACCTTTGTTCATGTTCCCCACTAGGCATTTGGCTCCTCTGTTTGACAATCCTAAGTTGGATAAGGAGCTGCGGGCAATGCTGAGGGAGAAGTTTCCTGAGTTCTGTAGTTCGCCCAGCCCACCCGTGGAAGGTATGGAGCCCTCCCATTCTGTCACCTATTTGAGAAGAGGCGTGGAGACACCCAGGGCGCTCAGCCTGAGCTGTATGTCTGTCACCCTGGGGCGGTTCTCTACCTTTGTGACTGTCCCAGGTTGTCATTCCCTACTTTCTAACGTGTTTCTGTGTTGTCTTCTTTGGTCTTCCCTCCCCATCCAATCTTACCTGCTCCTCAGCTCCTGTATCTTCTCTCAGTAGCCTCTCCTCCATAGGGAACGCTTTTATGGGACCTGTGTTTGCCTCACATACTTCCTGCAGCTCTTCTCTCTTCTCATCCCCGGGCCCCGAGCCCTGATGAGAGGTGGTCATGCTGGGTCTCAAGTCTTGCTCCCAGTGATACACACACGTCTTTCTTTTTTTTTTTTTTTTTTTAAATTTTTTATTTATTTATGATAGTTACACAGAGAGAGAGAGAGGCAGAGACACAGGCGGAGGGAGAAGCAGGCTCCATGCACCGGGAGCCCGATGTGGGATTCGATCCCGGGTCTCCAGGATCGCGCCCTGGGCCAAAGGCAGGCGCCAAACCGCTGCGCCACCCAGGGATCCCTCACACACGTCTTTCTTTGTTATGGTGTAAGGCTTAAGCCAAGCAGAGCTTCCCAGCTTGGTTTTCAGGGGAAGAGCACTTGGGGCTGTCCCTGGTCTCAATCTGTTTGCCGATGCAGGTGGAGCTCAGTGGGCATGTCCCACACCATTCTTGTTCCTGACAGGATTCCCCTGTGAGTTGTGGAAGGTTGTGAGGACCAGATGTCTGTCTTTCCAGGGTCCATAGTCCATTTTGGTCATGAACTCTGTAGAGGCCCCTGCCCCCTACCCCCAGCCCAGCATGTTAGGTCACTGGAGACCCTCAGACTGCCTTGTCTCTCCTTCCAGTCAAACTTGAGGAACCGGTTTCTGTGGAGATGGATAACCACATGTCGGACAAGGATGAGGGTTGCTACGACAACGCAGAGGCAGCCTTCAGTGACGATGAGGAAGACCTGGGCAGCAGAGGTGGGCGCAGCCCTGGTCCTGGCCCTGAGAGGACCGGGGGTGGCTGGAGCAGCTTCTCTGTTGCCTTAGCCCCCTGACTTCATTTCGTCAGCAGGGCTAGTGGGTGGGAGTCCAGGGCGCAGAGCCCCACCCTCAGCCCTGAAGCAAGAGGGGAAGGAGGAGCCGTGGCCCCTGAGGCTGAGTACACACATGTCCAGGGCACATGCCGCAGGCTCTCTGCACCGCCGGCATGTGGCGCTGCCCCTGTTGCTGGAGTCTGGGCAAAAGACTGCTGTCCTGAATCTTTCCCTCCAGGAAAGAAGAGGGAGTTTCGCTTCCACCCTATCAAGGAGACAGTTGTGGAGGAGCCGGTCGATATCACCCCTTACCTTGACCAACTGGATGAGTCCCTCAGGGACAAAGTGCTCCAGCTCCAGAAGGGGAGGTGGGTGCAGCTCCTGCCCTCTGCCTCAAGAGGCTCAGCCCCAGGCTTTCTGCCCGCTACTCCGTGGGGTGGTGGGAGGACCAGGGTAGGGTGGGGTTTTGGAGGCTCTGGGGGTATCTTCTGCTGTTTGGGTCAACTGGGCACCCAGATCACACTCTACAGCTTCTGAGAACCAAAGCAGGATAGTGGAGATTTCCCTGCTCTTAGGGCCTCTGCCGGGGGAACCCCAAATTCTGGCCTAAAGCCTCCCCTACCCAAGCCTAGATTCACACAGAGCTCCTTTGTTTTGTCTGTGTGTGAGTGGGTTGTGTTGGACGTGTGTCCTGCCCTCAGCTGCCATTTACATCTCTGATGTTTCCTCTCCATCCCATATGACAGTGACACTGAGGCCCAGTGTGAGGTCATGCAGGAAATCGTGGACCAGGTCCTAGAGGTGAGGAGATTCCCCACCCCCAGGAGGAAGCAGCCCAGTCTACCCCGTGCAGATTTCCCTCCACGCCCAGGCAGCTGGCTCCTTCCTTCCTGTCCCTCCTGCCCCCGATGGGTCCCCACTGCAGAGCAGCACTTTGTGGGTCCTGGAGTTGGAAGCATATTGTGTAGAGGCTCTAGGTCCTGTGGTGATGCCACTCACTTTCTCACCACCAGGAAGACTTTGACTCCGAGCAACTGTCCGTCCTCGCTTCCTGCCTGCAGGAGCTCTTCAAGGCACACTTTCGAGGGGAGGTGTTACCAGAGGAGATCACTGAGGAGTAAGGCTTATCTTTCCTGACCCCTGCTGGTCTTCAGGGGCCAGAAGTGGGTTCTTAGGGCCTTAGTCCAGGAGGCATCTTGCTGTGGACTTGAGAGAAATAATCATTTCACTTTTTTTTTTTAAATAATTTTATTTTCAAGCAATCTCTACCCCAGTGTGGGGCTTGAACTCAGACCCCGAGATCAGGTGTCACATGCTCCATTGCCTGAGCCAGCCAGGTGCCCCTCTCTTCATTTGTTCTTAATCTCTCATGTGCTGATTTACTTAAACAAGGATTCATTTTTGTCTGCTGAATGTGGAGTGTGGGGCAGGGATGTGCACCATAGATATGACTGGACCCTTGTCCTGGACCCTCCCTGAGAATTGTATTTTCTTTTTCTTTTTTTTTTTTAAGATTTTATTTTTAAGTAATCTCTTTACCCAACATGGGGGCTCAAACCCAAACCCCAAGATCAAGAGTCGTATGCTTCTCCAACTGAGCCGGCCTGGTGCCCCCGGAATCTCATTTTCAATGAGTCACAGCCTAGACTGGTGTATGTTAGGAACCTGCTTTCCCTGTGACCAAGCCTATGAGGCGGCAGGAAGTTGCCCTTTGCTTAGGAAAGGGGACTCTGGCATCCAGCCTCCATAAGGTCTGCCTGCAGCCTATCTTCTCCACTCACAGATCTTAGATGTTACCACCTTTTGCAGGTCCCTGGAGGAGTCTGTGGGGAAGCCTCTCTACCTAATATTTAGGTAAGGACCCAGCTGCTGGGCCATCTGTCCTTCCTGTCAACAGTCATATACTTTCTCCTGGGGTGATGGGACCCCCTTTCCAGAAGGCCCATGCCTCCGCTGAGTCTCCACAGGAGGGTCTGCTCCCCTCTTCCCATCTCCCACCTCCAGGAACCTGTGCCAGATGCAGGAAGACAACAGCAGCTTCTCTCTGCTTCTGGATCTTCTCTCTGAGCTTTATCAGAAACAGCCCAAGATTGGCTACCACCTGCTGTACTATCTGAGGGCCAGGTGGGTACAGTCTCCCCATGGAGCAGATGTCCTGGAGAGCCTCTCCTATGTGTGCTGACTGCCCTGCCCCACCACTGGGACCTTCATGTGTTGTTGGGGGTTTGTTTGTTTGTTTGTTTGTTAAGATTTTATTTATTCATGAGAGACAGAGAGATGCAGAGACATAGGCAGAGGGAGAAGCAGGCTCCATGCCGGGAGCCCGATATGGGACTCAATCCCAGGACTTCAGGATCACACCTGGAGCCAAAGACAGATGCTTAACCACTGAGCCACCCAAGAGTCCCTGGATTTTTTTTAATAATAGCTTTAAAACCACAATTCAGTGGTTTAAAGTATATTTGCAAAGTTGTATCATTATAGCTGCTGGCTAAATTAGAACATCTTCATCACCCGCCTGAAAAATCAAGTCACATTTAGCAATCACCTTCTCATTATCTCACCTCACCCCTGTCAATCATGGATCTGCTTTCTGTCTTTATATAGATTGACTTCTGTGTATTTCGTGTAAATGGAATTGTACAGTGTGTGGTTTCTCATGACTGGCTTTCATCACTTGGTGTAACGTTTTTGAGGTTTACTCCCACTGCAGCATGTGTCAGGACTTTTTCTCATGACCAAATAACACTCCATTGTCTAGATCCTGCAATTTATCTGTTCACGCATTGATGGACATTTGATTTGTTTCCACTTTTTTGTCTGTTGTGAAAGGAGCTGCTGTGCACATTCACATTTTTACCTGGATATGAGTTTTCCATGTTCCTGGGCATATACACCTTAAGAGTGGAATTGTCATCAAACAATAGCTCCATCTTTAACTTTGAGGAACCGCTGAACTCTTTCCCTAAGCAACTGCAACCACCAGCAGCGTGGAGAGTTCTGATTTTTTCACGTGCTTCCCAGCACTTGTTATTGTCTGGCTTTTTCAGTATAGCCATCCTGTTGGGTGTGAAGTACTGTCTTGTTGTGGTTTTGATTTGCATTTTTCTGGTGGCTAATGATGTTGAGTGTCTTTTCAGGTGCTTGTCATTGGTCAGTTGCATATTTTCTTGGGTGAAATGTCTGTTCAGATCTTCTAGTTTTTTGTTTTGTTTTTGTTTTGTTTTTTAAGATTTTATTTATTTATTCATGAGAGACACAGAGACACAGGCAGAGGGAAAAGCAGGCTCCACGCAGGGAGCCTGACGTGGGACTCGATCCCGGGACTCTAGGATCACACCCCGAGCCAAAGGCAGATGCTTAACCGCTGAGCCACTCAGGCATCCCTGTTTTTGTTTTAAGATTTATTTATTTATTTGAGAGAGAAGAGTGTGTGTTTACATCAGGGACACGCAAAGGGAGATTGTGCAAGGGGGATGCACAGAGGGAGAGAGAGTCTCAAGCAGACCTCCTACCAAGCATGGAGCCAGTGTGGGGCTCGATCCCATTACCTTAAAGTCAGGAGCTGAGCCACCCAGGTGCTCTTCCTCTTCTGTTTCTTAATTGGGGTTATTCATCCTTTTATTGTTGATTTTTAAGAGTTTTTTTTTTTTTTTTTTTTTTTTTTAAGATTCTATTTATTCATGAGAGAGAGAGAGAGGCAGAGAGAGAAGCAGGCTCCATGCAGGGAGCCCAATGTGGGACTCCATCCCGGGACCCCAGGATCACGCCCTGGGTCGAAGGCAGGTGCTCAACTGCTGAGCCACCCAGGCATCCCTTAAGAGTTTTTTATGTATATATTCTGAATATAAGTCCTTTATGAAACAAGATTTGCAAATATTTTCTCATTTTGTGAGTTGTCTTTTCACTTCCTTGATGGCATCCTTTGAAACACAGAAGCTTTGCATTTTGAAGAGTCCAGTTTTTCTCCTGGTACTTGTGGTTTTGGTGTCATGTAGATTTTCTCCTGTGTTTTCCTCTTGGAGTGGTATGGTTTCAGTTCTTACATTTGGGCCTCTGAGTCCTTTTGAGTTGTTTTGATCAGAATGTGAGGTGGGGGCCTCCATATATGGTTGCCCTCATTGCTTAGAGCCCAGAAAGCAGGAGAAGTAGCTTTCAACCCTCACCAGTTAGTAGCTTCATTAACTGTGGTCAGCCCTGCGTCTGGAGCATAGGGGAAGGAGGGGAGGGCAGGGTGGGGGGAGGGCCAGGAGAGTGATGAACCCAATGCACCCATCGGGGCAGCAAAGGGATTGCAGAGGAGGGCCTACCTGGGGAATGTCTGGGGCTGGCTGCTGGCTTAGTCCCACCTGCTATTGCAGCAAAGCCGCTGCTGGGAAGATGAACCTGTACGAGTCATTTGCCCAGGCCACGCAGCTGGGTGATCTGCACACCTGCTTAATGATGGACATGAAGGCCTGCCAAGAGGACGACGTGCGACTGCTGTGCCACCTGACACCCTCCATCTACACGGAGGTCAGTGTCTCTGATGGAGTCCCTCTGGGACAAGGCCACATCCTGCCTGCCCTCATGTGCAGCTATGTGGGGTGGGCTCACGAGACTGCACCTCTCTCTGTGTGCAACCCTGACCCTCCTTCACCTACCTCTGCTGGCCACGGCAGGCCATTTTTTCTCTCACCACTCCTACCTACCCACCCTCCCATCAAAGCTTAAAAAATATCTAAAACCCCCAGAATTCCTATCCTGTGCTTTGTGGCGTGAGCTGGGATCTGGGCCTCCACATTTGGCTTCTCAGCTTCAGCCCCCGACCAGACCGCATTCACACACTGCAGGCTTCTTGCCATTTCAGTGCTCACCCTCAGTTTCTCTGGTGGTTCCCAAAGACCAGGCCTTTGTGGTGGGGACTCGATGCTCACTTCCCTCCTTCACTCACTGTCTTTTCTAGGGACTGGGACATCGGACAGGGTATCAGCCCTTACTCTTCTTCTTAGTGAAAGTCCCTGGGAACAGGCATATCTGGGCACAGGGGTATGGGCTTGACCCGAGGAACTGTGGTCTCAGCCAAATACTGCAGGGGGGGTGGGGTATGAGCCCATCATAGGGCACTTTCATCCTCTACTCCCTCCCTGGTTGGTGGGTCTCCCCAGGAAGGCATCCTGCCTGCCCTCATGTACCCTGATCACTCACACTATGCACTTTTCTCCTTGGCTGGGAGTTAATATACATTAGATGCAAATACTTTTTTTGTGTTTTTTAAGATTTTATTTATCTATTCATGAGAGAGAGCAGCAGAGACATTGGCATAGGGAGAAGCAGCCCCCCCCCCCCCCCCCCCCCCCAGGGAGCCTGATGTGGGACTCGATTCCTGAACTCCAGGATCAGAGCTCAACCGCTGAGCCATCCAGGGGTCCCAAAATGCTTATTTTGTTACCGCTGCCACATAGCACTTACCTGTCGACCAGTCCTCCTCAATTCTATCTTTATCTCCAGATGGCTCCCCATTCTTCTCGGAGACGCGTGCACACTCACACACTCTTCGTGCTGTGAACACAAATAGCAAATTTGGGTTCTTGAAGGGTCACAGTCCTGGCTTCACAGCTGTGGATCTTTGTGTAGGTGTTTGTGTTAGGATCCCACTTCTGGCTAACCTAGACACCCCATGAGCATGTGGGAGGAAAGGGGAGGGGATTAGGAGGTATACACCAAGGGGTGCACCACGGACTCTTTCCCCACCTTCCCTCATTTTCTGTCCAGTTTCCAGATGAGACTTTGCGGAGTGGTGAACTGCTGAACATGATCGTGGCTGTTATCGACTCTGCACAGGTGCTCCGAGGGCTGTCATCCTGGGAGGCCTGGGCCTGGGGGGCGGGCGGTATGCACCTGTGCATGGTTCAGGCCTGGGGGCTGGAAGGGAAATGGATCTCCAGGGAGGCAGGGACTCCAGTTCCACACGGAAAGTGAGGAGAGTGGGGTGTTTTTTTTTTTTTTAAGCTCTCAACTATCTGTCCCCAGGGTTCCGGGTGAAAACAGGCCATTGACCTTCCCACCATGTATAGGGCCTCAGGAGGCTGCAGCATTTCTCCTGAGGTTCTGTGTTTACACTTCCTCTCCACTCACTTGCCCCATTTAGGACAGAAGAGCCCTCTTTTTCTGCCTCACTCCTGCCCACACCTGAGTTCAGAGCTCAGCCTTCTAGAGCCTGTCCCTCCTCCTCAGGCTCCGGCCAGCACAGACAACAGCCAGCTAGACAATTTGCCCGTTCTCCCCCTGCTGTCAGGACATGGAAACCGCTCATACAGTCTTAACTGTTTTTGCCCCACTGGAGCCTTCAACTGTTCTTCACAAGCCTCTCCATCCTGCAGAGACTTGCCTGTGCCTTTGAACTAGGTTTTCCCTTCCTCTGGTTTTTTCCCCATGGGAGCCCTCCTGCTGCTTCTCCTTCTGGCTTCCTGGCTGCTTTTAGAAGCAATGGCTTTGACCTTCCTCCTCCTCCTCCTCAGCTCCAGGAGTTGGTCTGCCACGTGATGATGGGGAACCTGGTTATGTTTCGAAAGGACTCTGTCCTCAACATACTCAGTAAGTGAGCAGGCCCTGCTCCCTGGGGCAGGGGCATGACCCGAGGCCCTGGGTCTAAGGCTGAGAGTGGGGTAGATGCCCTGCTGTGAGGTCTCTTGGTATCTGTGGGTTCCACTCTTGCTTAAGCTGTAGCCTTCCCACCTCAGGGCTGGTGGGAGGATAGAAGCCACATGAAGTCTTTGAAAATAACAGTATGGAAAGGGAGAGCCCTTGTGGTGTTAGGATCACTGTCACCACCTGTGTACCTGCCTGCTTGGGTTGCTGCTGGTCTGTGGATTAGCCCTGTGTGTGTGTAGGTGTGTGTAGGAGAGAGGAGAGCCTAACACACTCCCGTGAGTGAGCACGCCTGCCCTTCTCTGTCCCCTGCAGTCCAGAGCCTGGACTGGGAGACCTTTGAGCAGTACTGTGCCTGGCAGCTCTTTCTGGCCCACAACATCCCCCTGGAGACCATAATCCCCATCCTGCAGCATCTCAAATACAAAGGTGAGTAGGGCTGGGAGCAGGGAGAACTGGGAGAAGGACAGTCCCAGGCCCTCTGGGGCAAGGCTGGGTCCCTTGGCTCCTGGGTGAGCAGACCCACTGCTGCCCCTCCATTCCCGCGGTCAGTCCCTTGGGCTCTCCACCTGAGCCCTGCAAGCCCGCTCTGAGCAGGCACGGCCTCGGGAGTTTCTGGACGCAGGGGACAGTCCAGGCCCCTTAGGGAAGACTGTCCGTTCCTCCGAGTGGCTGTTGACGAGTGGGTGGGAGAGGTACCGACTCTTCCTGGAGCTACACAACCCTCTGAGCAGCCTCTGCCCTCCCCCACAGAGCATCCGGAGGCCCTGTCCTGCCTGCTGCTTCAGCTCCGAAGAGAGAAGTGAGTTCTACTTTGAGACTCTAGTTCCGGGTCACAGCCTCCCAGAGAGGAGCATCCTGGGGCTCTGACGCTGCTGCTTCGGCTGGGGGCTGGCCAGGGTTTTTCCTACTGGGGACATCTGCTTATTCTGCCCTTCCCCCCAGTGATTTACAAACTAGCAGCTCCCCTGGGATGTGGGCTTCCTCTGGACTTTACCTCCCTGCCCCCTGCTCCGGCCCTGGGAGGAGGGGTGGGGTGCATGGACGGATATCCGGCTTTCCTGCTCCCCACCCCTCCTCCGCTGAGGCCCCTGAGGCTGTGGGGACTACAAGGGTGGGGCCTGCAGGGGGAGCGGCACTTTTCCAATAGCCTAGATGAGCAGGGCAGCGACTGTGCACCTTTCCTTCCTACCTTCCTGCCTCCCTCCCACCTCAGTGTCTCAGGCAGTGGAGCAGAAAGTGGCACAGAACTTCCTGAAGGAAGTGGGCGGGCTCAGGGCAGTGTCTTACCAGTCCCCTTCCCTGTGCCTTCTCGGGCTGCAGACTTCAGTCCTTTTACTGCCTTGGCCCATTTCCTGACTGTTCTGGACAAGGTGAGGGAGCGTTGGTGAGCCGCCTCCCCAGTGTGCATGCCAGCTATGACAGCAGGAACCCAAGAATCCCTTCTGCCTCCTGGCTTCAGCTAAGGCTGAAACCAGCATTCCTTGGCCCCAGGAGAAGAGGGGAGAGGGTGTGAGAGCAGGAAGCTACGGCAACTCAGGTTGGGGAATAAGCAGGTGGGAGTAACCAAGGGACCCTCAGGTCAGCTGTGTGAGCAGGGGACCCTCCTCCCCTCTCATGCCCCCCAGGCCGAGTGAGGAGATGGTGAAGATGGTGTTGAGCAGACCCTGCCACCCCGACGACCAGTTCACCACCAGCATCCTGAGGCACTGGTGCATGAAGCATGATGAGCTGCTGGCTGAGCACATCAAGTCCCTGCTCATCAAGAACAACAGCCTCCCCCGCAAGAGGCAGAGGTGGGCCAAGAGGCAGAGGTGGGCCTTGGGCCCCCGTGGGGGCTGCCCACATCCACAGGCCAGTGCCAGGGCTGGTCTTTCCTGGTTCGTGGGTGACACCTAGTGGTCTGACGCTGCCTGGTGTACAAGCCCACCCCAGCCTTTCCCCTCCTTTCCTAGTGCCCAGTGGTGGGTCCTGTTCCACCCTACCCTTCCCTTGTCTGGGCTGTGCCCACCTTCAGGAGGGACCCTGGTCGGGAGGGTGGCATACACTGCCTCAGCCCTGCTCTGGGGCTCAGGCTCTGGCTGGGTGCCTTCCCTGCAGCCTGAGGAGCTCCAGCAGCAAGCTGGCCCAGCTGACTCTGGAGCAGATCCTCGAGCACTTGGACAACCTGCGTCTCAACCTGACCAACACCAAACAGAACTGTATGTACCATGCCCCTAGTGCTACTCCGGCCCAGACCAGTCCTGGGGGGGGGGGGGGGCAGGGGCCAAGAGCTGAGGGGGCTCTGCCACTTCTCACAGGCCTTCTTTCCCTCTAGTTTTTAGCCAGACTCCGATTCTCCAGGCCCTGCAGCACGTCCAGGCTAGCTGTGATGAGGCCCACAAGATGAAGTAAGGCTTCTGGCACTTAAGGCCTGGGAAGCCTTGGGAGGCCTAGGAGAGGGGCCCTGCTGGGGAGGAGGACGGGGTTGAAGGGAAGTAGAACCCACCCTGCAGGGGACAGAGAAGAGCCTGGGAGGAATGTGAGGGCATGTTCTTTCCCTCAGGTTCAGCGATCTCTTTTCTCTGGCTGAGGAATATGAGGACTCATCCACCAAGCCACCCAAGAGCCGGAGGAAAGCAGCTCTGTCCAGCCCCCGCAGTCGGAAGAATGCCACCCAGCCCCCCAATGCTGAGGAAGAGTCAGGCTCTAGCAGTGCCTCGGTGAGAGCCTTCACTTCTGCACGGCAGCAGCATTGGGAGCAGGTGGGGCTGGATCCAGCAGCTGCTCAGGCTGATGACTGACCCCCTCCCCTCACCTCTTCCAGGAGGAAGAAGACACAAAACCGAAGCCCACCAAGCGGAAACGGAAAGGCTCCTCTGCAGTGGGGTCTGACAGTGACTGAAGCCCCGATTTCCCCATCCCACCCCCAGTTGGACTGCCCTCCCCTCCTTGGTGAATCAGAGGTTAATAAGGGCTGGGGAGATAGTGGGTAAATACCCTCTCCCCCTGCCCAAGGCTCACTGGTGGGAGGGATGAGCTTCTTCCTTGGCTCAGCCTGAGAAGCTGCCATGCAGCCCCAGTCCCCTCCTGTCCAGGGACCCCCCAGCCCCATCACACTGCTGCTCCCACCGACTCGGGTCCCACTGAAGCTAGTAGAGGCTGTGTGAGATCTGGGCTGGTGCAGGTCCTCAGCCCCTGCCCCTCCTGCCCCTCCCAAAGAGAAGAGGAATGGCAGATGGAGCTGCTGGTTAGAGAGGATGGGAGAGAAGACAGTGTGGACACCCCTTCCCATGTTCACCATCTCGCCTTGATTTGCTCTCCATCTTCCAGTGTGAGATGGGCATTTCTTCAGCGACGTGGTGCAACTGCCCTTTCCTGGCCACGGGATGAGGGGAGAGGGAGGCTGGAGCCCCATCCCCCAGGCCACAGAACTATCAGATGGTCCTGCTTCCTTGGTTCTGTCTTTTTTGTTTTGGTTTTGTTTTTTGGCAGAGATAATCGCATTTTAAAAGTTTTTAAATGACAATAAAACATGCCAGAATTGGCCCATCTGCACTTCCTGGTGCACTCAGGTGGCCTTGGAACTTACTCTTGTCTTCCCTGCACATCCCCTTGTCTGGGACAGGAGGGGCTCTGGCTTCGCTGCCCCCCACCTGACCGGCCTTCCTGCTGGGGCCTTGGGCCAGGCACTGACCTGTGCAGGCACCCACCTCCCTTTAATGAACTCTCTTCCTCCCCATTCCTCTGAAGAAACTAGAGGCCTCCAACAAAAGTGAGTATGTAGTCCATTTTAGGTCTGTGTGCTTACCACCTACTGGAGGAGGACTGCTAGGGCGTCAAGGATGCCCCCATCTCGGATTCTGAAGGATGGAAGTGGGCCTGGTGGGGACAGTGGAGTTACCAGCGACAAGGACCTTCCTCGTTGCTGTCTGGCCACTTGCGGTCCCCTGGGCTGCCCCGGAGGCTGGGTGGTGCCCTCGGGACTGGGGAGGCGGCCTGGGCTCTGGCGGCCTGCGACCTACGACCTACGGCGTTCTCTGGAGGCTTCTTCCTCTCCCCTTCCCGCTCCCTCTGCCCCAATTAAAACCAGAATGGAAAGCACTCCCTGGCTGGCCCCAGTTCTTGCGCCCTTGCCCAGAGGGAGTGGCCTCAGCCGGCGCCCCTCCGGAACCGCGGGTCAGGGCCCCCGCCCGTCCCCTGGGGCTGCCGCCAAAGCTGCAGGGGGGGGCAGGGACCTGGCGGCAGGCCCGCTGGCGCTTTGCTGGCGACTTTCGACTTTCTCGGGAGTGAGCGGTGGCCTCCTGGGGAGTAAACCTGAGCGCGGCCCTGGAAGGGCGGGGGCCGCCGGCTGTCTGGGCGCTCTCTGGGCGGAGCGCAGCGGTGGGGAAGCCGCCCCCCGCCCCGCCCGGAGAGGGAAGGGGGGCGGCTGGGAAGGGGCGCGTGCCGGCGCACGCGCGCTCCCGGGGCAGAGGCTAGCGGCCCCAGATTTACGAAGGGAACCTCGGGCTCACGACGGGGGTGCTATGGCCGCCCTCCTGCTGCTGCCGCTGCTCCTGCTGCCGCTGCTGCTGCTCGCGTGGAAGCTGCACCTCGGGCCGCGGCTGCGCTGGTTCGCGGCGGACTTTGCCTTCGCGCTGCGCGCCCTCCGCTGCAAACGGGCTCTCCGAAAGCGCGCCCTGGCCGCGGCCGCCGCCGACCCCGGGGGCCCCGAGGGGGGCTGCAGCCTGGCCTGGCGCCTCGCGCAGCTCGCCCGGGAGCGCCCCGCGCACGTCTTCCTCATTCACGGCGCGCGGCGCTTCAGCTACGCGGAGGCCGAGCGCGAGAGCAACCGGGCTGCGCGCGCTTTCCTGCGGGCGCGGGGCAGGGACGCGGGGCTGGGCGGCGGTGCGGAGGACGAGCAGGCCGCGGCCCCCCTGGCACCCGGGGCTACCGTGGCGCTGCTCCTGCCCGCCTGCCCCGAGTTCCTGTGGCTCTGGTTCGGGCTGGCCAAGGCGGGCCTGCGCACGGCCTTTGTGCCCGCCGCCCTGCGCCGGGGTCCCCTCCTGCACTGCCTCCGCAGCTGCGGCGCGCGCGCTCTGGTCCTGGCGCCAGGTGAGGCCGCGGGCCGGCCGGCCTCGGAAGAAGGCCGGAAAGGGTCCTTGGGGTTGCCAGTCTTTGGGTTTGCGAAGTGATGGAGGCGGGTCTTTGGTTCCCAGAACAGTGATGGGATGTTCACACTCATCCCCTCGCCCGACAGCAGTGAGGTGGTGGGGCGGGGCAAGGGAGGCGTAAATCGGCTGGGGTGGAGAAGCCTTCTGGGCGGCCCAGCCAGGCCTTCGCACCCCATCCAGAGTTCCTGGAGTCCCTGGAGCCTGACCTGCCGGCCCTGAGAGACATGGGGCTCCGTCTTTGGGCTGTAGGCCCTGAAGCCCATCGTGTCGGAATCAGCGATTTCCTGGCTGAGGCCTCGGCTGAAGTGGATGAGCCAGTGCCGGGGTACCTGTCCGCCCCGCAGAGCATAATGGACACGTGCCTGTACATCTTCACTTCTGGCACTACGGGTGAGCACTGGACACCATGCTTCCCTCCCAGAGACTAAGGCAGAGGAAAGCAGAGGGCCGGCCTCAGTTTCCAAGCCGCTCCAGGTCGCTGGTCTCTCCGATCCCACTCATTTCTCCACGTCCCTGAACTTCCCACGTTTCCAGGACAGCTTGGCCTCCCTTCTCAGCTTCAGCCCCGCCTCTGCCTCTTTCTGTGGGAACCTCAGGAGGAGCAGAGGGAGGCAGGGCCTGAAGTTCAGACCCTTCCCGGGATCTCCCCCTGCCCCCCACAGGCCTCCCCAAGGCTGCTCGGATCAGCCATCTGAAGGTTCTGCAGTGCCAGGGGTTCTACCAGCTGTGCGGTGCCCTCCCGGAAGATGTCATCTACCTTGCCCTCCCACTCTACCACATGTCTGGCTCCCTGTTGGGCATCGTGGGCTGCTTGGGCATTGGTCAGTCTCCCTGACTCCCACCCCAGCCCTCCCCCACTGTAGTCCTCCAGCAAGTGTTTTTCTAGTGAACATTTAAGTACCTACTCTGGTATGCTCACCTGGGGAATGCTTCCTGAGTCCTTCAGCTAGAGAATCCTGAAGAAGGGGGAGGGGGCCACCTCTCCAAGAGCTCCTGGTACCATGGAGGAGCATCAGTCCTGAACCAGTAGGGAGGCCGTTCACAGAACTCCAGACCCCAGGGGGCTGTGGCTGGAGAAGAGCATGGACTGTGTGTGGATGAGAAGCAGGGAAAGGGCATTAACCTCTCCAGGCAGGTGGGAAAGGAAGCTGGCCCTGTGTTTGATTGTCACAGCAGGGCCTCCCCTGGGAAGGAGGGGGTTGGGGTGTCCCCACAGCCCAGAACCTCACCTTCCTGCCTGTCCTCCCCCATTTCTGGCAGGGGCCACGGTGGTGCTGAAGTCCAAGTTCTCTGCTGGTCAGTTTTGGGAGGATTGCCAGCAGCACAGGGTGACAGTGTTCCAGTACATTGGGGAGCTGTGCCGATACCTTGTCAACCAGCCCCCAGTGCGTGCGCTCAGGTCATGGGCAGGTCATGGGACACTGGGAGACAGTTGTCTGGGGGGAAGGAACAGCAGGGCAGGGTGAGGAGCAAGGCCATAGGGGAAGGGACCTTGGGGTGGGATACAGGACAGCAGTCTCAGGAGCTGGCATCACAGCATGGAACCTTCTGCCCGTCACCCCTCATCTCAGAGCAAGGCAGAACGAGGCCACAAGGTCCGGCTGGCTGTGGGCAGTGGGCTGCGCCCGGACACCTGGGAGCGCTTCGTGCGGCGCTTTGGGCCTGTTCAGGTGCTGGAGACATATGGACTCACAGAGGGCAACATTGCTACTTTCAACTACACAGGAGAACTGGGTGCTGTGGGACGTGCTTCCTGGCTTTACAAAGTAAGGGAGGGGGGGAAAGAACCTGGGGTCCCCCGGGAGGTGGGGAGCAGGGAGGGGCTCATGCCGCTGAAATGACCCTGTGCTGGGTCTCCCTTCCCCTAGCATGTCTTCCCCTTCTCTTTGATTCGCTATGATGTCACCACAGGGAAGCCGATTCGGGATGCCCAGGGGCACTGCGTGGCCACATGTCCAGGTTTGTGCCTGGGGATGGGGGCGGAGGAGGGGCACAGCCAGCAAAGGAGGGTGGGGACTGGACAGTGGGGTGAGGCGGAAAGCAGCCTGACCCCAGTGACTCTGCCAGGTGAGCCGGGGCTGCTGGTGGCCCCAGTAAGCCAGCAGTCCCCATTCCTGGGCTACGCTGGGGGGCCGGAGCTGGCCCTGGGAAAGCTGCTGAAGAATGTCTTCCGGCCTGGGGATGTTTTCTTCAACACTGGGGACCTGCTGGTCTGCGATGACCAGGGTTTTCTCCGCTTCCACGATCGTACCGGAGATACCTTCAGGTATCTGACTTTCTAAGTCCATTCCCAGACATCCCATCTCTGTGACCCAAAGTCCCTAACTCTAACTCCCTAAGTCCCACCCAGAGCCAGACCTGTCCTCTCAGACCTCCTCAGCACCTGTTGCCAGTGAGCATCTGGCACTCCCATCTATCCTCCCTCCAGTGCCTTGTAGGTCTCAGAACCTCTGTCGTCTTGCAGGTGGAAAGGGGAGAATGTGGCCACCACTGAGGTAGCGGAGGCCTTGGAGGGCCTGGATTTTCTTCAGGAGGTGAACGTCTACGGAGTCACCGTGCCAGGTGTGGGTACAGGGGAGGTGGGGGAAGCTGGCTCCCCGTCCTGGCATTCCTTGGGCACAGCTGCTGACCTCCCCCCTCAACCATCAGGGCATGAAGGCAGAGCTGGGATGGCAGCCCTGGTGCTGCGCGCCCCCCAACCGTTGGACCTTGCGCAACTCTACGCCCATGTTTCTGAGAATTTGCCACCGTATGCCTGGCCTCGATTCCTCAGGCTCCAGGTGATCAGCTGCACCTGCCCCCCCCACCTCTCATATTTGCCGCAGTTGCTGGTCCCCAATCCCCAAACCCACACAGGGATCCTCATAGAACACTCTCCCTCCTGGACATGCATGCCTCTGCCCTCCTTTAGGCGAGGCTCCTCTTCCCTGCCACCCCTTCCCCTAACCCCTGACCTCGTACCTCCTTTCCCCTGCCCCCTGAAAAAAATCCAGGTGGTTCACCTGAAGCACCTGGGCAGAACATGCCTTCCCTCAACTCCTCTTGCTGTCCTTCTTCAGGAGTCTCTGGCCACTACAGAGACCTTCAAGCAGCAGAAGATGCGGATGACGAAGGAGGGCTTCAACCCCAACGCACTGTCTGACCCCCTGTACATTCTGGACCAGGCTGGGGGTGCCTACTTGCCCCTCACACCTGCCCGGTACAGGGCCCTCCTGGCTGGGGAACTTCGCATCTGAGTCCTGTTTGTACAGGTGCCTGAGGCAGCAACTTGGTGGGTTGGGGGCATGGCAGGTGTACTGGGGGCGTCCAGAATCTTTTTTTTTTTTTCTTTTTTACCAGATTTGGAGTCATTTTATAATAAAAGGGGCCGGAGCCAGTCTAGTTCTTTCTGATCTGCGATCATTTGGGCCTTCCTTGTCTGTGGAACTCCTTTTTCCTGGCACAGAGCCACACACACCCCTGCCCTGACATCACATGGGTCTGGACCTCGGTGACCCCTCGTGATCCTTGTCCTTAAAGAGCCCCGGGTGGCAGATGTCATACCTGAGTATGGTGCTGGGCTGCTCTGTGGTGCTGGAGGACTCGGCCAAAAGGCACAGATGGACAGCCGGATGCCCAGAAATGCTGCCCCTGGTGGCTGGCAAGCCCATCCCCACCAATGCACGTGTGGCTGGAGAAGAGTCAGCCAGGCAAAACAGTTTTGATTTGGGGGGAAAGGATAATACTCTCGACATCCTCTTCCCTCACAACCTCTGATAAAGCTGGTCAGTGAGAGGAGAGGGGTACAGCACCCCCAACTCCAAAGTTTCAAATTTTACCTAGTCCTAGTCCTACATTCCCAGGTTGGTGTTTCTCAGGCTCTAAGGACACTTGCCTCTCCTGGGAGCAAGGCTCAGATGCCCGTGGCAGCAGGAAGAATGGGGGAATCAAAAGGAACAAGGCCTGGGTAGCCCCCGTGGCACAGTGGTTTAGTGCCGCCTGCAGCCCAGGGCGTGATCCTGGAGACCCTGGATCAAGTCCCACGTAAGGCTCTCTGCATGGAGCCTGCTTCTCCCTCTGCCTGTGTCTCTGCCTCTCTCTCTCTGTCTCTATGAGTAAATAAATAAAATCTTAAAAAAAAAAAAAAAACACTTTTTAAAAAAAAGGAACAAGGCCTGTCCTTAGGCTCCAAATGAAACATCAGAAAAGTTCATCATCTCAACACTTGAAATGATGAAACTCCTGCTTCCAAAACAAGCCCTGCCTGTTGCGGCAACTGCTGGCTCAGTCAGTGGAACTCCGGTTTGGAGGTTCTTGATCTCCGGTTTGTGGGTTCAGAGTTCCATGTTGTGTGCAGATTACTTAAAAGTTTTTAGGGGGGGATCCCTGGGTGGCTCAGCGGTTTAGCGCCTGCCTTCAGCCCAGGGTGTGATCCTGGAGACCCGGGATCGAGTCCCATGTCGGGCTCCCTCCCTGCGTGGAGCCTGCTTCTCCCTCTGCCCGTGTCTCTGCCTCTCTGTGTCTCTCATGCATAAATAAAAATTTTTTTAAATAATAAAATCCCCTCTGGGGCACCTGGTGGCTCAGTTAGTTAAGTGGCTGCCTTTGGCTCGGGTCATGATCCCAGGGTCCTGGGAATGAGCCCCACATCTGGCTCCCACTGAGCAGGGAGCCTGCTTCTCCCTCTCTGTGCCCCCAGCTCTTGCTTGCTCTCAAATAAATAAAAAAAAATAAAGTCCCCTCTGTTTTGAGCTGTGGGTTCTCAACATTGTCTGCTACTTTACTTCGGGTTATCTTTTCTCTTCAATTCCTCTCCCCACTGACCACCTCAGGTCCCAACGTCTCACTCCTATTCCAAAACACGCAGATTGCCCCACCCTCCACCAGAAAACCCAGACAGCACGACCAACAGAATAACAGGTGCACACTGAGGTGTAGGTCGCTTCATGCACTGACCAATAAATGACAAATTTAGTTCATTTTGCTCACCTCTCTAATTCAGCCCAGAAAGAAAGCAATAGGCAGTGTATGGGGGAAGGGAGGGAGGTATCCTGCAGCTGTCCTCAACCCTGCCCATTTCCCAGGACTGTGAGCTGAGGAGCCATCTCCTCCCTTATGGAATCGCATTTTTTCTACAATCCCTGTTTCATTAAAAAAAAAAAAAAAAATTTTCTCCCTCTGCCTGTATCTCTGCCTCTCTCTCTCTCTGTGACTATCATACATAAAAAAAAAAAAAAAAAAAAAAATTAGGGATCCCTGGGTGGCGCAGCGGTTTAGTGCCTGCCTTTGGCCCAGGGCGCGATCCTGGACCCGGGATCGAATCCCACGTCGGGCTCCCGGTGCATGGAGCCTGCTTCTCCCTCTGCCTGTATCTCTGCCTCTCTCTCTCTCTGTGACTATCATACATAAAAAAAAAAAAAAAAAAAAAATCCCTGTTTCATTTGGCCTAAATCTGTGCTGTCCAATATGGTAGCCACTAGACACACGTGCCAACTGAGTGCTTGAAATATGGCTAGTCTGAAGCAAGATGTTCTGTAAGTGTAAAATACACATCAAGTTTCAAAGACTTTGTACATCCCCCAAAATGCATTTTTTTAATTTTATATTTTATATTGCTTACATGTTGAAATAGCATTTTGGAGGTATGGAGTTAAATAAAACACTAAAATTAAACTTTTTACTTTTGTAAATGCGGCTACTAGCAAATTTTAAATGTCATATATGTCGTGTATTTCCAAGGAATGGCGTCTGGCCTAAGTCTGGCCTAAATCCTGCCCGGCCCGCACCTCACTCTGCAGACCTACAAATACCAAGCATAACCGGTCAGTGGTACTTGGGCGGCACATGCCCGTGAGCCAGTATCTTGGCAAAGACAGCTGGAGAAGGGAATTCTGTTCCGGGATTGGCATGTGTCAAGACACAGCCCCAGTACAGACGTGATCAACAGTAGTAAAAATTGACAGCTGCAAAAAGGCATGCTTTTTCTTTTTTTTTTTTTTTTAAATGTGGCCTTCCCTTTTTTGGAGTTTGTTTTTTTTTTTTTCTTTTTTTTTAAACTTTATTTTATTTTAATTTATTTATGATAGTCACAGAGAGAGAGAGAGAGAGAGAGGCAGAGGGAGAAGCAGGCTCCATGCACTGGGAGCCCGACGTGGGACTCGATCCCGGGTCTCCAGGATCGCGCCCTGGGCCAAAGGCAGGCGCTAAACCGCTGCGCCACCCAGGGATCCCAAGGCATGCTTTTTCATCCAGAAGAATTAGGCTTTCCATTTACCACAATTATAAAAATAATCTTAAAAGAATTAGGTTATCCTGGGTAGCCCGGGTGGCTTAGCGCTGCCCAGGGTGTGATCCTGGAGACCCGGGTCGAGTCCCGCGTAGGGCTCCCTGCATGGAGCCTGGTTCTCCCGCTGCCTGTGTTTCTTCCTCTCTGTTTCTCGAGTAAATAAATAAAATCTTAAAAAAATAATAAAAGAATTAGGTGATCCTACAAAAAAAAAAAAAAAAAAAAACAAAGAAATAAAATAGAATGGGATCATGAGACAGCCTGCCAAAAGGAACTAGGCTAAACCTCCAGTACTTCCCCACTTGGAGCCGCTGCATGGCCGGGGGGCGGGGGGCCGCGGAGGTGGAGCCCCGCCCCAGCCCTGGCCCCGCCCCAGCTCTGGCCCCGCCCCCAGCCCTGGCCCCGCCCCCGCGGTCGGGCCGGCCCCTCGTAGGCAGGCTTGGCAGGCTGGCACTGGCCCGGGGGCGGCGCACCGCGGTGCCGGGGTCGTACAGCCGGCGGGCTAGGCATGGATGTCGTATTTTACTTAAGAGATAAAGGAGAAAAAAAAAAAAAAAAAAAAAAGAGATAAAGGAGATATCATGATGTGTGAAGACAACGGGGGATTCCGAGGTCCGCGGCCGCCTTCCCGCGTCGAGGCGAGCCGTCGGGACAGTCCGCGCGGCTCGCACGGCCCGGTTCAGCTGCTTCGCGCGCTCTGACGCCAGCCCCTGCCGCGGGGCGTACCGGGCCCACTTCCCGACGCAAGGTCGGCTCACACCACCAGCTGGGGAGAGGCCGGAAGCGCTGACCTCTCGACCACATCCGGGCGCCCACCAGCCCTCAGCTTCCTCACGGCGCAAGCGCGAACTGGCGACCACGGCTGGCCGCCGCGCACGTGTACGCGCTAGGCGGAGGCGGGGCAGGCCTGACAAGTGGGCGGAGTCCTTCTGCGTGGGTGGGGCGAGCCTTCGGACCAAGAATGGCGCCTGCGCAGTGGTGCAGCGCGCCCCTGCGGGGCCCAGGGTCAGCGTGAAACTGAACGAGGAGAGGATGGTGGGGCCTCACGTTCCGGGTCTCTTCCTTGGGCCTCGAGGGACAAAGGCGGGAAGAAATATTGGGGTTTGGGAGGGCGGCCGGGTGGCTCGGTGGGTTGAACCTCTGACTCGGTTTTGGCTCAGGTCCTGATGTCCCCACCTGGGCTCCTGGACCCCCTCCGCCTCCATCGTTCTCTCGCGCGCGCAAATAACAAAATCTTTCTTTAAGGTTTTTGGGTGTTTTGCAACTTGATTACTGCAGTTTTTGTTTGGGGGTTTTTTGGTGCTTTTTTTTTTTAAAGATTTTATTTATTCATGAGAGACACAGAGAGAGAGAGAGAGACAGGCAGAGAGACAGGCGGAGGGAGAAGCAGGCTCCATGCAGGGAGCCTGACGTGGGACTCGATTCTGGGTCTCCAGGATCACGCCCTGGACTGAAGGCAGCGCTAAACCGCTGAGCTACTGGGGCTGCCCGCTACTGCAGTTTTTGAAACCTTTTGGTTTCCATTCCTGTTAGCATACAGTGAATGTTCTGGGTTCAGGTGTGTAGTGACCCCACAGGTGCATGCATCAGCATGGGATCCTCCTTCCTCCCCATCACCTGTTTCTCCCCACCCCTGGTGACCACCAGTTGTTCTCTATAGTTAAGAGTTTATGAGAAAAAAACTTTATTTTATTTATTTATTTTTAAAGATTTTATTCATTTATCCATGAGAGACACAGAGAGAGAAACAGAGATACAGGCAGAAGGAGAAGCAGGCTCCATGCAGGGAGCGGGATGCGAGACTCAACCCGGGTCTCCAGGATCATGCCCTGGGCCAAAGGCAAATGCTCAACCACTGAGCCACCCAGGGATCCCCCAAAAAACTTTTTAAATTACGTTGTAATTCATATGTCATAAAATGCACCTTTTGAAAGTAAGGTGCACGTTTTTTTTACTATGTTCATAAATTCGGGCAGCCGGAGCCATTATTTAATCTAGAACATTTTCATCACCCCCAAGAGAAATCCCTACCCAGTAGGATCTCTCTTCTCTTGCCCCCTCACTGCAGTCCCTGGCAATCACTGATCTACTTCCTGTGTCTGTGGACTTGCCTATGCTAGACATTTCATATTAATATAGTCAGAACACATGGCCTTTTTAATCTGGCTTCTTTCACTTAGCATAAAGTTTTTAAGGTTCATGTTGGAATGTACTGATTCTAAATTACTTTTTTATTTTAACAATTTATTGAGGTAAAATTCACATAAAATGAACCATTTTGAAGTGAACAGTTCAGTGGCATTTAGTACATTCACAGTGTTGTGCAACCACTACTACTTTCAGAAAGCTCCCATCGTTCCAGAGTGCAAGCTCCCATCTTTGCAGCAGTTTCTGTTTGCACACATCCTCACCCAAACCCCAGCAACCACCAACCTATACTCTGTCTCTCTGGATTTATCTTTTCTAGATATTGTGTGTAAATGGAATCATATAGCATGTGACCTTTTCTGTCTGGTGACTGAGAGCATCATGTGTCTGTGGCTCATCCCCACTGTCATATCAGTACTTCATTCCTGTTTATGGCAAATGAGTATTCTATTGGATGTAAAGTAGGTGATGGATGTTAAGGAGCACACTTGTGATGAGCACTGGGTGTTGTGTGCGAGTGATAAATCACTAAATTCTATACCTGAGAGGTGTCTGGCTGGGCTCAGTGAGTAGAGTGTGTGACTTTGGTCTCAGGGTCGTGAGTTTGAGCCCCATGTTGGGTGTAGAGATTACTAAATAAATCAATAAATAAACTTGAGAAAAAAATTCTAAAACAAAATTCTACAACTGAAGCTAATATTGCACTGTATGTTAACTACCTAGGATTTAAATAAAAACTTGGAAAGGAAAAAAAAAACTCCCAGTTTAAAAAATATATATGTTCTACTGAATGTATATACTACAATTTGTGTATTTATTTATCAGTTGATAGAATTTTGACTGCTTCTTTTTTTTTTTAAAGATTTTATTTATTGGGGATCCCTGGGTGGCTCAGTGGTTTAGTGCCTGCCTTTGGCCCAGAGCGCGATCTGCCTCTGCCTCTGCCTGTGTCTCTGCCTCTCTCTCTCTATATATATGTCTATCATAAATAAATAAATAAATAAATAAATTAATTAATTAATTAATCTTTTTTAAAAAAAGTTTTTTTTAAGCCACCCGGGCTGCCCAAAGTCTTTAAATTTTGATGAAGTGCAGTTTATCTGTTTTTTGTACAGAGATAATATTGCAAGAATTAATTTTTCCTAAGGATAAATAAAGATACAAAGATACCATTTCGGGCAGCCCGGGGCTGCCAATACCATTTCGGGCTCAGCGGCTTAGTATCGCTTTCCAGGGCGTGATCCTGGAGACCCTGGGTTGGGTCCCACGTTGGGCTCTCTGCATACAGCCTGCTTCTCCCTCTGCCTATGTCTCTGCCTCTCTCTCTCTGTGCCTCTCATGAATGAATGAATAAAATCTTAAAAAAAAACCAAAAAAACCCCAAAGATACCATTTCATATGGTAGCATACTTGTTAATAGTAATATCGGGTATTAATATTTAGAACTATTTTATGGCATATTATATAATAATACACATACTAGGAGTCACTGTTTCCAGAGCAAGAGAAAAAATGATATAAGTATAGAATAAAATAAGTGAAGTAAAAATCTTGCAATGTTACTGAGAAGGCCTAGAAGCTGTGGACAATCTGACAGCTATGAGGTCTGCTGGTGCCCAGCTCCTTGTAGGAAAGACTGATTTCCTGAGAGGGGCAGGAAATACTCAGAATGGGCCTTGGGGCATCTTTTGCCAGAAAGCAAAGATATCAAAGAATTGGGTAATAGCACACAGAGCTCCTAAAATAGGGCAATCTGAATGTCACAAAGTTGAAAGAATGCATTTGAAAACCTTGAATATACAAAATGTATCAGATCAGAGTGATAGTAAACGGCAAGGATAAGAGGAGAGAAACATTAGATAAAGCACTAGCCCCTTACTCTGAAAATTAGCAACTAAAAGAAAGAACTAGACATTTGTCCCTGTGTGAATTCTATTTCCTGTGTGAATTGTATCTCAGGGTTACCAAATCGTCCTACTTGATGAGGGAAAGTTCTTTTTTACAAAGAAGTTCCAGTTTATAAATGAGAAAGGAATGATAACATTGGAAAATCACTTTGCAGCCCCCAACGAAACTGAGTCAGGCAATTATCATCAATGAATAAAACTATGAGATGGAAGATTGCTGACGAATTTACAGTGGGGGGATCAGGTTGTCACCATCTGAAGCTCCTACTCAATCTTAGAATCACTAAAAGTAGGACCACCAAACACTGCATACCTCCTAAGAGATGCAATATGTCACACACAGCACCACCTGTACAGTTTTCTTCTCTAAAAGTGGAGCCCAGGCACCTGGGTGGCTCAGTGGTTGAGAGTTGGCCTTCTTAGGGCATGATCCCCGTGTTCCGGGATTGAGTCCCACATCCCACAGCCTGCTTCTCCCTCGCCTATGTCTCTGCCTCTTTCTCTGTGTCTCTCATGAATAAATAAAATCTTTTTAAAAAATTTCATTTATAAAGGAATATATTCAATGACACCAAATAAATCAAACCACCAGAATATGGGAATTCTACTGGAAACATAACCATCTCCAGCTTGGGGGGGTAGTGTGCACTTTCAGTTAGATCCTTAGGAGACTTAATAACTTAAGCCAGCGGGTGTCTGGCTGGCTCTGACAGAAGAGCATGTGACTCTTGATCTTAGGGTTATGGGTTCAAGCCCCATTTTGGGTGTAGAGATTAATTAAAAATAATTATTTTTTAAAAAGAGAGACATAGGGGATCCCTGAGTGGCTCAGCGGTTTAGCACCTGCCTTCTGCCCAGGGTGTGATCCTGGAGTCTTGGGATCAAGTCTCACATCGGGTTCCCTGCATGGAGCCTGCTTCTCCCTCTGCCTGTGCCTCTGCTTCTCTCTATCTCTGTGTCTCTCATGAATAAATGAATAAAATATTTTTTAAAAAAAAAGCATCTAGAGAGGGAAGAGGCCCCATGAAGCCCCCAGGACTGGTGAGGCCCAGGAAGGTGGGAGCCCATGGGGAGCCTGGGACCCTTGGGAGGAAGTTCCCAGAGTTGGGATATTACCCTGAGGGTGTGCAGAGCCCAGCACAAGAGACTGGACAGACAAACATCTGTGCAGGGTCTGGGGCTGCAGCGGGGGGCAGCAGGGGTGGCGCACAGAAGCACAGGGAGGCAGCCATTCACTCCGCCCTGCACTGGGGCAGGATATAGAGCCCGCTGCGGACGGATGGACGGATGTGCTGGGCTTGGGTTTTCAGGGCCCGCGGCTCTGCTTCCGGCTCTGGCTCCCCCTTTTTTTTTCTGGCTCCCCCTTATCCACGTCCTGTGCTGCAGGCTTTGGGTTCATAGCAGCAACACACAAAGTCCCTGAGCTCAGGGCTCATACCGCGGTGGAGGAGATGCAACAGCACAGCAGATGTGAAATGAAACATCACTGTGTGACGATGTCTGAACAGAGTAGACAGCAATCCCGTCACGTCTTCCATCTGCTGCTGTAACACAGGACTGCACGCGCAGCGGCCTGGTCTGTCTGTCTGTCTGCGCAGCTCCGTAGGCGGGATGCCGTTGGGCTAGCACCTCGGCGTCCGCAGGGCTGGGCTCCCGGTTCCCGGGGACAAGCTAATCCTTCCCTTCCCAGCTCCTACAGGTCACCCCTCTTCTGAGTCAGCCACTTTGAGTTAGGTCCTCCTCATATCACACCACGTGGACCTTTCTCCCTCTCACTTCTGATGGCCACTTCCATTTCCACTTTTAAGGACCTTGCAGTGACACGGTGCCCACCTAAATGACCAGGATACTGTGATAATCTCCTTATTTTAATGCCAGATGATCAGTCACTTTTATTTTGTCCACAACCTGGACTCCCCTTGCCGTGTCACTAACATTTTTATAAATTCCAGGGATTAGGACGGAGATCTCCTCAGGCTCCCTTACTGTTCCTGCCACAGATGGGGACGCAGAGAAAGGAGTGTAGGAGATGAGGTGTGGGGAGGGAAGGAGTCCCAGCCGAGAGGAGAGCCCTGGGGAAGGAGGACACAGGGCCCAGGAGGATGATCACTCATTGGGAAGGGAGTAAGAGGACAGCTCTGGCAAGTCAATCCTTCCAGCATCTGCTGAAGGTCAAGGCTGTTGGGGCTCGATCCCTGTGACCTCCTGACCTGGGGCAAACACAGACATGCCTGGGAACTAACTGAGCACCTCTCCTGGGAGAGCTTGAAGGAAGGTTTCCTCAAATTCTCAAAGGGGCCTGGGACCAGTACAAAGTTAACTCTTGGGGCCCCTGAATGGTCCAGTCAGTGAAGCGTCAGCCTTTGGCCCAGGTCAGGATCCCGGGTCCTGGGATCAAGTCCTGCCTGGGGCTCCCTGCTCAGCACAGAGTCTGCTTCTCCCTCTGCCTCTCTCTCTCCCTCTGCTCGGGGACACTCTCTCTGTCCCTCAAATAAATAAAATCTTTTTTAAAAAGTTAACTCCTATCTTTTTTAAGATTTTATTTATTCATGAGGGACACACCGAGAGAGGCAGAGACATAGGCAGAGGGAGAAGCAGGCTCCCTGCAGGGAGCCCTATGTCAGACTCCATCCTGGGACCCCAACATCATAGCCTCAGCAGAAGGCAGACGCTCCACCACTGAGCCACCCAGGTGTCCCAAGTTAACCCCTATCTTAAGGGGTATAAAAAGAAGTGCTTGGAATGTAAAATGCTACAGCCACTTTGGGAAATGGTTTGGCAGTTCCTCCAAATGCATAGTTACTTTATGACCCAGAAATTCCAGCCCTAGGTCTATACCTAAGAGCACAGAAAGCATATCTTCTTGCAAAAACTCACACACTGGGACACCTGGGTGGCTCAGCGGTTCAGCATCTGTCATCACTTAGGGCATGATCCCGGGGTCCTGGGATCAAATCCCACATCAAGCTCCCCACAGGGAGCCTACTTCTCCCTCTACCTGTGTCTCTGCCTCTCTCTCTCTCTCTCTCTCTGTCTCTATGAATAAATAAATAAAATCTTAAAAAAAATTTACACACTAAAGTTCACAGCACCATTACTCATAAGAGCCAAAAAGTGGAAACTACCCACCCAGTGAGTGATAGGCTGCAGAGTGCCCCCACAATGGCTTAGTACTCAGCCATAAAGAGGAATGACATGCTGATGCTCAGTCTTATGTAGATGAACCATGAAAACATTGTGCTAAGTGAGAAAAGCCAGACACCAAAGACTGTACTCAGTCTGGGTCTGTGTGTGGGAGAAGCCCAGGACAGGCAGGAATGGGAAGTGGATTGGTGGTCACCTGGGCCAAGGGGTGCAGATGGGGCATGAATGTTAGTGCTATTTCTTTTGGGGATGCCGAAAATATTGTAAAAAGAGGATGGTGATAGTCATGCAACTCTGTAGATACAATGACACTGTTGACCTGTCTGGCTTACACGGGTGGCCTTCATGCTATGTAATTTTATGTCAGCCAAACAATTCTTAGGAAGGGGAGGGTGCCTGACTGGCTTTGTCCCCACAAGAGTGACTCTTGATTTCAGGGGCATGAGTTTGAGCCCCACACTCGGGGTAGAGTTTACCTACCTGATGATAGATGGCTAGATAGGTAGACAGACAGACAGACAGACAGATAGGTAGGAGAAGCAGAAGGAGGAGATGAAGAGGTGGTTGCATAGTCCTCACGTGGACCTCATACTCTGAAGGATGGGCGTCCTCTTCCCAGGCCCTAGGCGGGCCATCTCAGAGGTGAGGGACACCAGCCCAGAGCATGATGGCTGCTGAGTGACTTGGACCTCCGTCTTCTGGCCTGGTCCTTCTCTGTGTTCTATGGGATGTGCTGGAGGATGAAGGTGGAGGTGACAAGGCAAGTCCTGCAGACCGGGGGCATCTTCTCATCTTTTCGGCAAGCTCAGGCTCCAGGGGGCCAGCCAGAGCAGAAGCTGTGCTGTCACACACCTGTCCCTGTTTTATCGAGGGACACATAGTTGCTAAGGGATTTGGAGCCCGTCTCTCTGAGTCTGCCTGAGAGACTGCTCCAGGAAAGGGGCAGATCCCAGGAGGCTGCAATACAGAGAGGCTGGGCAGGGGAGCGGAGGCTCTCTTGCGGCCGGACAGTCCCTTTCCAGGGTCCCTGGGCCTGGGAGGCCCATCCAGAAGAGGAGAGCCCACAGGAGGCCGAGCCAGGTGGGGAAGTGTGTGGCCGGGTTGTGTGGGGTGGGGGCCAGGCCGAGCAGGGCAGGGCCCACCGCGGACCGAGGCTGAGGGGAGAAACTCAGGGCCAGACTGGCTGAGTTTCTGGGGTGGGTCCTGCCCCACCCCTATGTTTTCTCCTTGACCTTTCTCACAGAGACTCCTCCACCCCCACCCCCCACCTCCGTGATCTTTCTAGAAGCTCTGCTTCTGCAGGGGAGACTACGGTTTAGTGGGGAGGGCCTACAGAAATAGTAAGTCTCAAAACTGCCCCTTTCAGAGTTGTAAGCTCTCTTGGCACAAGAGTAGCCCTATTGTTTGCATTTTTTAAATGACCAGATGGGCAAGGAGAGGGGGTCTGGTCTGGGCCTCTTTCTTCCCTTTAGAATGGGATAGTGAAGGCTGAGGCTGGTGGCCTTCTGGCTCCTGAGGGCCTCAATCCATTGTCCCCACAAGAATGGACGCAACAGCTTTGGACACTGACATGGTGACCACAGAGGGCAGCAGTGACTGCACTAAAGGGATGAGATCCCCATGTGGGCCCTGGCCTAGCATCTGGGACAGCACGCTTCCCTGGACCCCCAAATTGGGCCCCAAGCCACCACTGTTTGGACACTGGGTCCCTAGAGACAGCTCCAAGGGGCAGATCCCCCAGCTCCCTGGAGCTCCAGTCCCATTCAGCGAAGTCGGCGAGGGAGAAGGAGGTGTCTGATGGGCTGAGAGGGTTCTGGAGGCTGGGAGGGGGGGCTTGACTCACCTAACTTGTCCCTCTCCTTTTCCTGCCCCGGTTGTCTGGGTGTCAGGGTGATGGGGGGAACACAGGGCTAGCTGAGGACAAGGCACAAGCCTGGGGCAGCACACTGACAAGTCCTTAAAACAGACAAAGGGACATTCCTCTACAGACTCCACTGCCTCAATGTTCATACTTTGCTGAGGGCAAAAGGCAATCTTAGCCCGACCCCCAGGAGGCTGGAAGTCTACCTTAACATATAAAAATTCCTTCAGAAATTTCCTTTATCTCCACCCCCCAAGATACATGTTGGCAGTCATCCGCCAAGCACATGGCCCACCCATATCCATCTGAAGGGTCTCATGACTCAGCGTTTAGTAGACGGTAATAAGTGACCTTTCCCCAACCACAGCTAGCCCCTCAAGGTCCTGGAAACCTTGCTCCCAAAATTCCTCAGAGAGTACGCTATCGCCAAACCCCTCCAACTCCCGGGTATATAATCAGCCACACTTCACAGGCCCGGGGCAGCAGCTCTTACTGCCCGTGGGTCCCATCCCAGGCCTTTAATAAAACCACCATTTTGCGGGCGGCCCAGGTGGCTCAGCGGTTTAGCGCCGCCTTTGGCCCAGGGCATGAACCTGGGGTCCTGGGATCAAGTCCGGTGTGGGGTTCCCTGTGTGGCACCTGCTTCTCCCTCTGCCTCTCTCTCTCTCTCTCTCTCTCTCTCTCATGAATAAATAAATAATAAGTAAAATCTTTAAAACAAACTGGACCTCACCTATATTCATCGGGGGTCCTGGCTCCAGAGAGGAAGATGGTGTGGAGGGGAATGGGGAAGAGACACAGCTCCACAGAGGGCCTTCCGGGGGCAGCAGCCTCCAGCCTCCACCCCAGACCTGCAGAAGTGGCCAGATTCCATGCTTCTAAAGTCTGTGCGCCCCCAGCATGGAGTGGGTGATGCCCACAGCACAGGGGCCCCCAGGAGCTGAAGACAGAAGATGGGGGCTACTTGGGGAGTAGCCAGCGAGGCTATGGGGGCCTGGAAGTGTTTGTGCTGCAGGTGAGGGGCCGAGGCCTGCAACATGACCAAGAAGGGAGAGGGGGGCACTGGGAGAGACTGGGGGAGTGCAGAGGGAATGTAGAGATGCAGAAACCCTGGAGGGGGGTGGGGGTGGCACGCTGGGAGGTCAGGTGTGTGCAAGAAGGAGCTCTATGTGGGGAGGGCCCTGGCTTCAGTCATTGGGGCTGTGGGGGCAGTGGGCACTGGGGTCCTGCTGGTGAGTGGCTGGGAGGGGCTGGCAGGCAGAGGGTCTGGAGAGGCAGGGACCCAGAGTCTTCCCCACAGAGGCTCCTGATGGTATGCAGGCTGGCTGAGCTCTGGCCACTGAAAGGACCCCTGGGCAGCCTGTCCACTGCCCCCAGTCTGCCCAGCCTTGTGGGCTGAGTTCTGTTGGAGGGTGTGCATGACAAGGGGGTCTATGTGTGTGCGTGCACAGCTCTGCTCGTGTAGTCCTGAGCTCCTGGCATTGGTGTCTGTTGCTGGGTGCCCCTGTGTTTGTGACTTGGAATCTGCAGGGAATCTGTCTGTGACCCGTGTTTGTGCCACAGATGGGAGTAGGTGTCTGGGACGGAGCCTGTTGAGAATATGGAGTGGTCTGTGAGGTCGGGAGTTCAGTCTGAGTGTGTCTATGAACGTGTGAGTGTAAGTGTGTCCTTTCCCTGTTTGGGGGCCGGGGTCCTGGCGGGTGGAGGGGGAGAGCCTGGCGGGTGGAGGGGGTCCTGGCGGTGGAGGGGTGGAGGGTGGAGGGGTGGAGGGGGTCCTGGCGGGTGGAGGGGGAGAGCCTGGCGGGTGGAGGGGGAGAGTCCTGGGAAGCTGACCCTGCAGGGAGACAGGCAGGTGGCAAGTGAGACAGCAGGGATGGGGGAGGCAAACCCGCCCTGCCCCCCTCAGTACCGGGCCTGCCCCACCCCCTCTGTTGCCAGGGCCAGCTGAAAGAGGCCATCTATCCTGGGCTGCCAGGCCTGGCCTCCACTGCCAGCTGGACAGTGGCCGGCCTGGTCGTGCCTCTCGGGCTGCCAAGCCCCCTCCCCTTCCTTGCTGCCCGAAGTCCTGCATCCTCCCGCCTCACCTCACCCCATCTGGGAGGCCACCGCATCCACCCTCTCCCGCTGTCCCCTCAGGCCATGCTGCAGGCTTGGAGCTGGCGGCCAGGGATGAGGTGGCTGAGTGGGAGCATCCACCGCTGCTGCCCCACCAGGCGGAGACTGAGCCGCCCACGTCTATTTCCTGGCAGCAGGACGGGCTGGTCCTGGCCAATGAGAGCGGAGCTGCCGTGATACCCAGGGTTTCCCTGCCTCTAGCTGCCCTGCCCCAAGTCAGAGCCCCCTTCCCAGTCCCCAGATACCATCCTGTGGCCCAGAACCGCTATGTGAGGCTGGTGAGCCCGGGTACAGCTGGCAGGTAAGTGACTGGGCTGCTCCTGGGGTGGAGGGACAGGCAGGCACGGGGGCATCCAGGGGCCCACAAAAGTGGTTTATTCTAAGTTTCTTTAAAACCAGAGGAAAAAATACAGGGATGCCTGGGTGGCTCGGTGGTTGAGCATCTGCCTTTGGCTCAGGTCGTGATCCTGGGGTCCTGGGATCGTCAAGTCCTGCATCGGGCTCCCCAAGGGAGCTTGCTTCTCCTTCTGCCTGTGTTGCTGCCTCTGTGTGTGTGTGTCTCTCGTGAATAAATAAATAAAATCTTTTTTTAAAAAAAAGATCTATTTGTTTTAGAGAGAAAGAAAGAGAGTGTGCCTACGTGTGTGCTCCAGTGGGAGGAGCAGAAAGAGAGAGAGAGAACCTCCAGCAGAGCCCCGCTGAGTGTAGAGCCCCATGCCCTGGTTAGATCACTACCTGAGTCAAAACCAAGAGTGGGATGCTCAGCCTGCTGAGGCACCCAGGCGCCTTGAATTTTAAATGTTTTCTATGGAGGAGGGCAAGGTGCTCACAGCTCCTGAAGACAGGAGACTCCAGGGCAGTGGTGTGGTGACGAGGTCAGAAAGAGGTGGCAGTGGTGGGAGCTGGGGCAGAGCTCTGTCCTGGGTCTGTCCCACCATCACCAACACCCAGAGTCCGTGGAGGTGGAGTGGGGAGGTGTCGCTGCCCCCAGGGATGGATGGGGTAGGGGCGGGCGCCAGGGCCCTCAGTTTCCCCACCGCCCAACAGCAGTGAGCACCAGCCAGGAGCGTGTGGCAGGTTGCAGGCGGGGGCCGGTGACCTCTATCCTCAGGGTCCCACCACTACCCGGTGACATCCTACACATCAACCGCGTGAGCTCAGCTGACATGGGCACCTACTTCTGCAGGGCACGCAACAAGATGCCCAGTGGACCCCAAGGACCAGGGGGTGCGGGGTGTAGGCGGGGCTGAGTGGAGGCCGTGCTGTTGGAGTGGGACACGCTGTGGCTGCCACAGTGGCATCTGTTTCCAGCGGCTACTCCAGGTGCTGTGCTGGGTATGGGAGCTTTGGTCCATTGCTGGTCTCAAGCGCACAGAGAGGGACGTGCTGTGGGCACCAGGGCAGGGCTCTAACTCGGCCTGCGGTTATGGGCCAGGGACAGCTGGGGGCTTCAGGTTGAGGGGGAGCAGAGGAACATGGAGGTCAGGAAGGTGGGCAAGGTGGCAGTCCCTGCACGAGCTTCTGAGGACAGCTCAGCTCACAGGGGCAGCTCCACGTGGCCGCAGCCGGAGTGCGCAGATCACGGTAACGAGCACATGACGGGCGCCAGGCCCATCGTAACAAGGAGTTTGGACTGGATCCTGAGGACTGTGAGAGTCCTTGATGGGTTGGGAGCAGGGGGTGATAGTCAGCCTGCGCCCCTCACACTGGCGCGCGTTCTTTGGGGGTGAAGATGAAAGTAGCCGTTAACTGGGGCGAGACACTCAGCCTGACCCCAAATGCGGGGAACGGGTATGAGGGCTGAGGAGCCCCCAGGGGCTGGCGCCTGGCAGGTCATCCCGGGGCTCTGTGGCCAGGGCCTGCAGTCTCGCCCACTAGGGGGCCCCCCCGCTGCAGCCCAGTGCCTCTGCGGCCCCCAAGCTGGAGATGCTTGGGCTTGCCCAGGATGGAGGATTTTTAAATGGAAGATTGAGAGGCGCAGGGGGAGTTGTTGATCTGATCCCGAACTGTTTGGAAACTGAAGCAGCAGGAAGCCTGGGCATGTTCTGCCCCTGCCTCCCATTTCCCACCATCAAGCATCTGGGGCAGGAGGGCAAGAGGGCAGGAGGGCAGGTGGGATGTGTGCCACTGGCAGAGGCTGGGAGTGGGGAGAGGAGGAGGAGGAGGAAGTGGTGGGAAATGGCAGGAAAAGAGCTGGGGTCCACGTGGACTCTTCCCCAAGGGCTGGCGTCCAAGTCCCCCCGCCACCAGCTGCTGCTGACACACTTCCCAGGCCTTACTCTGGAGGGACACCCGGGATGAGGACTGCCCGAACTTCCAGCGCACTGAGCGGCCGGAAGGTGTGTGGCCAGCCGCCTCGGTTCCCGCCAACCAGTCTCAGCGCCTTTTCAGCTCATCCCTCCAGCACTGGACATGTCAACTTTACCCTCTCTGATGCTTGCTCTTCTCGGGTCTGTAAGCTCAGAGAAATAAGAGCACCTGCCCCGCAGTCTGTGGAGGATTCCACGTGGCCAGGGCTCACAGCACAAGTCCTGGCAGGTTCAACGGCTCAGCTGGGGGCAGCCACGGTGTCTCCAGTGCTCCACTCTGTTCCAGGGAACAGTCCAACCAGGAGGAGCACAGCCTCCTAGGCCCAGGCCAGGACGTTCCTGGACGAGAGATCACGAGGGGCAATTTGAAGGAAGCAGGTCCTTGATATATGGCTATGGGATAGATGGATGAAGAAAAGGAAGGAAGGAAGGGGAAGAAGGAGGGAGGGAGGAGGAGAAGAGAGAAAGGGAGGGGAGGGAGGGAAGGAGGGGAGGGAGGAGGGAAGGAAAGGAAGGAAGAAGAAAGGGAAAACTAGGTCTCATGGAACATTTAATGATGTGTAAGGCTTTATATTATCCTTGAGAAACTTTCACTTTAGAGACAAAAGTTTGGATGTGGGCATTCTTAATAAAGGACATTTATGAAAGGGTTTATGATATGTTACAAAGTTGCACAAAATACAAAGTGAAAAAAAAAAAAAGAAAAAAAAATGAAAAAAAAAATACAAAGTGAAAAGAGAAATGAGGTGATCAGGTAAGGGAAAACACAGGTGCACTTCCCCGAAGTGGGCAGGCCTGACCACGCATCCCCACTGATGATCTGAATCACCTGAGAGGACCACAGGACAAATGAAGACTTGGTCTAAACCCAAACAGCAGTGAAGTTCTTTTTTTTTTAAATTTATTTTATTTATTTTATTTTTTTTTTTCAGCAGTGAATTTCAAAACACGTTTCCTTTTTTTAAAAAAATTATGTATGTATGTATGTATGTATGTATGTATGTATTTATGAGAGACACACAGAGAGAGAGAGAGAGAGAGAGAGAGGCAGAGACAAAGGCAAAGGGAGAAGCAGGCTCCCTATGGGGAGCCCGACGTGGTACTTGATCCTGATCCGGGGACTCCAGGATCACACCCCGGGCTGAAGGTAAGTGCTACCAGGGATCCCTCAAAACAGGTTTCCATCCATCCTGAGAGGCTGGGACACAGGGGCTTGCTCTCCAATGGAGGGTCCCCCGCCAGTATGGGCTGGGGGAGCCTGTGGGGCTGGTCTGGGGGGATACTTTGCCAGTCCTGCCCCTCCCCACCTGGTGGTGCTTCCTGGGCTGCCCTTAGGCAAGACATCTCCTTCATCTGTGAACCGGGAATGAGGCAGTGATGGTCTAGTGCTGCTCTGAGGCCTGGTCACTTGAGGACTAGGCACAGACAAGGGAGGTTCTCCCTCCCCCAATTTGCTGTTTCCACTTCACAGCGGGGTCCCTGTGGCAGAAGCCTCAGAAACTGATGCCCTGGGTGCATCAGATGGCAGTGCTGGAGCACAGAGCCACCCATGGCCACCACGGCCACCCGTCTCCCAGAGCCACCTGGGTACACAGCTGCCGCACCCCACCCACCAGAGACTCCAGCCCTGGGCCCTCTAACCAGTCCTGACCCCTAGCCTCCCCCGCAGACAGCTGCTCTGTTGGTGGGGACGGCATCCAAGTCCTGGGCACTGGGGACCTCATGATTTCTGATGTGTGTGTCCAGCGCCTGGGTGTCTGTGTCTGTGCTGCCAATGGGCCGGGCACCTGTGTCTGGCACATGGCACAGGGTGTCCTACTGGTGCAGGGTGAACCCTGAGGCCAGATGGGGAGGGCCCTTGGGCTCCCTCGCCGTGGGAACCTGGAAGGGGAGAGGGAGGGTGGGGCAGGAGGGGATATGATGCCTTCACTGCCCCCCACCCGTTTGTCCTTTTTCAAGGCTCCACATCCAGCTGTGGCCCAGGGACGTCCCTGAGCCCCCTGGTCTGGCTGAAGAGTGGGCAGGTGCTGAGTCCTGGGGACAACACTTGGCTGGCCCACTGCAACAGGGCCCCAGGATCCTGTGCCCCACCCGGCCCCCCCAGTGCTACCCCAGGCTGTGCGCCGTGTGCCGCACATGCTACCTGTCTCTAAGGTCCTCGCAGCCCCCCAGCAGGTGTGCCCCCAGGCACTAGCTGCACTGTGGGGAATGCCTGGACACGTCTGTGGTCTCTAATCAAGACAGGGGCACTCTTAGGACCACCTAACCGGGGAAGGGGGCTTGGCAGGAAGGAGCCCCCAGCAGCTGCATCTTTCCCTAGCACACTGACACTCTCACAGGAGGACCAGACCACCTAACAACGTGTGGTGGAGAACAGGGTGGGCTCCAACCAGGCCACCTGGCTGGGAGGGGGACCCAGAGCAGGCCCCTCCTCAAGGGGGCTGCTAGTGATGGCCCTCTCCACCTCTGTCACCTGCCTGTGCTGAGACGTCACCTGCCTGTAGGAAGTGAACAGGAATCCTCAGCCACCTCTGTGCCTAGTGGCTGCTCCCCCTGGGCAAGAGCCCTCACTCCTCCTGCTCCCCAGACCTGTCTGGGCCCTTGCTGGGCCTCCGGGCCCCTTGCTCTCTGGTGTCTCCTCATGCCCTGGTGCCCTTTCTCATGCTAGCTCCAACTTCTGCGGCCCCTTCTCTGCCCAGCCAGGCACCAGGAGGGGCTTCGTGCCCCCTTCGTGGGCTGGGGGCTGTCCATGTTGAGGAAGAGGGTGCTGAGCTCCCCGATTGCTTTACTCCTCAGAGATGGCTGGCCTGGAGCTCCAAGAGGCCGGGGACAGAGGCAGCTATGAGCCTGTCTTCCAACTGGAGCACCGTGGCCTGCTGTCCACCTGTGGCCTGACTCGGTAACTGCTGGACTCTGCATCCGCAGATGCCTCCAAGGTGGGCCTGCACAGCGCAGGCCCCAGGCAGTGGAGCTGCCAGCTAGCTCACACCGGCTGCTCTGCAGTCCCACCACCCAGGGCGGCTCCACCAGAGCTATCGGCGCCACCGCCCCGCCTCCCGGGCAACTGCCACCCCGCCTGGCCCATCAGCTGCTTCAAACTCTTCCACCACAAGCTGCCAGCTGCTCATCTTAAGGGACCCCTGCTCCCTCCTCCCAGAGTCAGCTCCTTCCTCCGCACAGATCTGGGGGAGGCCCCAACCCTTCTTATGCCTCCAGCACCCTTCTCAGCACTCTTCCCAGGGAACCGAGCATTCCCGCCCAGAAAGGCCTGCTGCCTTAACCCTGTGCTGCTCCCTGTGGATCCAGCCACCGGGCACGTACACAGCGGTTCTCACTTTGTCTCCCAGCATGAGGTGGCCGTGGCCACCTCTGGAGAGTGGGTCCATTGGGAGGGTGGCAGGTGGTGGGGGGGCAGAGCAGACCCCTCCCATAGGACCCAGGATCATCAGTCGTCAGTTGGGGGAGGCGGGGTGGGGGGTGGCGGCTGGGCTTTGTTGCCACCTGGTCCATGGACTGATGACTGATTGCACCGGCACCCTGTCACAGAGCCCCAGGCTGGGGGCTCCCCCGTTGGGATGGGAGCCCCTGGCTGCCTGGGGCTGTGGTAGGTGTCTGCATGGGCCTTTCGGCCCTCAGTGTTCACCTCCTCTGCCTCCTCCTGGGCTGGGGACCCAGGGAAGGGTCAGGCTGGTGCAGGTGCAAAGCTGCCAAGAGACCATGGGCATACTGTGGCCTGGAGGCAGAGCAGAGAGGAGGAGCGGGGCTCCCAGGGAGCACTGCCCTCCACCCCCAAGCAGAGGTCGGGTGACTGTGCTCTGGCCCATGGGGAGTGTGCTAAGCTGGACAGAGGCCCCGGGCAGGTCCCAGTGCTGGTGCTTCCCACCTGGGCAGCAGACAGGGGTCCAGAGTGCTGGGCACTGCCTCTCACCACCTGCCTCCTGCTGAGCTGGGGACCATTGTGGCTGGGCTCCGGGTGCGGGTGCGGGTGCGGGGAGTTCGTGGGAAGGGAGTGTGCTGTGCTTGAGGCCTGGTGTGGTTCCCTCCCTAGTGTCACCAGAGAACCTATGTCACCTGTCCCTGTCACCCTACAGTCAGGAGAACCAGCTGTCCCTCAGCTCCTCTCCTGGGAAGTGCATGCCTGACCACAGAGGGGGAGCAGAGGGTGTGGTTTCTCTTTTCCTCTCTCCTCCCCAACACCCCTAAACAGCCTCCAATTAAACCGAGCTCAGCTGGGAGTCATCCCCAACCCCAACACACCTGCCTCATAACCCCATCCAGGAGGATAGCCTCTTGATCCAAATATGAGCTTATCCAGAGATGGAGAGCTTTCGGGGTCTCCCCCAGGCAGGAAGCAGGCCAAAGAGCTCTGCCATCATCACCTCCACCTCATGACCAGAACCTCTGGTCTGACACACATCTCCTGGTCCCCAAGCTGGGGTCTGACCCAAGGACAGGCAGCTTGTACTTCTCGTGAGGGGGCAGGTGGGCGAACAGAGCTCCTTGCCCCTTTGTCCCAACACCATGAAAGTCCTGAACATCTGAGCTGATGGCAGCTGCTACCTGAGCAACCAAATAGCCATGTTCCTCCTCCCAGATCCAAAGCACTGGCCCCTTTGCAGAGGGAGCACTCCTCCCCATGTGATTTCTAGTTTTGGAAGACAATAGCTAGAGCTGGGGTTTTGGTGGCCATGAATCCTGGGTAGAGAGCATGGAGGCTGTGGAGCACCCCAACCTGTGTGACCCGTGAGTGTAGGTGTCCGAAGAGGGCATCCTCCTCCCCTCGGCTCTCTGGCTGCACCTAGGGCGGTTCTGCATTGTGCCTGAGGATGGAGGACCCCGAGGAAGGAAGAGCCAGGGTTTAGAGGAAGACCTCAAACTCTGCCTTCCCTGTGCTACTGCAAATGACACTGGTACCAATGACAAGATCCCAGCAAGGCTGGCCCTGCCGCTGCGAAGGGACAGAGAGCCTCGCCGAGACATGTGGCAGGTGGCAGGGGTTTGAGAGGTTAAGAGCAGCCCCAAACTTCCTCCTCATCCCTGCCAGCATCTGTCCTTTCCTGACTTGTTAACTCTAGGCATTCTGACAGGTGTGAGGTGGTATCTCACGGTGGTTTTGATCTGCATTTCCCTGATGAGTGATGTTGAGCATTTTTTCATGAGTCCGTTGGCCGTTTGTGTGTCTTCAGAAAAATGTCTGTTCATGTCTTCTGCTCATTTCTTCACTATTTATTTTTTGGGTTGAGTATGATCTCACTCATATGTGGAATTTAAGAAACAAAATAGGATCATAGAGGAAGGGGGGAAAATAAATCAGGGAGACAAACCATAAGAGACTTAACTTGGAAACAAAATGAGGGTCGCTGGAGGGGGACAGAGTGGGGGGAGGGGTCACTAGGTGAAGGGCCTGAAGGAGGGCATGCACGTCCTGAGCACTGGGTGTCTACCTCTGAAACTAATGATTCACTATATGTTAATTAACTGAATTTAAATATAAAAAATGCCAAGAAAAGAAAAAAACAGCCCCAAACTTCAATATCCTGTCCTCTCAGTGGGCCTGACTGAAGTGCTTTGCTGGAAACAAAAAACAAATTGAGAAAATAGGGATGCCTGGGTGGCTCAGCAGTTGAGTGTTTGCCTTCACCTCAGGGCGTGATCCAGGAATCCAGGGACCGTCCTGTCCTGCATGGGCTCCTTGTGGGGAGCCTGCTACTTGCTCTATGTCTCTGCCTCTCTCTCTCTCTGTGTCTCTCATGAATAAACGAAATCTTAAAAAAAAAAAAGATTTTATTCATTTATTCATGACACACACATACACACACACGCACACACACACACACAGAGGCAGACACACAGGCGAGGGAGAAGCAGGCCCCATGCGGGGAGCCCGATGTGGGACTTGATTCCCGTACTCCAGGATCACGCCTGGAGCCAAAGGCAGACGCTCAACCACTGAGCGACCCAGGCGTCCCTAAATAAATAAAACCTTAAAAAAAAAAAATAGGATCTGGTTAATGTTCTGAGTTGATAGAAACCTGGGGAGGGTTGGGTGTGTGGATGGAGGAAATGCCGTGGGGCGGTGCAGCAGGGGCCATTCTAGGGCGGCCACCTGAGGATAGCACGTTGCCAGTGCTCGCAGAGGTTTCAGCTACTAGGAGAGACCAGAGTAGTGCAGTGTGATGGCAAGGGCCAAGGACAGCTGGGGACTCGGCCTCCTTTCCGTCATGGGGTCAGCAGCTTTCAGAATACCAGCTCCATGTGGAGGAGGAACGGTGAGGGCGTCCAGTCACTATTGCAGTGGAAGGAAAGGGGGTCCCCAAAGCTATCCCATGACTGTAGGGAGCACAGGCACAGCTCCTCCCAACCACCCCTGAACTCCCCCAAACCACCATCCCCACGCCAGCCATGACCAAAGCATGAGCCACAGGAAAGTTTAGAAACCATTCCTTTCTTTATTAAACATAGCTTGCAAGTGATAAATATTACAAAGTTTTTTCTTTTAATCCTTTCTCCAAAAATTAGCTTATTATTTGAATCTGTTACTGCTGAAATGCTCAGCAGCATCTGAAACAGATGGGAGTGTATTTGCCTTTTTGAAAACCAGTTTCTGTTGGTCTTAGTTTTTTCATTTTAATTTCCAAACACAATGCAGAAAATCAGAATGAGTTAAAAAAAAGGAAACTTAGAGCCTGTGCAAAAGGGTCTTGCCCCCCCACCCCCATTCAGAGAGGCCCATCCCGCCCCAGCCCTGCTCCCCGCCCCGCCCCCACTCTGCCCCACCTTCACCAGGCCTCAGTCACCTTCCTGGATCCTCCCCAGGATCCACCCCAGGCTTCCTGGGGCCAGGAGCCTGGAGTGTGGGAGCCTCAGCCCGGGCTGTGGGGTGCCACCTGCAGGGGCTCCCATGAGTTCTGAAGGAGACCAGAACTGGGGTGCATCTGAACTCTGCTACGCGGTCGCCAAGATGGGCAAGTTCTGCACCCTGCAGTTCACCAGGGGTGCAGGTGACTAGACCTGCACCCCGAGGGCCCTATCTGTGGTTGCTTGTGATGGGGCCAAGGGTCTGAGGGCAACGGGGTCACAGGTCTACTGATGTCTAGACATCACTCTTGCTGCCTTTCCTGAAACCAAAGTTGTGGCAGGGGCCTGGCTGCTGTGCAGGGTGCAGTTGCACACACTGCCACCTTGACACCTCAGTTCCGCACCTTGTCGATTTGCAGGTGAGGAAGGAAGCACAGGTAGAGTCTCACTCTTGGTGGCCAGATGATCTCCCCTGTCACTTCACAAATAAGAAAACCGAGACCTGGGAAATGAACTCTACCAAAGGTTACATAGCAAGGTAGTGGGAAAGCCTAGGACCAGCCCCCCAGGGTCTCCGGACAGTGCTGTCACCCCACCCGTGTGCCCTGGCGCTCCATTCTCTACAGCCCAGACCAGGAGCCCTAGCTTTCATGCTGGCCCACCTCACCCCAATTTACAAAGCCTAAAACTGTGTGCAGATGCATGCGGCTCTGCAGGTGAGGCTTTCTCAGGATGACTTGTTAAAATCTTTTCTATCATCCCTTGATAATCTACTCGGAAAGACCCATGGAACTAGGTTCTTTTTTATGGGGTGGGGTGGGGTAAATCCCTTGCATAAGAAAGCTTGACACTGAATTTTGTTATATAGGTATATTGTATATATGCTGATGCAATCAGAGGAAAAAAAACAGTGCAAATACAGTTACAATTCATAATAATACTTGGTTTCAATGCCCCCGGGGACTGCCCCATTCCTCGGCTACCTCCCGACCCCCAGCACTTCCCCACAGTATCCACCTAATGCTGGGGGGCTGGGAGGGGGGCAGGTTAGGGTAGGGAGTGGGCTCTGCCAAGGCAGTGCTGGTGACCCGGAGGACGACTCCAGGGCGGGGAGGCAAGGCACAAATCAGGGGTGGGTGGTGGGGGAGGTGGCATCTCTAAGGAGGGATGGGGTTGGAGCAGCTGCCAGTCTGTGTGCTGGGCCCGGCCCACTCCCCCGCCCCACCCTCCAGAGCCCTGTCTCCCTACCCCCACCCCTTCCCCAGAAACCCTTTTGCACGGATCATACACAAACGGGCACATTACAAAATGACATAACACAGTTTCACAATATCCATGGCGAGGGCTTTTTTTTCTCTTTTTCAGTTTTTTTTTTTTTTTTCTACACAATGTACAATTCCTTTTAAATGGATCAAGAAATAGCTTATATACACGAATGAGTCCTTGTTATAACATCTCGGCAGCAAGTATCAATAAGCTAATGAAAGTCTTGTTGGAGGGCAGGGGAGCCTAGGGCCAGGTGGGGTGGGGTGTGGAGAGGAGGGTTAAGGGGGAGTGCTTGGGAAAGGGACAAAGTAAAATACCAAGAAGCATCTTTACAAAGCGGCTCTATAGCTAAGTCCTTTCAAAGGGGAAAGGAAAGGTAACCAAAGCAGGAAAACATTTATCTTTGTGTCTTAAAAAAAATGGTCTACCATACATACATCCAAAAATGTGGAAAAATACTTATTCCGGGGATGGAGAAAGTCCAGATGCTGTGGTCAAATGACAAAAATAGGAAATGAAAAAAAAAAAAAAAAAAAGACAAATGACCTCTGTCCCTCAGCTTCTCAGCTTTCCCAAAGCTTTCCTGCTCATCTACCCAATTCAGGTGTCTCAGGAGTAAGCCACTGTCTACGAACCACCACCTGCAGAGCCTCTGGATATGGAGGAAGCTGGGCAGAACCAGCAGTGTCCTCGGCCTTCGTGTCCCCGAGCTTCAGAGCACTAGGGGAGAGGCTAACTGAACAGAGTGAGGTTCCTCCTATCATTAGGCATGAGGGTTAGTGTCTATGGGCCCAGCCATCCTCAGGGACTTGAGGGACACAAGGTGATTGGTGATGAAAAACTAGAGAATTAAGGAAGACAGACGGATGGGGGTTGGGAGCAGGGAGGAGGTGGAAGGCTAATACTTCACCATGATTAAGGAAAACTCACCCCCATCACTAATCCCAGGAAAGGATATGAAAAATGGGGAGGAAGGGTAAGAAATCAAACCTCAGCGATTGAGCAAAGGGTCATGGAGCTACACTAGTCAACAAGCAGCCTCTACGCAACTGAGCCCAAGGGAACGAAGAGGGAGGCTCCCACTCCGCCCGTCCTCCTCTGTCCTCCTCCATCGCCCCAGCACCCTGGCAGGCACTCGGCTGGGCATTCCTTCCCCATCACTCCTCTGTCTACACAGCCTACTTCCAAACCCCATTCAAAGGTGGCCTGGCTCCCAAGGAGGAGGCTCGGCTCAGGGCAGGGATCGCCCCCAACCAGACGGTATTGCACATTCTCTGTTCCTTACGCTTAATCTCAAGTGACAGATTTGGGCACCTGGTACCTCCAAAGCTGGGGGAGGGGAGACATAACAGAAATGGCACTTCATCATGGTGGGCGGGGCAAAAGAGGCTGACAGACATGCCACAAGGCAAGATGACTTATAGAGGAAGGAAAAAAAAAAAAAAGCTTCCAATATCGTGGAAGAGAGAAAAGCAAAACCAAACGATTTATCCAGTGCTTTCAAAGCACAGAGGGCAAAGAAAAGATGTAAGAATATATCTTTATATATATATATAATTTTAAAATAATCCCAGACCCAGTTTCATAACCCCCCCTCCCTCTCCCACCACTTACAGTCAGGGGTACCACATTCCCCCTGAAAAATACTCCAAACAGCCCCATCACTATCTGTTACTAGCATCTAGCTTCAGATCACTTCACCACTGGGAGCCCAGACACAGGATGTATCTCTGCTCCTTTATTAAGTGCTCAATGAGTTTGGGGGAAGGGAGGAAAGAAAAAAAACCCAGGAAGGCCCGTAGGGCCAGTAGAGTAACCCGCAGTGGCTCTGGGGTATGGGGAAGGGGACTGAGCCTGATCCCAGCTCCTCCACCACCTCCCCCAATCCCCAGACTTTACGGGGAAGATGTGCAGTTTGTGTGTGTGTGTGTGTTAATTTTAAAAGTGCCTTCTTACTTTAAAAAAATTATTTAATTTTAAAAAATAAAAGTGGGGGAACTTTTCCAGGTGGCTTTCAAGGGCAAAATGCCAAACTCCTCTTCACATCTCTCGGCTCTGAGCAACCCTTCTTGGCACTCTGGCACCTGCTAGAGCTGCAGACACAGGTGAGCGAAACCCCTGCCTTGAAGGGGCTTCCCTAACCTCCAAACCAGCCTGGTCCCTGCCCCCCACAGCCTTCGGGTGTGGGCAGGTGGGATGTTAACCTCCCATCCCCAGAACAGCAACATTGCACAATTCAGTTCATTCTCTACATTAGTAGCGCTTAAGAAAAAGCTGAAAACAACAGAAGAGGAAAATTAATAGTTTGGGGGGGAGGGGAAGACAACTACTACTCTGCACAGAGGGGTCCAGAGCTGGTTTTGATGAGAGATGTCTGGCTCTGAGCAGCTGGTGCGGTGCTCGCGGTGCAGGCCTCCTTGCCTCTCCTCCGGGCACTCAGGGTGGAAGGACAATCTGTCTTTCCTCCTGTCTCACTCAGCATGCCTGGCCTAACCTCTAGGACACCGGCTAACTCAGGCTGGGAATAGCCATGCCTCTGCATTACAGACAGAGAGACAGATGGGGCTGTGCTTCCCAGAGATTAGTATTGAAGGCGGGGGATGGGGGGCAGAATTTTACAAAGAAAATAAGATGAAATAATTTTGGGCTAGTTGACCTGGAACAGACTTCCATCTTCACTGGGACCAGCAGAGCATCCAGGAGGCCAAGACCAGCCTCTGTCCCACCCTGGCTGAACACTAACCTTGTCAACCTGTCCCTCTCCCCGTTCCCTGTGGGTCAGTTCCATGGTGTTTACATTTTAAAGCTTCTCCCTCCAGGCTCTTTCCCTCATTCTTAGAGCCCAACTTCTGTACAAAACACAGCCTCCCAGACCTTCCAGACCAGAGACACCCAGGGCTGATGTCCTTTTTGTTTGATGCTGCTACCTCCCCCGACCCCAGGTTAAGTGCATTAAAAACTTCTGCCCCCAACACTCCCAGTCATGTCCCCTCGGGGACACCCTGCCCAGCAATGCTCCTGTCGTTTATCTGAATGTCATCTGTGTTTAAAAAAAAAAAAAAAGGGCAAAAGAAAAAAATAAAAATATTGAGGGAAAATAAAAAGGCTTAACTGTCCACTGAACAAAGGGAGGACACACAACATCATTAAAAATGACAATAATTATAGCATAAAAACTTTAGAAACACACGTCAGGGGCTTAGGTGTCTCCCCAGGACCTCACTCTGACCTCTAACAGAGGTAAAGAGCACCTCACTGTGAATGGAAACCGGAGAGAAGACCAGAGCAGCAGGATCGCAGCAGTGAGAGAAGGGGGTGGCGGGGCAGGTGCATGTTCTCCTGTTGATTTCTACGTTTGTCTTCTGTTTCTCTGTTTTGTTTTCCGTGTATGGTAGGCACCAGTACAGGCACTGCATGCGACGGAAGTTGGGGACCATGGGAGAGAGGGGGCAAAGGGTTCGAGGCTGGGGCAGCACAAGAGGACAGGCGTTATTTCTGCCCGCTGATGGACTGCGCTATAGACCGGGGAGGGATCATGTCTAAAAGGTACTCCCGCTGTCGGTCTGCCAAACTGGGAGCTTTGTGTCCTCCAATGCCGGTGTTCAAGTATGCAATATTGACACCTGGACCCAGGAGACAAAAGCGGGGAGGGGAGAGGGCAGGCATTAGAAGAGGAAGCAGCAGCAGCCATCTGCCCCAGCTTTAGGGAAAGGGCATTCTTGACACTTCAGTCCTACCAGGAACACCAGCCACATGGTCTTGATGGGATGGCAGTCAGAGGCACAATGGTGACAGGGGGTTTGCCAAGACAAAGAAGCACTTACAGAATCTGCTCTGGGTTTGGGGCTACCGCTCAAGAAGACACGTCCCTCCATCACTCAACCAGGAGTGGGACAGCTCACCCTGCTCTTCTCCACATGCCCACTGACAGGGCGCACCAAACAGCAAACTGGTAACGGCAGGGATTGGGCCATGTTCATCACTAAAGCCCTAGGGTGCTCTGGTTTGAATGTATCATGAATTTAGCCAACATATGCCAAATAACAGTGAATGGAGAGGGGTGTAAAGAGCCGACACAGAAGAATAAACTATTCACCCAAAGAGCTGCATCCTAACCAGCTGGTCCCTGAAGAGCTCTTCCCACAGCCCCTCTCACCTGGCATCCCGAGGAGGCCACCTGGCACAGACAGCTGGGGTGCCTGTGCGAAGTTGGACAGCATGGAACGGGCAGAGGTGGGTATGCCACGCTGGAGGCTGCTCTGGGGCTGTGGAGCCTGCAGTGGAGAGCAGACGGTGGATCACAACATTGCAGCCACGGCAGGGATAAGGGGGAAGTAAGGAGATGGGAGGACAGAACCTCACCTGCCGAAGGGTATGATGTCTCATTATGGTGTCTTGTTTACTGACACTGGACACGGCTGGAGCCGCAGTGGGGGACAGGGCAGCCTGCTGCTGAAGTCGCTGTTCAATTTCCTGTTGGGAGTCATCAGGTCAACTTGGCAGGACAGCCCCCAATTTCCTACCCAGAAAACCTAGAGGTTGTCTTCTCTCTGATGCTGCCAGCGATTAAGGGGATATGGAAAAGTCAAGAGTTGGATGGGATGGGTGCACTAAGATCTCTGGGCACAAGGAGCCAACACCGCCTTGCCAGTCAATGGATCTATGTGTCCAGGAAAGCGGACGCTCAGAAGCTGGCAGGAGGGATCCCTTGGTGGCTCAGCGATTTAGCACCTGCCTTCTGCCTAGGGTGTGATCCTGATGTCCCAGGATTGAGTCCCACATCGGGCTTCCTGCATGGAGCCTGCTTCTCCCTCTGTCTGTGTCTCTGCCTCTCTCTCTGTGCCTCTCATGAATAAATAAATAAAATCTTTAAAAAAAACAAACCTTAAAAAAAAAAAAAGCTGGCAGGAGAGGTCTGGATGGTGGCAACCAGCTGATTGATGCGATGAAGTCTGACGAGTTTACTGAAGTTTTTTGACTCCTGTCTACACATTTTCCAGAATATTCATGATGTTACCCAAAGGGGTCTGATGGGTAATGGAGGGGAGATGGGACAGAGAAGGATCCAAGCTTCCCAACACATCTTCCCATCTCTCATATGTTCCGATTCTGTTAACACTATAGGGCATGTCCACTCACCCCATGCCCCTCCTCCCTGACCATGTTACAGTCCACTCTCTCCGCTGTCATCCCCTTGCCAAACATGGACTGTGGAGATTCTGTCTCTCAAAGAGATTTCCAGTTCAGGTTTGAGAAGGAAATGAAGAGTGAATGGAGGGGTTTCTATGGCACCTCTACGGAGAGCCATGTCTCAGCCTCCTATCCCTCCTCACATGCGCCACTCTGTTGTTAGGCTATTGCCCAACCAGAGAATGTCAAATGGAAATGGGAAAACAAAATATAAGGAGAGAAATAGGGAACCCAGACTTTGAGGCCTAGGCCGTTGGGATTGTGGGGATCACACAGACAGCTCCTCTAAACTAGAAGGAACTACCTTTTGGGAAAACCCAACTTGAGCAGGTGGCTAGTGAGAAGTCAGAATTCTTACCTGTTCCTGCTGTAGGGCTTTAACAAAAGCATTTTTCAGCCGGTTGGTGTGTTCAGCCTTTAGAGCCTTCTTCTGGTTGGAGGTCATACACTGCTCACACAGAATCTTACCATTCTTTTCCTGCTTCCAGTGGGGGGTGAAGTCTGTGCGGCATTGAGCACACACAAAGGGTTCAACCCGCAGGAGTGAGGCGCAACTTTTGCCTAGATGCCAACAAAAAGAATAATCAGGGCTTTCACATTTCTCCATCTTCTGTTCCTTCATCAAATGAACTTTTTTTTTTTTTTTAAGATTTTATTTATTCATTCATGAGAGATGGGGGGGGGGGGGGGGCAGAAACACAGGCAGAGGGAGACGCAGGCCCCATGCAGGGAGCCCGATATGGGACTCGATCCCAGGACTCCAGGATCATGCCCTGGGATAAAAAGGCAGGCACCAAACCGCTGAACCACCCAGGGAGCCCTCAAATGAACTTTTTAGAAGGTTATTCTGCTGAATTAAGAAAGAGATTCTACAATTTATTTATACTTTTTAATTTAAAAAATTTTTTTAAGATTTTATTTATTTATTCATGAGAGACACACAGAGACAGGCAGACACAGGCAGAGGGAGAAGCAGGCTCCATGCAGGGAGCCTGATGCAGGATTCAATCCTGGGATTCCAGGATCACGCCCTGGGCCAAAGGCAGGCACTAAACTGCTGAGCCACCCAGGGATCCCTATTTTTATATTTTTAAAGATTTTTATTTATTTACTCATGAGAGACACAGAGAGAAGGCAGAGACATAGGCAGAGGGAGAAGCAGGCTCCGAGCAGGGAGCCCGAAGTGCGATCACACCCTGAAGCACGCTCAACCGCTAAGCCATCCAGGCACCCCGAGATTCTTTTTTTTAAATATATATTTTTAATTATTTATTTTTGATAGTCATACAGAGAGAGAGAGAGAGGCAGAGACACAGGCAGAGGGAGAAGCAGGCTCCATGCACCGGGAGCCTGACGTGGGATTCGATCCCGGGTCTCCAGGATCGCGCCCTGGGCCAAAGGCAGGCGCCAAACCGCTGCGCCACCCAGGGATCCCGCATCCCGAGATTCTACAGTTTAGAAGATACTTTTATTTAATTTGACTGTAACAAGGTCACTGAGGGACTCAGAAATACCGCTCCATGTAAAGACAAGGAAGCAAAGTGTAAGCAGCATGGCTCCTAACAACAAAGCTGGCATAAGAACCCCAGCTCCCTGACTTCTTATTTCAACAAGAAGGAAACATGTTTAATTCCATCCAACTCGGCCAACACTTTGGCTGTTTGGAATCCTTTTACATCAGACTGCACCTATCCCGGGCCCAGACACTTAAAATTTTTAGTTATCAGTGTCCAAATCACACACTTTGTGATCTGTTTATAGTCAATACTGAGTCCTTCAGGCACCTTCCTCTACAGTCAAGTGTTCCGCTAAGTCTATATGTTCAGAAATTCAGGCTTACTAACTTTGGTTGGTGTTAATACTTGATATTCTGGTTCACAGGTTCCACATGGTCATAGTTTATCTCCTTAAGTCTACTTTCTTTCTTTTTAAGATTTTTTAAAAAAGATTTTATTTATTTATTCATGAGAGACACAGGTGAGAGACAGATGAGAGATACAGAGATATAGGCAGAGGGAGAAGCAGACTCCATGCAGGGAGCCCAATGTGGGAATCGATCCTGGGACCGTGGGATTACTCCCTGAGCCAAAGGTGGACGCTCAACTGCTGAGCTACCTAGGCATCCCTTTTTTAAAGATTTTATTTATTTACTCATGAAAGAAACAGAGAGGGCAGCCCTGGTGGTGCAGTGGTTTTGCGCCCCCCTGCAGCCCAAGGTGTGATCCTGGTAGACCCGGAATCAAGTCCCAGGTTGAGCTTCCTGCATGGAGCCTGCTTCTCCCTCTGCCTGTGTCTCTGCCTCTGTGTGTCTCTATGAATGGATAAATAAAATCTTTAAATAAATGAATAAAAATAAATAAATAAATAAATAAATAAATAAATAAATAAATAATAAATAAAATTTTAAAAAAGAAAGAGAGAGAGAGGCAGAGACGTGGAGGAAGAAGCAGGCTCCATGTAGGAAGCCCAATGCAGGACTTGATCCTAGGACCCCAGGATTACTCCCTGAGCTGAAGGCAGATGCTCAACTACTGAGCCACCCAGGTGCCCCTTAAGTCTACTTTTTCAACTGTAAGTGTTCAAATGGCAGGGACTGCTCAATGCCAAACAGACATGGGCATTAAAAATAAGTGTTCAAATTATGCATATTTCATTCTAGGCACCAATGAAAAGAACTAAATATACTGTAAAAAATATACAAGATATACAAATATAGTAAAAATATTAAGCCTAAGCTATACTGACACACGAAAAGTGTTTCTGATGTGCTGCTCCCAAAAAGCCTCTGAATAAGGAACAAGTAGGGACGCCTGGGTGGCTCAGTGGTTGAATGTCTGCCTTTGGCTCAGGGCGTGATCCTGGAGTCCCGGGATTGAGTCCCACATCGAGCTTCCTGCATGGAGCCTGTTTCTCCCTCTGCCTGTGTCTCTGCTTCTGTCTCTCTCTCTCTCATGGATAAAGAAAGAAAATATTAAAAAAAAAAAAAAAAAAAAAGGAACAAGTAAGGAGAGGTTACTGACAGTACACAGTACCGTGTCAATCAGGCTCGGCAGCCTCTTGCTGAAATAAAAGACTGACCAGAGGAAGTAGCCTCACCTTGGCTGTCAATGACACTCTGTACGACTTCCTCCAAGCCCACCATGTAGATGAACTCGCTATTGGCTGCACTAGGCAGGAAGTGAAGCAAGGGAGCAGGAGGTTTAGGGGGTGGGATCTCCAGGAGTGTCTTTTCCAGCTGTTTGCGAAGAGCCAATTTGGCTGCAGCCTGGGAGTTGGCAGCATCGGTCATGGCGCTGGGGCTAGGAAGTGGTGAGGACACTCTGTTCACGGTTCCTGGCTGGATGTGGGAGGCAAGGTTCATATAGATGGCAGAGGATGCTGTGCGCTGGCAGGGAACAGAAGAACTCGACTGCTGGAATGCAGGGAGCACAGGGATCAGTGATGGGATGTGGCAGCAAGGGCCAAGTCTTACTTTCATGGCAGAAAACAGTATCTGAGCCTAGTCTGGATTGTTTACATTTCCCAAAACTCAGAAGATAGGAGGTGTCCAACCTCAATGAAACAGAATTCTAGCACAAGGGAAAGGAGAGTGCCCACAAGTGACAACTGCTAAGAGGAAAATGAGGGGATCTCTTTGCCCTCTGTCCTCATGCCTCTTCCCCAGGCCCTGCTTTCTTCCAGGCAGGTGTCAGCTCGCTGCTGCTCTGCTATGCAGCCTCCCTCGTCTATTCCTATCCTTAGGAAATTCCTCTGTTTCCACTTTCAGGACTGCGGTGAATCCAAGTGCCACCAAAACTACCCTGGGTTGTCCTACAGCTTCTCTATATCCAAAACTTTAAATTCTATGGTTCTTTTAACAGAGAAAGCAAATAAAAGATTTCTCTGTTTCCATATTAGGGCTCTTACCGGTTGGTAATTGATGGCAGGATTCATGTTGGGTGTTGTGGTGCGTACAAGGCCAGGCTTGGGTGGGCCCCGCTGACCCTGGAGCTGAGTTGGGTTTGGTGCAATAACACGTTGAGACATCAACATATGTGGGAGGGTGGTATTGGTCGCTGAACGGATGACACTGTGACCCTGAAGGGGAAGAAGAGGAAATGAAGTCAGAGGGGGTAAAATGCCTATACCACATAGCTGAGTGGAAACGTAGTCAGGCTTGGTAATTTTGTCTAATGATCTATGAAATAAATGTACCATCAATGTAAACCCTAATTAGTGGTATAAGCTATCTAACCCTAGATGGAAAGGGCTAAGCTAGAACTGTCCAGATAAGAAAAATAATAATGGGAAGATGAGGATATTCATGATACGGTGCTACCAAGTGCCACCACACTCCAATCATGCCAGAAGGGACCCACGACAGTAACAGCACCTCTACCATAGTGGGGTTCTTCTATAATGATCACAAAAGTCCCAAACCAGAGATGGGATGGATAGGGATCTCTAATACAAAGACCCTGTGGTGGGCCACATACCTGTAATGTTCTCAGACTCTGTGGTTCAACCCCTTGGGCCCCTGGCCGGGAGGGAAGCTTCGACAGGCCCTGCTGTGCCCCATGAGCAGGAGACGGCTGAACGATGGATGCTGCATTCTGCACAACTGGGGTCTGGGGGAGAGAAAAGACAGTGAAACACAGAAAGAAAGCTGGTACACTCCCAGACCTTTAAAATTTCTTGTTGGGGTGAAGCTTATGTTGACCAAAAGGAAAAATAAGAAAAATGGAACCAAGGCTTTCTTTCTTGATTAAAGCCTAAGATTAAAAAAAATAAATAAAAAAATATATAAACTATTATATATATATAAATATTCTTAGAAACTAAAAAAAACATGGAACCAGAGAAAAATGGACTACCCAACCGAACCTACCCGAGTCAGTCCATTCTCAAACCCACATCCATATTTCTAGGGCATAATACCTTCTGGACCACGTTCTCTTTCTGTAGCTGGCTCTGCCTCAGTTTCTTTAATAGCACCAGCCGGGCTTCTTCCAATCGCAGCTCATCCCTTAGCTGCTTGATGAGCTGCTGCCGTTCTTCCATGCCTTTCCCCTAAGAAAACAGGAGGCAGTTAACTATGGGAGCAGGGACCCAGAGTCCCTTCCTGCAAGATGTTCTCTTCTTCTAGGTTTGATATCATCTTCCACACGAAGCAGAAGGAGCAATGGGGCTGCTATCTTTGTGTCTCTGGAGTCCAGAACAGTGCTTGGAATTTAGCAGGTGCTCAAAAAATGCTTACAGAATGAGAGGAGAGACCACATGTAAATCATAATCAACCAGATTTGCCAAAATAGAAGAATGCTCACAGGGAGACACTGCTTTCCTTTAAAATAATGTTTCTAGGGATATCTGGGTAGCTCAGTGGTTGAGCACCTGCCTCCAGCCCAGGGTGAGATCCTGGAGTTCTGGGATCGAGTCCCATATCGGGCTCCCTGCGTGAGGCCTGCTTCTTCCTCTGCCTGTGTCTCTGCCTCTCTCTCTCTGTCTCTCATGAATAAATAGATAAGAAATCTTTTTTTAATTTTTATTTATTTATTTATTTATTTATTTTTATAATAAATTTATTTTTTATTGGTGTTCAATTTGCCAACATACAGAATAACACCGAGTGCTCATCCCGTCTTTTTATTCATTCATTCATGAGAATACACAATAGATTTTTAATCTATTTATTCATGAGAGAGAGAGAGAGAGAGAGAGAGAGGCAGACACACAGGCAGAGGGAGAAGCAGGCCCCACGCAGGGAGCCCAATATGGGACTCGATCCTGGGTTTCTAGGATCAGGCCCTGGGTTGAAGGCGGCGCTAAACTGCTGAGCTGCCCAATAAATAAAAAATCTTAAAAAAAAAAAAAAAAGTTTCTGGATCTTTTCAAGCCAAGTTTCTTCTAGATATAAAAACTTAGGAATCCCTTCATGTTATAAGAACCAGGATAGAGTGGTTCCAGTCAAGAATTTACGTTATGTGACTTACGAAGTTTTCTTTTCATTTTCTGAAAGATGGATTATACTGAATATGCTTTGTCAAACTGTCTTCTTCACTTGGTTCTAATAGTTCCTTCTAAAAGGAGTGCCTGGCTGGCTCAGTAGGGAGGTGGAGCCTGTGACTCTTGATCTTGAGGTTGTAGATTCAAGCCCCATGCTGGGTGTAGAGGTTACTGAAAAATAAAATCTTTAGGGGAGCCTGGGTGGCTCAGTTGGTTGAGCATCCGACTCTTGATTTCAGCTCAAGTCATGATCTCAGGGGCCATGAGACTGAGCCCCCTGACGGGCTCTGCACACAGTGGGTAGTCTGCTTGAGACTCTCCCTCTCCCTCTGTCCCTCTCCCCACTTATGGTCTAAAATAAAGAAATCTTTTTTCTTAAACTGTTTTTTTTTAAAAAAAGATTTTATTTATTTATTCATGAGACAGAGAGAGAGAGAGAGAGACATAGGCAGAGGGAGAAGCAGGTCCCCTGTGGGGACCCAGATGTGGGACTTGATCCCAGGACTCCAGGATCACACCCTGAGCCAAAGGCAGATGCTCAACCTCTGAGCCACCTAGGCGTCCCCAAAATAAGTAAATCTTTAAAAAATAATATAGGGGGATCCCTGGGTGGCGCAGCGGTTTGGCGCCTGCCTTTGGCCCAGGGCGCGATCCTGGAGACCTGGGATCGAATCCCACGTCGGGCTCCCAGTGCATGGAGCCTGCTTCTCCCTCTGCCTGTGTCTCTGCCTCTCTCTCTCTCTCTCTCTCTGTGACTATCATAAATAAATAAATTAAAAAAAAAAAAATAAAAATAAAAAATAAAAAATAATATAAAGTAAAAATCTTAAGAAAATAAAAAAACTAAAAGGGCATGCCCTTGAGGTTGAGAATCACTTATAAAAAGTTTCATCAATGGGTAATTATTTAATTAAAAAAATAAACTATGAAAAACACAGAACTGGGACTCTTAGAGAACTGAAGAAAATAGAAGAAGCAAACAATGAAGAAAGAAATTTTTTTCTTTCTTCTTCTTCTTCTTCTTCTTTTTTTTTTTTTTTTACCTTAAACATCTCTAGGTTGGCTGCTTTGAGTCTTTCTTCCATTCGGGAACTGGAGCGGGGGCTGGAAGCCTCATTATCAGATAAAACAATGATGTCTGGGGAAGGAGTCAGCCTTCCTCGGTCTGGCTCACTAGACAAGAAAAGAAAAAATTAAGGTATTTCAACAGTGAATGTTCACAGAAAACTTAAAACTTTTTTTCTACACTGAACAAAGAAATCCAATGGAACTTAGGTCTGTCCCAATTCACCAAGGGGACTCAAATCCTAGATGAAGAAGACACTGAAGTGGTGCTAAAGCCTCAGCAAAAGTACTTTCCATCCAAATGCCTTGTGTGGGGACAAGACACACATAGTGACTAGCTCCAAAAATGGGAGTAAGAGATGAGTGTTATGACATTGATTTGAATCAAAATTCTAAATGTTTTCCTTGTATCTCACTCTCCTTTGGGTTGTCTCATTAGTTGTGCAGAGGCTCAAGAAGGAAGACACTAGCTGGAAGGGGGAAGAAGGGCAAAGGCAAAGGCAGGAGAGCTTAGCTGCAGATGGTACACGACTAAAGAAGCAGCTCATATATTGGTGACAACATGGTGCTGGCTATCTAAGAATTTACAAAAGAGATTATATGACCACCCTAATGGTAGTCTGACCTGTCAAGGGTTAAGGTAGAAGAAAGTACTGTAGTCAGCTGCTTGAGGGAATGCATGGTGCTAAGTCTTCTGGAGGATTCAAACTCCAGAACTAGATATATGGAACTTGCATCTACTGGCTAGACTTCTACTTAGCATCTTCCCTCAGCAAGAAAACTCTCCAGAAATGACTCTGAGATCTGGGTCCCTTTATTCTCAATCTTATCAGACAATTATAGTTTTGGTCTTTGGGGGCTAGCTGTCAAAGCATCATACTTGTTTCCCTAAGATGGTAAAAAATGGTACTGAATTCTGGAGATTATAATTGTCTTAGGTTCCCAAATCAATGACATCTTCTAACTCTGATCTCCCAGAACCTACTTCCTTGAGATTTTAGGTGCAGTTAGGAATATACGGATCTAAAGCAATGTGTAGGGGCACCTGGGTGGCTCAGATTACTAAGCGTCTGCCTTCGGCTAAGGTCATGATCCCAGGTCATCGAATTCTTAACATCCACAGATCTTTAGACCTGAGAACCTCTCTACCATTTCTCTACGTCCCCTGTTCCAGCTGTTGGGACACTGATGCCTTTTGAACAGGGCACCCTGGCTAGTTGGGATAAGGATCCAATTTCTCAATAGGGTAAAACAGAATTGGTAAAATCAACCAAATTCAGCTAAGAAAACAGAATACAGGGACAGAGTGACATGCATGACTATACTGGAAACTATTACATTTGTCTGGATTGCTCTATAACCACTGGTTGCACACAGCAAGCTGAAGATGTGGGGTTACAGAAAAAGAAGCCACTAGAGGGAGAAGAGCCCATGTTTCTCTGACCCCGAGTTGCTGGAATAATGGTCAGGCCTGCAGTGTTGGATTTCATTTTCTGGTGATTTCATTTTCCATTTCTATATTCCTTCATCCCTTCCTCCCATCCCAACACTAACACAGGTGACTAATTTCTACTTCTACTTGAATTCCCAGTGTCTATTTACATCAACAATCTGAAGCTCCTTCCATTCTGGTCCTGGCTGGATACATACATCAAGATTATCTCTAAGCTAACAAATTCCTCCTTGCTCAAATGAATGCCACCCACTGCTTCAGGACTGCCCAGCACTAAGACAGGCAGAGACATTCCTGGATGGAGACTGTGGGACTAACCAGCACCTATCGAGAAGTTGTATCTGAGAACAACCCTAACTAAATGATATGTTATTCCTGGATATAAATCAGATCCACATTAGATAGATAATAGTACAGGCAAGACAAAACCCAAGTAAAGTTCTGTTTCATTCTTTGTTTTTTTACTTCTGACTTGAGATTCTGGTCTTACTAATTAATCAAGCTTTCCAGGGACAGAAATTATTTTGCTACTTTCCCAAATATATATGTGATTTACATTATTTGGTGTTCTTAAGTATGAAACTTTACCTGTTGGAGAGAGATTACTAAAACTCTGATTTGTTGCTGACATCACTTATGAGTCAGACTGGCAGATTCCCAAAAGCTGTTACTTCCAATCCTCATTCTAGTAGTAAAAACAACTAAATAGAAAGAAAACTGCCATGTTTCTCTAGCATCCCAGAATATAAGCAGTGGTTTCACACACACCTTATTTCATATACATTATAACCTTCCTGGCAAAAAAATAAATTAAAGGGGATCCCTGGGTGGCGCAGCGGATTGGCGCCTGCCTTTGGCCCAGGGCGCGATCCTGGAAACCCGGGATTGAGTCCCACGTCAGGCTCCCAGTGCATGGAGCCTGCTTCTCCCTCTGCCTGTGTCTCTGCCCCTCTCTCTCTCTCTCTCTCTCTATCATAAATAAATAAAAAAAAAATTTAAAAAAAAATAAATTAATTAAAAATAAATTTAAAAAAGATTTAGGCAATTATGATATGGCTATCACTGATGTCAGGGGCTCTGCATTCTTTCTGCTTTAAAATTGCCTTTTTAAAATCCAGATCAAAGATACTGTTGTTCTCCTTGCTGAATGATCTATCAATCCTGTTCACTCTTATAAAAAGCTTGGGGCTAAGTGGAAATAATTGTCAGTATATCTGGTGAAAGGGGAGAAGTGTCAGGGGCCAATAGAATGGGGATCTAGATAGTTTACATCAATCCTCTTTTCCTGGAGACCATTAAAAACAGTTCCTGGTTTCCAAAGGATCAAGTTTCAAAAGTTCATCCCTCTAAAATAAAAACTGAATGCAAAAAAAAAAAAAAAAAAAAAATGAATGCAATGGTAGAGTTTTCAGCAGTCTTGACTTTTCAACACAGAATTTATTTACCATAATACCAATAATAGTACTACTGACATCTCACCAGAGTGTATAACAATATTTCTACGAAAAATGCACTTTCAGAGTCAATTTGGGATGTGAGGACTCCATCCAACATTTATCCTCTTCCACCTCCCAATTCAAGTAGGATCAGTACTTGCTCCAGAAGGGTGAGGGTGGCTGATGGGCAAGTGGGCTGCTCCGGGGCATGGTCTCACTTATCTGCTTTCTTTTTTCTTAAAAGATCTCAGGATTAATCTATTTTCATAATATTCTGCTGATACTACATATAGCTTCCAAGCTACCCAAGGATTCTTCTCCTTTTATGACCAACTGGTAATTTATCTGAAGTTTCCTAAGGGTTTTAAATGCTATTACCAAGAATAATGATCCCTCATTGGCTGTGGTTTAAAAAAATAATCCAGGGATAGTACTACTAAGTAAACATTAGAAGCTAGAGAAAGAAGCCCAGGTAAGGCTCTAACCCTTCCTTTCTTCCTCCTTCAATCATAAGACAAATTCAGTAAGGCCAGCTAGAGGGCAAGTGGACACTGAAGAGTAATTCTCATGCCCTATCAGCTATATCTGAACTATTAATAAACTGAATGTTCTCAGAGCTAGGGTTGTCCAAGCTATCTATGATTCACTATCCTGGAAATCATCACCCTCAGCCAGGACCTCTTAGCACGTGCTCCACTGTTTCAAGTACTCAGCCTTGACAGACACCAGAAAAAAGTCCTGTGAAAACGTGTGCCTGTGAGAGTGCACACGCACAAGAACGAGTGTATGTGTACAACATATATATGTTTATGCATGTGTGGAAGTTGAAGACAGTGGCACAAACAAACCAAGAATGCAGAGAATTAGCACATGAAGACAATTTCCTTGTTCACACAAGAGGAGCAGGGCCCATCTTTTTGGATGTAACAGAAATGAGGACTCCTTAACAGATTCTGAAACTCTCAGGGTGACTTGAAAGAAAGACTATTGCCCTTCTAAAATGGCCCTAAGATTGGAGTGAAGCCAGTATCATCTCACTTCCAACTGGTATAGCAGCTCTAAGGTGCCTCTCTCATCCAAAAATGACCATTTTATCTTAAGGGTGTTAACTACAGGATTCTCTGAGTGCTAAGCAGATATATGAGGCATTGAGTTTCATTTGGAAGTGAGAAGAATTCATGGTCAAGCCAAATGGCACACATACGTCTTCTTTCAAGAAGCACCTCCTCTCACTGGAATTCATCCCATTTTCACAGGCTTAGTTTTTGAGGAGACCCCACTGCGGGAGGCAGCTGAACCATGCCATACCTCCGCCTTGCACTCATATCCACAGGCTCATCACTGATGTTTTCTTTGCCAGGCCTTCCAGAAGTCCTGTTGTCTCCATGAGGCCTGAGATTCCCATTGAGCTTCTCTTCATAGCCCTTGACACCACTGCTATCCTGTTTGGTAGGCAACTCATGTGGCACCTCAAGATTCGCCAGATCCTTCCGTTTAAGGAGTGCCAGCATTTTCAGGCGTTCCATGGCCTCATGACCCTCCATTTTGAGTCGTTTAGCCAGGACATCATCTCGCTCATCTGCTGGGTCCAAGCTCCGCTTCAACAGGTTCAGGCGAAGAGCATCTTCTGTCATTCTATCCATCCTACAGAAAGGAAAATACAAGTGAGATCAGAACATAGCCCCTTCAACAGTCCATAAGGAACAAGGGTGGGTGGCAGAGGTACTTGGCAGAATTACAGGGGTACCCCGGCTGGTTCAGCTGGTAAAGCCTGCAACTCTTGATCTCAGGGTTGTGAGTTCAATCCCCACACTGAGGGTAGTGCCTACTTAAAAAAAAGATCATAGATACATGGAAGCTTAAAGGTCATGAGCTTACTTACCCTCTATCTTCCCAGAATACCTATACTAAATGAGATTTCTCCACTCAACTTCAGCAGTGGAAAGTAAATTTCAATTACTTTGTAGTCATCGAGGTCCTTACTATATCACCACTACACTCACCTGGATGGTCCATTAAAAGCCTACATCTCTTAGAAACTAAACATTCTTTTGTGACTGGCTTTTTTGTGTCTGTATACTCAAAGTCAGATGACTTGGTTTTAACTATCATACCAAATTCTTCTCCTGGAAAATGACTTTTATGAATAGGAAACTCCTCAGATCACCCAGACAGATCTTCAATTGGTCTATCTTAGGGGAAATATGAGAAAGATGAACTAAACAAAGTGCATTTAATGGAAAGCCTCAGCTGTCTGGATGCAATAAGTCTACATAGATACAGATTCAGTATCTTAAGATACTTGGCTTTAGGGGCGCCTGGCTGGCTCAGTTCAAAAGCACGTGACTCTTGATCACAGGGTTGTGAGTTCAAGCCCATTGGGCATGGAGCTTACTTAGAAACAAACAAAAAAAAGATAACATGGCCTTAATGAAAGACTCAGGTGTTTAGGCTGATAAGAGGTTAATACTTTCTCCACTTACGCAGCAAAATTATTAAAGGCAAGAAAATTATCATTTTCCCTCTCACTTTGATTTTTTATGCTAACAAAATCTAAATGCAGCATTTCTTCCATATTTTTAAATCCAGGGCTGTTTTCCTGGTAGGAAATAACAATAAGGCACTGGAAAGAAAATTTTTTGAGTCATAGAAACATAGGTTCAAACTGCTAATTACTTTTATAAGGTCAAATATTTATTTATTTATTTATTTTTAAATTTTATTTTATTTATTTATGATAGGCACACAGTGAGAGAGAGAGAGAGGCAGAGACACAGGCAGAGGGAGAAGCAGGCTCCATGCACCGGGAGCCTGACGTGGGATTCGATCCCGGGTCTCCAGGATCGCGCCCTGGGCCAAAGGCAGGCGCCAAACCGCTGCGCCACCCAGGGATCCCTAAGGTCAAATATTTAATAAGTTACTTTATCTCCCTAAATTTCAATTTTATCTGTAAAAGTGGGTACTTAGAAGATGACCAACAAAATTTAATTTCTATACCCTAGGATTATGGACTTCTATACCTAAAATAAGAGATCAAGCCCAATAATTCACAGACTCAAATAGCAGGACAGAGAAAACTACCAATGTTAATTGGTGCTCTTGCAAAGAATATTATGTTTGTGCTTGCGGCATCTTCCTTCTTGTAGCAAGGAGTAATATAAGAGCTATTCAATCCCTTCTTGGGTATGGCAAAAACAACAACAATAACAACAAAAAGAAACAGACATTTTGGCTATCAGGAAAAAAGTCAGAAGCCAGAGCTCTGAAATTTTGGGTAATGTCTTTTTTTCTTTCTTTTCTTTCTTTTTTTTTCCCTCCCTCCCTCCCTCCCTTCCTTCTCTCTCTCCCTCCCTCCCTCCCTTCCTTAAAGATTTTATTTACTTATCATGAGAGACACAGAGAGAGAGAGAGGCAGACACACAGGCAGAGGGAGAAGCAGGCACCCCGCAGGGAGCCTGATGCGAGACTCAATTCCAGGACCCCAGGATCACACCCTGAGCCAAAGATGGACACTCAACCATGGAGCCACCCAGGCGCCTTCTTTTTTTGTTTTTCTTTTTAAAAAGATTTTATTTATTTTAGAGAGAGTTGGGGGGGGGGGTGAGTGAGAGAGAGAGACAGCAGTGAGAGTCCGAGCACAAGAAGGGGGAGGGTCAGAGGGAGAAGCAGACTTCCCGCTCAGTGGGGAGCTTGATGTGAGGCTCAATCCTGGGACTACGGGATCGGGATCGTAACCCTGAGCTGAACCAGATATGCTTAACTGACTGAGCCACCCAGATGCCCTTTTTCCTTTTAAAAATAAATAAATAGGGATCCCTGGGTGGCGCAGCGGTTTGGCGCCTAGGCGCCTTTGGCCCAGGGCGCGATCCTGGAGACCCGGGATCGAATCCCACATCAGGCTCCCGGTGCATGGAGCCTGCTTCTCCCTCTGCCTGTGTCTCTGCCTCTCTCTCTCTCACTGTGTTCCTATCATAAATTTAAAAAAAAAAAAAATAAATAAATAAAAATAAAAATAAATAAATAAATAAATAAATAAATATTTATTTATTTATTTATGAGAGAGAGAGAGAGAGAGAGAGAGAGAGAATGAATGAATATGAGTGGAGGTGTGGCAGAAGGAGAAGCAGGTGCTCCGCTGAGCAGGGAGCCTGATGCAGGACTCAATCACAGGACTCTGAGGTCATGACCTGAGCTGATGGCAGATGCTTATTGACTGAGCCACCCAGGCGCCCCTGGGTAATATTTCTTAATTGTTTTTATTTTTTGAAGGTTTTATTTATTCATTCATGAGAGACAGACAGAGAGAGAGAGAGAGAGAGAGAGGCAAAGACATAGAGGAGAAGCAGGCTCCTTGCAGGTAGCCCAATGCAGGATTTGATCCTAGGACCCCAGGATCATGACCTGAGCCAAAGGCAGATGCTCAACCACTGAGCCACCCTTAATTCTCTTTTTAAAAGATCAACTTTATTGAGATGTAATTCACAGATCACACAATCTACCTATTCACAGTGCACATTTTAGGGTGCTGGGTGGCTCAATTGGTCAAGTGGCCAACTCCTGATTTTTGGCTCAGGTCCTGTTCTCATCTTAGTTAGGTACTTGATCTCAAGTACTAAGCCCTGCATTGGGCTCCAAGCTCAGTGAGAAGTCTGCTTGAGGGTTCTCTTCTCTTCCTCTCTCTTTGCCCCTCCCGCGTCTTACGTGTGTACACTCTCAAGTAAATAAATGTAAAAAATAAAGTGCATATCTCATAGGTTATTTTTTCTGTTTTTTAAAGATTTTATTCGTTTATTCATGAGAGATAGGGGGCGGGGGGCAGAGACACAGAGAGAGAAGCAGGCTCCATGCAAGTAGCCCGATGTGGGACTAGATCTGGGACTCCAGGATTATGCCCTGGGCCGAAGGCAAGCGCCAAACCACTGAGCCACCCAGGGATCCCCCCTCATAGGTTTTTAGTATATTCCCAAAGCTGTGTAACCATCACCACGATCAATTATTAGAACATCTTTATCATCTACTCCCTAAAAAACCCATACCTATTATAGCAGTCCTTCTATCCCCATCTCTGTCTTCAACTAATTTACTTTGTCTTTAAATCCACAAAATTTCCCCTTTTATGGGGAGTGGGGGTAGAACCAGGAAGTGTACAAGGGAGGAGGTGCAGAGAGAGACTCTTAAGCAGGCTCCATTCCCAGTGCAGAGCCTTACCAGGAGGCTTGATCTCATGACCAGGAGAGATCATGACCTGAGCCCAAATCAAGAGTTGGATGCTAAACTGACTGAACCACCCAGGTGCCCCTGGACTTTTCACATAGATGGAATCATACAATATGTGGTTTTTTTGTGACTGGCTTCTTTCACTGAGCATCATGTTTTTAAGGTTTGTTCATGTTTGTAGCCTGTGTTAGTACTTTGTATCTTTTTATTTCCAAATGTTATTTCATTTGTATAGATATATTTTGTTTGTCCATTTATCAATTGATGGACATCCCCCCACCACCACTTTTTGCTATTATGAACAATGCTGCTATGCAGTTTTGTGTACAAGTTTTTGTGTGAACACGTTTTTAGTTCTCTTGGGTATAGACTTAGGAGGGAACTGCTGCATGGTAACTCTTTGCTCAACATCTGGATGCAGCACTGGGCTTCTTTCCAGATGGGCTGTACCATCTTTTTAAAAATTTTTAAATATTATTTATGAGAGAGAGAGAGAGAGCAAGAAAGCACGGGCATGAGCTTGGGAAGGGACAGAGTGAGAGGGAAAAGTAGGCTCCCCACAGAGCAGGGAGCCTGATGCAGAGCTTGATCCCAGGACCCTGAGATCATGACAGGAGCTGAAGGCAGAAGCTTCACTGACTGAGCCACCCAGGTGCCCCAAGGCTGTACCATTTTTGGTCCACGCCAGCAGCACATGAGGTTCCAGCTTCTCCATATCCTCTTAGTTCTATTTTAATAGCTTCAGATAGGGGACATATTCTAGAATATACAGTCTTTAGCTACAGGTCCCCCTAAAAATCTGGTATTTTGATGTAATTTCTGAAGTGGTTTACCTTCAAAAATTACCCTCAAAGTGGAAATTGGAAAGCTGAATGCTACAGGTCAAAAGTTAACCTCCATCTCCATGTTAACCGTGTTCCAGGGAACTTGATCAACATCTCATATTGAGAGGACTACTAAGAATCCCATGGGGGGACGCTGGGTGGCTCAGCGGCTGAGGGCAGACTCTGCCTTTGGCTTGGGGCATGTTCCCAGAGTCCGGGGATCGAGTCCCACATCGGGCTCCCTGCATGGAGCCTGCTTCTCCCTCTGCCTGTGTCTCTGCCTCTCTCTCTGTCTTATGAATAAATAAATAAAATCTTAAAATAGGGGCGCCTGGCTGGTTCAGTCAGTAGAGCATGTGTTGCTTAATTAACCTCAGGGTCATAAGCTCAAGCCCCACATTCAGTAAGGAGCCTGCTTAAAATAAAATTTTAAGAAATTCTGTAAAATAAATGTTATATTTTGCTTTTCAACGCCTAACCAAGCCTTGCTTCCTATGGGTTGCTAATGATAACAGCTAATCTTTCTTAAGTACCTACTTAAAAGCCAAACACTCTACTGGGCACTTACCACATGTTCTCATTTAAATCTCCTCAACAAGTTACTAAGTGGTATTATCCCTACTTTACAGTTGGGAAAATGTTAAATTAAGTATCCCCAAGACTATAAAGCCTTTGACAGTGAATCTGGGATTCCTATGGAGGTCTAGTTCACTTCAAAAATCTGTTATTGGGACGCCTGGGTGGCTCAGCAGTTGAGCGCCTGCCTTGGGCCCAGAGCAGGATGCTGGAGTTCCAGGATCGGGTCCCACATCGGGCTCCCCGCAGGGAACCTGCTTCTCCCTCTGCCTACGTCTCTGCCTCTCTGTCTCTGATGAATAAATAAATAAAATCTTAAAAAAAAAAATCTGTTATACAGATTGATTTATCAGAGCTGGATAATCTTAGGATTATGCAGGGTTGCTGACAGCTGGGTGATTTTGGGAAGCAGTGTTGGGTATTCATGAATGTGCATATCCATCCATCCTCCACAAGTACCAAGTATACTATGTACTGCCTTCAGGGTTAGCTGTTAGGAATAAAGGCTAAAAAAGATTAGGTCACTGTCTTTTTACAATTTCATTTTGATAGGGGACAGATGTGCATGTTACTAAACAAAGTACTTGGGTGTTCACATGAACCCATCTCTCTTGCCTTCTTATAGTCTGCTTTTCTTCCTTATATTTCTTTTTTTTAAATATATTTTTTAATTTTTTTATTTATTTATGATAGTCAGAGAGAGAGAGAGGCAGAGACACAGGCAGAGGGAGAAGCAGGCTCCATGCACCGGGAGCCTGATGTGGGACTCGATCCAGGGTCTCCAGGATCGCGCCCTGGGCCAAAGGCAGGTGCCAAACCGCTGCGCCACCCAGGGATCCCCTCTTCCTTATATTTCAATGAAGAGAACAGAATTCAACCACAGGCAAAAAAAGCTAGAAACCTGGGAGATTATCCCTGACCTTCCTGACTTTTAAATCTCGG